>NC_091147.1:37770992-38117463 GCF_041381155.1 Argopecten irradians | reverse complement strand
ACGTGTATACTGGCAGGAACACCAGAAGAACGCAGGGGTTTTAGTTCAGGAACTTAGTTTCTCAAGGAGATAAATCACTTGAAAAATGATTCCTTGTAGGAAGTAAGACAAATTAGATAAAGGTCGTGTGTATGAATTTACGATAGGACTCGAGTTTATGACTAAAATGTTACGGCGGATGAATTTGTTTGTTTGTGTTGGAGTTTACATAGGGAACCGCAGTTATATATCTGTGAACATTAAGTCTCGTTTGTAACAAAATTTTGTTTTTAAAGTGTTCAGTGAATGATGATTTGATTAATGACAAAGAATGACTGGAATGATTTTAAGACCATTGTGGTAAATTGTGTTGGCGTACTTACTCATCTACACGTACAGAATTTGCTGAATTCAAGGGCCCTCATGTCAGAGGAGGTCAGGGGTCAATCGTTTTAGGGGTCACGAAGGTCAACGATGTGAAACAAAAGGAGTAATCAATTCGAGTATTAACCACAATGACACACGTTCATGTGTTTTTACGACTGTGCAGCTAGAACACGTGTATCTTGGATACCGTTGCCATGAAACTTTCTCATCAACAGTTTTTCATCAGTCCAACATTAATGGAAAGCCTTACGGCTTATAGTGATATATTGTAATATTAACATTAATGATAAAAAAAGTTTTAAAAACAAATTAGATAAAAATATATAAATACCGTTCGCTGTTTTATGCTACATTACTAAAATTCCTATTAATTAACCCCATTTTTCTGGTTTTAAAACAGTAAACACATTGTGTCTGTATCAAAGATTCCCATTATATTTCACCATGGCTTTGATGGTTCGAACACCAGATGGCCATTTTGATACGAAAGGCCACGCCCCTGTGATCTCGCACGTGCGCACGAGGTGTCAGTAGTAATGGACTGTTAACGACGTAGATGATAAGCGTAAGATTCAGATAAAGCGTTTCTACTTAGACATATAAACAATTATAATGACGAAGACCTCCCATCCCCTCTCTTATTCATTACTTCCACTCATCTCCCTTCCCCCATTCACCTCCCCATCACTGCAAAGGATGTCTGGTGTATAGTTGACCTTTGACTAGTTTCCACTAAAGCGAAGCATATCTTCCATTAATTTGATACTAATACTTCCGAATTCGCTGAACAACCTTCAAATGCCCCTCCCTTGGTAGAGAGAGTAGTTGTATAATTGATATTAGTACTTCAAAATTCGCAAATCATCCTTCAAATACCCCTCCCTTCGTAGAGAGTGTAGCTGTACAGTTGTTTCTTGTACTTGAAAATTTGCTGAACAGTCTTCAAATACCCCTTCCATAGATAGAGAGAGTAGCTGTACAGTTGATACCAGTACTTCAAAATTCGCTTAAGTCTTCAAATATCCCTCCCCTGGTAAAAAGAGGAGATGTACATTTGATACCAGTATTTCAGAATTCGCTGAACAGTCTTCAAATATCCCTCCCCTGGTAAAAAGAGTAGATGTACATTTGATACAAGTCTTTCAGAATTCGCTGAACAGTCTTCAAATACCCCTCCCCCGGTAAAAAGAGTAGATGTACAGTTGAAACCAGTATTTCAAAATTTGATGAACAGTCTTCAAATACCCCTTCCATGATAGAGAGAGTAGATTTACAGTCGATACCAGTACTTCAAAATTCGCTAAACATTCTTCAAATATCCCTCCTCTGGTACATTTGATATCAGTATTTCAGAATTCGCTGAACAGTCTTCAAATATCCCTCCCCCGGTAAAAAGAGTAGATGTACAGTTGATACCAGTATTTCAGAATTCGCTGAACAGTCTTCAAATACCCCTCCCTTGATAGAGAGAGTAGCTTTACATTTGATACCAAAACTTCAAAAACACCCCTCTAGTGGACAGAGTAGCTGTCATTGTACAAAAGATAATTATCCCGCCCCGTCTACCCATCGCATCAACAATGATAAAAGAATCAGAATAGAGCTAAGCTATGAATCATCCATTAACATGATAGCACACTTTGTTCAGCCTGTTTGATGCCTTAATAATTTTAACGTTTCATTTAATCTGCTTCCCCATCCGATGGAACATAGTACTAGACATATTTGTGAAAGGATAATAACAATGAGCCATCGATTTCGATGACAACTCTTTGTGACTTTTAGGTAGACACCCACATGTTAGGGTGAATCCTCATCTAGACATATTTTCATATTGTCCTAACACCAGCTAAATACGTTTTCATACAGTTATACGCATATTTTTTTATATATGTTTGGCCATAAACTACTTTTTTTGTCAAAATGATGTTGAAATTAGTGCTCATGAACAGGGAATTTTCAATAAAGAACATTACAGTAAAAAATAAACATACGAAATACAGATAGTGAACAATGCTTCTGTAATATTCATTTTTTGTTTATTTTACAGTACAGTACTAGTACATTTGTAATAAGCGTCATCAACTATATTTTGGTGTTCTGTGATAAATTGTACTTATATATCATTCAAATCTAACCTGATAAACAATGGTGTTTTCTTTTGTACATAATTCAAAGACGCATTTCCTGTTTACTTACAAAATGGGGAAGTAATTAGAAGTAAACATTGTAATTATATTGTTTTCTTTCTCCTTAGCTTCAGCTGCGAACTTCCCACTCATCAAAGTATCTTATCTATTGTGTTTAAACATACGAAACTCTCTAACGACCAATCCCCTTCATTTTGTCATTTGTCAGTTAAAACCCTGAATAGCTATAATAATTGAGTGTCCCCTTTGTCCCGTATGAGAGTTCTCTTTCTCGATCAATACGTGATCCTGGGTCGACCCACCCCGTAATGGATGAGTCTCCATTGTCCGAAACACGAAGGCGCGTCAGCAACTTGCGTTTTTGTTTAAAAGCATGCGTCATCTTATACTTCCTCATTGTTTTCCTTGGCATAACTAGAGGTTATGATATTTTCAGTTTAATCCTAAAATATTTTCATCTCATTTTATTAAACTCGTGATCATTGGTATTGGGGTTGCATTGTATATGTTGTTTCCTTTGCATAACATTAAGGATATATTGCACGGGGTGCTTTAAAAAGAAAACAGTTGTTGAAAATGATTCATTCTAAAATTTCAGATCACTCATCTATTATTTAGTACACCAGGAAATAGAATAATAGGAAAAAAATGCTATCATTCCAAACTCTTGGCGAATACGTTTCTCTTATTTAACATAGCATTATAATATGGTAATTTTATATACAAGATGTATCAAAATACATTATTTTACCGTATTCGATTTAATAAGCGCCCAGGGCACGCACAAAACGAAAAATAAGGAGGGCGCTAAATAGAACAAAAATGTGTACAAACCCATCAAAAAATATTGCAAAGTAAGTAAGTAAGCCATTAAAGTTATTTTGTAAAAGAAAATATATTCAGTATGCATTTAATAATTCGGGCTTCAAAAAAAAGGGAGGGCACTCATAGGATCGAATACGGTACCCGTTTTCCTCTATGCAGTCAACTCATTGAAGGTGTCGATTTCATCACTGTAACAATAGTCGGATCTATTTCCGCTTCGGCATACCCCGAATAGCTCACGATCACAACTCCTTTCACTAGAACACATACTTGACCTAGAATCTTAAGTAGGTCACTGAAATCTGATCCGTTATTCTACAACCTAGCAAAGTGTCATATTCTCACAAGAAAAAAAATCTGACATTTGTAACTGAATTCTCCCAAGACGCGAGTTGTGGATATAGTAATTTGATATTGTCCCTATGGCCATACGTACGGCGTTTATTTACATATCTATTTATGCTACTTGAAACTAAATATCCCATCGGTTAGCTTAGTATATACCTTCGGACTCGTTTTAAGTATGTCATTGAAACAATATTTTCTCTCATGAGATTTTTCGCATATTTGATACATTCTAGTCTTCTCTTGAGCTGTTTAGGCAGATATCATCTCAAGATAAAACACTTATAATACATACCTAAGGCTGGTTTTGTATCTGTTAGAGTCAAATTACTCTATCTAGATCAAGTATAGTAAGTATGCGGATTTCATTGTCCTCTCAGCTTAGCTAGATATCTATATATTCAAAGTATCATCAATGAGCTTCATTCTAATAGCTTTAAATTTACAAATACAAGCGTATGTTGTACCTTTACATAATTGCTTTTAATAGATATTTAACATTACTGATGTATAATTAACTCCTCAAAAACCTCCTTTTGTTAAGTTAATCAGGTTCGGAGGTGAATATTTCTAGTTGTGTGAGAACGATCTCAACGAGGTTCACTATGGAATGTGTTTACATGTTCGAGTACCACTTGTACAGAAGTTGGCAGTCGATGAGAATTTTTTTCGTGTGTAGATGAAATTTAGCGAAAGGTCGTCTTTAATAGTTTCAATAGTTCCTCCAGGGGCGCGTCCTTGGCAACTCTGTATGCAGACGGCATACAAAATTATTTCCGTTACAATAACTATCTATCACAACACGGTATTGTTTCAAACAATCCAGGTAGCACCTCTGAAAACAGTGTAGAACTCTTCTCAAAGAGAGATACGGAAAATACTTGACCTCAGCGACATCTGGTGGCCGTTTGGCTCCTTCCGCCATTCTTCATGTCTAACAGTGGCAAGCACCTGGTTTATTTTACGCGTTTTAGTTGTAACAGGGGTTTCAACATCTGTTATCTGTGTATCGAGATCGTCAGGAGTAGTTTTGATAACGCATATCTTTTGCATGAAATACCAGACTGGCACGCTGTAAATCATGATACGGAGCCAGTACCTCCAGGAAAAGGCCACCGGGGTCTGTAAATATGTATAAACGCTTTTTGCTGAAGGGCATGGTGCCATTTCATTGAACTTTGTGCGGTTGATAATGGAAACTCGAGTAGCGTAAAGTCCAACATCGTCGAGGCCGACATACCATAATTACACTTCGAGTTAGCAATTCAGAGGTGTTATTTGAGCAACAAAATAATTCGAATTAAACCTGATCGTTCGAATTATACGAGTTCGAATTCTTAAATAAGCACTGCTAAAAAGATCATAAGAGCTGTTCCAAATGTTTTTTTCCGAGATCGGATCAATTTAGGCTCCAAATGTTCAACAAGCCGACAAACACTGATAATAATTATTCTCGAACAAGGAACCTCAATTTCGTTTCCCTTTTCTGCCAAACGACCCCTCTCTTGCTAATGCTTCCATAATTGGAAATACGACTGTTCTATGCATGCCTGACATTCCTAATTCAGATCGAGGCTTAGTGAGCACGGGCACCGTAGCAACATATATACAATTAATGCAATATATCTTACAAAACAAACCACATTGCTGTTCAATGTCATAAACATAGGATTAATTGCTCATTTTCATCATTCTTTATACTGAAGTCTCATACTGAAGTGTAAAAGAATGTTGATTATCAACATAGGCAGAGAAAAAGTCCATAATGTTGAAGAACATTGTAGATTTATCTGCATAAAATTACATTACATTTTATATGTTTTTACCATCAGTTATTTATTTGTTTACATGTGTAGTTTGTTTCCACACATTTAAGTACAAGAGTGGAGAATTTCATACAAGTGTTTTACATAAATGGAACAAATATCAAATTAAGTGTTTAGTTGTTTACCGTAATTTTCTAAGTGAATGTGCCGGTTGATGTATACATGCATAACCTTTTCCTAAAAATGAAACAACACTTTTTGTGCATTATCACGAGGACACTAATTTTAGAGCTGATAAAAGTGATCTATTTAAATGTCAATTATTAGAGTGAATTATTTCTAAAACTAACATCTTAAATTCATATTTCTGCTAGATATTGAAGAGCTGAAATAAAGTGACTGAATATAATGATCTATGGACATCAATAATCAAATCTGAAGAAGGGTTCAATTCTTTAGAAGAAAACCAAATATATTTACTGAAATGATCTGATTTGCGATATGTTCTATAATTGCATGAAAAATTAAGGCTTTCAATCGCAACTCCACTTTTTATTAATAATTTTATTTAAGTGATTTTATAGGATATGTATTTTGTGATCACAACTTCAGGGATAATTTTAGAGTGGTCCTTTGGACTATGATTCTTAGATTTTGAAAACGATCCCTATTTTTCAGGAAATTTCTTAATATTTCTTTCAATTTCAACAAATTTTATTTCAAATATTATTTTAAAAGGGATTGAACAACAGGCATAGCCTATATAAGTTCTCTCCCGAATCTCTTAATATTTCTTTGTTAATAGCCCCTCAAGAATAGTCAAATACTTAAAAAATGACCCACACATATTTTAGTTAAAATGATCCTTGCAGCATCCTCAATATATCAAGTACAATGTACTTTTATTTTGTTATACATGTACATGAAAGCCTATCTAAAACCAAAAGTGCAATGAGAAAATGGGCTTTGTAGCCAAATGGTCACAACAAAAGGTCATATAATGTAAAATTAACCATTTTGTTTGTGCCATAAAGAAATTGGTCTTATTAAGCAGGTGGTCGTTATACAGAGATAGTCATTAAGGAATGCTTTACTTTAAATACAAATATCATTTGTTTGCAATATCGTGAACATCATTGGTGTTTGTAATTGTTCACACGTCATAGACAAAGGGTGATTATTGGAGTAAATAAGGATTGGTAAAGGGGACAGCCAGAGCTAGGTGAAATTTGTGATAACAACTTAATTTATGTATACCTTAATAGGGAAATTAATGGCAAAACGTGATCAGAGGGGACAGCTGTTAAATATAAACAGACTGGGACCCAAATACTGGCCTAAAGGGAATAGGGGGAAGGCAACTTGAGACTCTGATAATGAAGGTTAGGAATGGTATTTATGTTATTTAATTGTTTGGTTCATGTCCCTTGTTTATTTGGCACCATACATGTATAATATATAGCCTTATTCCAGTTAAGGCAACGAGTACCAATACTGTAATATAGCTTGGCCTCAATAAAGGAAATCATTGACATGAATACCTGCATTTTCTTTCCTCTCGGCTCTGGGATATATTATACATGTTTATGCCATAATTTTGCCACTGATGTGACCAAATTGATCCATGTACCTCTATGGGAATATAATGTGAACTTAAATTTGTTTTTCCATCTAATCATAAGGTAAGTAAAATTATTACAACACATTATACTATTACTGCACATGTATTACTACCACCGCTATGCCCACTAAGCCTCGTTTTGGTTCAAAGATGAATATTCATGAGCTAATATTAAGAAAGGTTCTATTGGAAATACGACTGTTCTGTAGTTTTTCCTGCACTCAAAACTAGCTGTTTTTAGTCTGGACACCGACACACGACATTTATAGGTTGCTAGGACATGTTTTGTCCCTTTATCTGTAAAAATAAACTCGTCAGATTGTTGTCACTTTTTTCACAATCAATGTCGTGTGTTGTTTATATCTTGTTGTGTTGCTCTGAGTAGCCAAGATCATATCCGTGTATTGTTACTTGCAAGAGAAACAGACGCTCTCTGAGATGAAGTGATCCTGAAAATTAATCCATTTATCACTTTCGAAGCTTCGCTACATATAGGCTTCTCTCCTTTAGTGATTTAACTAAATTAGTAGACATACATTTTATTGGGATTGTGCCATCATCACCTTTTAGGCCTTAGACAGGATGAAACGGTATACCTGTTACCTCAAGCGCTCGCTACATTATACATACTGACTAGTACGCTTGGCATGGTAGATAAACTTTGTGTGTATGATGTGAAGAATGTTATCGGGGGAGCGGCGAGATATTTTAATAGAAAATAAATTGTGAACAGATTGGGTTATAATGCTGGTGAGAGGTTAAAATGGCGCGCTCACCGCTGTGATAATATTTTCACTAAACTAGAGTCTGAGGCAGTCACCGAAACATTTAAAAAAAATAATATTTGAGAGGAGAAATTTATTTATACTGAGGACATTTTTGTCATTATTAATCGACGCACTATTGATAATTAGACGCTTTTATTAAATGGGAGCTTTATTTTAATGCAACGAGTAGCACAACAGGAAAAAGTTATAAGCTTTAAATGAAACGTCATTGAAGGACGAAACCGGAGTAGCCGGAGAAATACCACCGACTTGCGACCAGTGCGTTGGCAACTCCGTCACGTGGGTTTCGAACGGGCGACCAGGTGGAGGACCTGTGGTAATCCACTCATATCAAGTTACGGTGTAAAAATAGAGACATCCATCGTTGACACGTAGGCCTACATGTAGGACAGCTTCGTATGAAATTCTCGCTCGGGATATTTCAAATACGTAAAATATTATGCGTCTATTTGTGGATACATTATGGTCGGAAAATTGACCAGTGACTGTGATGTCCACATGTCTGGTCGCATGTTTTACATTAGTGAGATATGATGTCATTTGTTTATGTTTTATGTGGTCAAGCCCCTCCTATAACTGACCAGGCCAGCTTTATATATGCATTTGTGTAGATTGTAATACGTACATGCTTACCCCTCCTACATGTAACTATAAAGAATGAAAAAGAGGAAGGAAGGAAGAAAGATTGAAAGAGAAAGAAAGAAAGAAAGAAAGAAGTTGAAAAGGAAAGAACTATACATAGAGGGACGAAAGAGGAATTGCTCTCATTCATGTGGCGCTTCCTTTTCACTGAGAACGGCCCCAATACAAACATACCACTGATCCTGACATTGACCTTGTCTGATGGTGACCTTGCTATGATATATGACGTAGCCACCCTCAGGGCGGTATCATCTCCGGACACTTTGTGACCTCACACTGGTCAATCTGGACGCTTGTTTGTTGTCGTTATTGCCGTACACATATTTTATTGCACAGGAATGCCATTTGAGACATGTTATAACTACCGTTTACGACATGTATATACGTATCTGAGGATAGCAAACATTTGATGGTATTTGATATGCATTCGAATGCGAAAGGGAATTCTGAAACAGGTGAAACTTTCAAATTAGATTATTTGTGGGAAAGTATACCTTCTGAACCAATTTCCTTTCTATCACATCTGTGTGATGTGGGTTTTTAATTTCTCATTTATCTTTATGATCCTTCGAGTAGATGAACTCATTAAACAATAAAGTACTGAGAGATGTGTGTAAATTCGGAGCCGCGAAAAGGCATGGTACAATGTCAACCCCTTGTCTTTTACCCGTTCGGAGTGAATACTTAATTAATTGAATGCCTCAAAGCAGTTTGCATGATTTTATCCATCAGCAAACACAATTCGATTTTTTTTTTTATTCATAACGGAACTATTAAACAATTAGCATAACTACATGTCAAATACTAAAGTATAATTATCGACAGATGGCATTCATAGTATGTTGTCATAGTATATGACGTCATGATCTTTTACAATACCATAGAGTTCCCTCTGACAGCTCTACACGTGTCATTATTTTTATATGTTTAAGCCATCGTGTCAATATCTTTTGTTAGTAGAGGCGGTTAGTTGTTGATTCATTGCACGTATCTAAGATACAAGTAAAATTGAAGACATGCAAATCTTTCTGTCAATGCGCTATTGCATTTGACCCACATTCTCATGGATCGTAATTTAAACAATCAAAATGGATTTTAGCTCTAACTTATCCGAAACAAAATATAATGATACAGCTATTAAAATGTGAGCAATTAGTTAAATCTGATACTCAGATTAAAGATATATTTACGTGACGTGACGGAAACCGACGGAACATTACGGAAACCGACGGGAAGTGACGGAAACCGACGGGACGGGACGGAAACAGACGGGGCGGGACGGGCAAGTGTAACAGTAGATGATTCCCATTTCATAGCGGGGCATAGCAAAAAATGACCTTAACTAAGAGTAAAATGTGGTCATCGGTGGGAGTGTTCTTTATCAATGTCTGTTTGAAGTCTGCGTTAAGGACGAGTAGAACTACACTTGTCGAAACTACGGCTACAAGCAGCTGTCTGGTGATAACTGATAACACCTTCTTACGTTAGGCCTTCCCACCTGCACCGGAACCGGAAACGCTCTAAAATGTAGTAATGCTTATAAGCAACAATGGATGACTATAAGTTTTTGCAAAAAATGCCAAAGAAATAATTTATTTTGACTTGAATGTACATGTGTATCTTCCAACTGTATGACCAGCCAGGGACATTGTGACTTTGTATTGGAGTAACTTTTCGAAAGAAATCTTGCCGCGTTACCATCCAGAAGAGAATTTAGGAATAAGAACCTTCGCAGTAAAGACCGGTCCGTTTCTTGACTTCCTATACAAAATTTAATGATTGTCATTGGAACATATTTTATAGCGAATCTACTGTCTAGGGAACCTACATTGAAAAATATATTCTGTGCATATACCATTGCCATCAAGAAATAGAGAAATGAGTATCACATAATGGCGGTTGTTCGGAATAATTGTCACAAATTGATTTCACTAATAACCATCATGGATCGACTCTTTGGTTTATACCCCTCATATAGCATCGTGACGTTATCACGAAAATCTCTCGTTATGACCATAAAGTCGCAAGGTTATCGATAGTATAAATCATCCTTAAATCGGACAGCCTCGGACAGTACCACAGAAAGACATTACAAAATCAATATCATTAGCCATTCATTAATCGGAACGTTTCGGACAATACTACTGAAATCAAACTACAATCTGCCTTCGGAGTGAATTAGATCATATCGCTCAGTCCAATAATAGAAATCGCCAGATATAATTTTGCTAATAAAAAAGCAAATCGAAGAACAATACGATGGCCGATCGCTCCGTGACAGATGGCATAAAATTAACTATTTTTCCTCCGCATCGGTCGACGTGCGACAAGCACGCGATATATATTTATTTAGGAGCTTTAAAATCAGTCAAGCGTAAAATTAACATAATTGACGGACTCAAAGCGTGCCGACATGGATAAGCGAGGAGTTATCGGCCCTTTGATCTATAGCAACCACACCCGGGAACTCTGGATGTTTTTGACTTTGTAATTTCTTGCATCATAGTTTGAATATATCTTTTAAATAAAATATTATATAAAATAAAATATTATGTAAATCTTTTTATATCTATAGCTAACTGGTCATGAAGGTAGATTGTCGTTGGCATGGAAATCATGTTTCTAAAATGTTGATACAAGACATAAATCAGAGTTGACAGGATAGCGAAAGTGATATTAGGACTGACATTTCAGCAAAGTGGCTCAACAAACGTTGTCGAGGCCGTTTGAATTATGAAAACATTAACTCGGCGGATAATTTGAGCGACATTTCATAAAAACTCTAACCTTTGTCAATGCCTCACAATGCTCTCGATAACGACAACGGTTGCCTGGCAACGACACTCAGAGTCACACAGTGATTGGCTGATATGGCAACGTTCACCATTACACGTGTGTGTGAAGCCACATGGCGACATTTAAAATACTAAAATGAAGCATAGATTTTAAATCATTTGGACGTGTAATAGTGTGTCTGGAATTTTAGAAGAGATATATGAGAATTGTTTATTTTGAAATAGCCCGCACACGTCTCAATTTCTCTAGCCCATTTATTCATTCATTTATCTATTTATTTTTGCTACATTTACAATCTCTCGATACATTTCAGCTTCAATCAAAGTCTGACTATTTCTGTTACCTTTGTAAATAATGATTAAATATATCTAAATTATTAGCTGAAATATATCGCCACCATGTTGTTTCTAACAACCGTTATCTCGGAGCGGAGGCGGAAAAAAAATCCGGATGTTGAGATAATTTATCTTGATCGCCAAGTGGGAAGAAATTATAAAAACTGTAGATTTCGAGCAAATGACGTTTAGAGCCCACAATAACTTTTTGGGTGGCTGTAAAAAGTGTTGGGGAAAGGCCTACACATATCTCTGTGAAACCCTAGCCCCCTGCTTCCAAGAAAAAACAAACCTGATTTTATTATCCCAAAGAAAGGCAGTAACATTTTGTTTTTCTTTCACCTATATTCGTTCGACCTTGCGACGTTGCCGACGGTCATTATAAAGCAGGTGTGCAGACTACAACATGCCATTATAGTTTCATAATGTAAAAACTTGCAAACGGTTTTAAAAAATGGTTAATGTTTAATGAATCATGTCAAGGTCACCTAAAGGTCAAGGTCATATCGAGGTTAAATAAAGTCATGTTTAAAAGGTCAAGTCTAGGTTTGTCTTATACTGAACTTTCGTGTTATATGACGTCACGCATTTTTGAAGGCTTATGACAGTATACTTGCTGATGTATAATGGGTTTTTTTCCGGATTGAATGGTTGACTATTCTTAATTACTATAAACTGTAAATGTCATTCGAGGCAAAACAAATGAGACGGTATAAAGGAAAAGCATTTTAGAAATAGAAAGTAGTCAAGGTAAAAAAAATTAGTCGCATCTTGCTATCATGCAACGGGGATAACAAATACAAGTATAGCGCTCAACTTGCAGGACAGAAATAAAAGGGAATTCCTATTTTCCCTGCATCAATGCAGTATTGCAAAAATGTTGCGGGTCTGGCGTCGGGGTCAAATGATAGTCGGAGGCTTGTTTACCAATACTGTATAGACACGTTGCAGTCCTAAACTGATGATACTCTGGGGAGAATTTTATCATCATTAACATCGTCTAGGTCATCGGGTTCCTGGCGAATTGCACGTATAAAAGGTAAAAGCATTTTTAGTAATAGAAAAGTAGTACAAGGTAAAAGAAAAATAGTCGAATCTTGCTCATCCTGCAATCGGGGATAACCAAATACAAGTATAGCGCTCAACTTGCTTGGACAGAGATAAAAGGGAATTCCTATTTTCCTGCATCATATGCAGTATTGCAAAATATGTCGCGGGTCTGGCGTCGGGTGTCAAATGATAGTCGGTAGGCTTGTTTACCCCAATACTGTATAGATCACGTTGCATAGTCCTCTAAATAACTGATGATACTACTGGGGAGAATTTATATCATCATTAACATCGTCTAGGTCATCGGGTTCCCTGGCGAATTGCTACTCCCATGCAGTGCAATGCATCCGAATGCCGGCTAAACAAGTAAAGTAATGCATTGCCTATGTACTATAAAAAGATGTGCATAGAGCAGCATATACTCATTATTGTTGGACGATATACAGTTCTGTCTGGTAGTATTATTATATTATTTCCCATATATTGTAACTTATTACTTAAGGACTGATAATGTCCTTTCCCTTTGGAAGTATATACGTGCATATGTGCCATATTGCTTATCGATTTTGGTTGTTGACAGGACGCCACAGAAACAAAATACTGAACATTAAAGTAGATAAAACTTTTGTGATGTCAAGCAGAAACTGAATTATAATGGTAACACAAAACAAACATACTCACCAAACAAAATATAACCTGACGAACTTACATATTGGTATAAAATTACTCATTCATTGGTAACGGAAGACAAAACACTATAGAAATTCGGCGAGAAAAGTGATATCATTTGTCTTTTGAAACGAAATTTTCCCTGATTTATTTGGGGAAAATGATTTTGGGATGAAGTAACTGCAACTGCTTGCTTGAAAACCAAGTCCCAACAACTGTATGTTTTTGGCAAAGAGTCAATATCTATGTTATGGGACAAAACGCCACCATTTGTAATTTTGGGAGGAAAAACAATGTTATAGTAATGAAAATATCATTACCATTTTATTTTTTTTATTCAATCATAGTTAATGTCCATAAGATATTGTTGCACCTTTGCGCCATTTTAAGGAATCTATCAAGCAATTCATTTACCGACGTGATTTGCGTACATTGCCAATACTGCGCCGTTACACATCACTTTTCCTTAAAACAACAGCTACAGGAATTTTCATTCCATAAAGAGGAATTTTCATTCCATAAAGAACAATTGATAATAGATTAACTGGGTTGCTTTCAACTAGCAGACATGTGTGATGTTTTGCTTATAAATCAATTCGCCTTTTACGACTTTCACTCTTCTTTTAAATTCCTTTTTTTTTCTGTTACGTCTGTGTCTGCTCTTATCTTGGGTTTAAACAGTTAGGTTGGTGAAATAAAAGATAAACGCAATTTTGTGTAAGTCAGTTTTCTATATGTTGAACAGCTGCAATCAGTTAGTATTCGCCATTACTCAACGGACACAGTTAGTATTCGCCATTACTCAACGGACACATTACTCACAAACGTCAAAGTGGATTTAACTCTCACAATCATCCAAAATATTTAGTTCAACATGATATCTAGTAATCACAGTGACTGACACCACACCGGGTTAATTCAGTAAATGATTAACCTTTAAATTTTCATTTGGACAGTAGAAAAGTGTTGAGGTTTAAATATGAAATGATGTAATGTCTATCGATTATAAATCACTACAGCTACATTTATAGGAATTGACTTACAGTTTTGGCATATTATTATTTAGATGAACGGTATTTAGAGTTTGTGAAAACTGAGCAGATAATTATTTATGTTTTAGGAAAAAACCAAGTAATGATTAAATGAGCATTTGAGTGAGGTATTTGGAATGCAGTTCCCTTTGTAATGATTTGACACTTGGGTTATGTGGGTAGAAATACTTTATGACATACGCTGACAAGGCCTTGACTTTATTGAATTCAGATGTCACAGTATTGCAATTGTTACTAGCCATCTGAATGTCACATTCCACTAACAATTGTTGAATGTCCGAACAGATGTCAGCTGTATTACAAAACGCTTCGAAAATGTTTCTACAAAATTTAAGACCTCACATGTGCTAGACATGACTCTTACAACAGTCGCGTTAAAATATCTTGTTTTATCTGATTTATAATAATGTGCACATAATTGTAATCTTGCAGCGAACAAAAAGATATTTATCAGAATATAGCCGAAATTCGAGTCGCTCCAACAAAGTGTTTCAGTAACCATGATTCAACTCTTAATCCTTCAGGCCCTTGATAGCTGCACAGCAGACGACGTTATCGGTCTGTCCGTGCAACCAACAGTGCAATAGGTTTGGTTTATGGAGGCTTTGAACAGGAATTTAATTGCCTATTGCAACATTTATGCAGTCACGGTATTCAGATACTGCACCGTAGGAAGGGAGATTTAGTTCCTGCAAATATGTTGATATGAAATGAACACAGCAGTCAGATAAGTTTCAGACATGATATAGCATAGTAAATACACCATAAAAATTCGCGTCATTTAAGCCCCGGCTCTGTATATGATTGTGTCTATATCTCAGATTTTCGGTAATGCATTTTACAAATGCCAAGACATTCCACCTGAGCCCCAGTCAGCACGTCCGCCAAAAACTTCTTGTGTTAAACAAAATCCCAGTGAATTCATGTATGATGTATTAAGAATTTTGAAACGTGTTTTTGGCTGATCACAATATCTGGCGTTAAAGTTTATGAGTTATAAAATAATTCTGTTCCTACCGTGTGGAGACTCTTGAACTAAAATATCAATAAGAATAATGATTCTATCAATTTTCTTGATTTGTTACTTTTCGCGTTATTAAAGCCATCTATGTTCCGTAATTTGAGGAAAACGAATAGATGCAAATCTCATTTCATCAGTATCATTAACCTGTAAAGCCCTCGGTGTATTCCTTATGGGTTTTTGTCACATATGTAAATATGATGCTGCACGTTGTGTTGTGCAATTCCCGATCATATCACCACAAACCCACGAGAAATCGATAGCGAGACTGGACAATATGACATCGGACCTAAGTCGACGCCAAAGATAAAAAAAAATGCCATGTCAGTGTTTTATAAAAACATGTAGTTTAGACATTCCCATCGTGTCTGCAGGAATCGACATTGGATATTTAGATATTTTCATGTCTGGCATCATTTGGGTTCGTGCCTGAAGGATTCGACATTGAATTATTGGTACTGAAAACGAATCAAAAGTAGCTGCACAGCATCACTTATGGTGTGCATTTCAGTAATGACGAGCATTTTTAGATATAATCGATCAAATCTTTCCATATCTTTCTAAGGATATATCATCGCCTGGGAGTCATTCATATATAGACACAAATTGTGCACATGATTATAACTAGATTGGCTGCGGCAGAGTAGGTATATGTAGGCTGAAGATATATACCCAAACATCATTCAGTTGAGTTGGTAGTAATATTGTTCGTCCTTTTTGTGATGGAATTCATGTAGTGCTAATAGTGTGGTCATACACTCGTACCGACCGCTGATCGATGGTTTTCTCCGTGCACTCCGGCTTAACTCCAACTCCTAAATCTGGAACGTCCTTAAGCGAACCTGACTGTTAATAAGACATAAGACAAAGAAACATAATGATTATCATTTTAATGCGTGTGTGCAGTACAAATATTTTAAGCGAACTCAGATTGATCGAGTTTTAACAACCTTGTTCCAAAAGCTCTCGCTTTATATTATTACATACGGGTACAATCATGCAGCACATAGTTCAGATATATAAGTCTGCCGTCTGAAGGCCTCAAAGAGACTGAAGATGGCGACAGTTAGTCCACATAACGTGTTTGATTACGTACGGGTTTAGGTCACAGCTACTGGAGATGTCCTGAGGGACGTCACCCAGCACAACATACTGCAGTAGTTGTAGCTGTGCTCCGACAAGCCAGTCGTGTATTGTCACCTGATTTCGTTCCACTCAGGAATAGAATGTCTGGACTCGCACGACATTCCGTTACATGGCGATTCGCAGACACAGGGACAATTGTTCTGATAACGCCTCATGCAATGTAGGGAATTTACCTTAGATTCTGCATATTCAATGTGTACAAGATACAGTTGCATTGCAGTTTGCAGAAAATTAGTTTTGTTTTGATATGTTGCAACCAAAATGATGCATTCTTCTGCGCCCAAAAGAACAATGAAAGAAAGAGAAGGGGAAGGTTTATACATACAAATCTGTTGTAAAACGCCCAGAGAACAAAGGAAATATTGTCTGTATAGTAAAAATGGTCTTTATGTACACACATTCACAAATTGTGTTGATATTTGTCATTTGGGTCTTATAGAAAGTGGTCTTATTAAGTAGCCGGTCTTTATAAAGAGGTGGTCGCTATCTTCATTTCCACCGCATGATGAGTCTATAATTAGGTTGAGTTTTATTGTAAATTTAAGATTGAATTAAACAAAAAACATTTTAATTAACAGATAATTGATCCTTGAGAGGGAAGTTTCTGAGTCTTTAATCTGAGTTTATCTCTACGTGTTTAATTCGCCTTCATCATGCTCTTATGCTTGACTTACATGTACTTGTAGGTTATTCGTAAAACCTATCAGATACCACATTTACGTATTAATTAGTCTAGATTGACGGAATAGAATCTGCTATATATAACGAGGCGAGCTCGAGGAAGCCAACAAAATATTATATCAACACATACAGTAACACTGTATAGTCTTAGTAGATTATAGATTTACTATAGAATCCCCGCCGAGAGTGACACCGAACTCGGCTGCTGGTACTTTGTAATTAGTACCAACTAATTAACTATTAACGCTGTGGTTTATCAGGTACTTTGTAATTAGTACCAGCTAATTAATTATTAACGCTATGGTTGATCAGCCTGTTGATTTCTGGACATAGAAATGCCATGACATTTTTGGATATGTTTTGTAAAAATGATGCTGAACTTTAGGAATAAAGATGAAGAATATGGCAGATAACACTTCATACATCAGACATATAATTTTTCATCACGCAAGTAAATGAAGTTTTGCTCAAGTCTTTTAAACTAATAATTAATGTCATATTACATCAATATCGCATTTTAAGTGTCTAAAATGTTTCCAAATTTAAATTAATTGTATCAATGCGCTATATAACTTAATGAGATAATTGGTTTTCATATCCACCAAAACGATCTTAAATGTAGTAAGATTATTTTACTTGTGTTTTCTGGAATTGAAAATCGTCGAATTCAAATCATGTTTCATGCATGCGCAATGTCTTGCATTCGTTGCCATTATTAGTACGCATGCACGAAGTAATCTACACCCAACGGCATTAATGGCTGTCTTGTTTACCGAATCTCCGATGATAAAGATATGACTTTTTGCTCAATTGCTTGTTCAATCTAGTGTATGAAACCATGTGGAGAGCTTAGTGGTATACTGGTCATTTTGACACGCGCTGGAGATGTTGGATGGACAGCTATGCTGACCTGTGCTGATACCATCGGCTCTCCGGCCAGTCCGAGCGGTCGGTCTTCCGACATAACAGTTATCTTTGTTTGTGCTGTGTGTCAGATATGTACTGACATATTTGTCTTAATTTCTGATGGATGTGACACAGGAATGGTCAAATTGGTCAGTATTTACACTGTATAAGATGACCAATGCTATGTACAACTGTATCCTATTGTCCAATTTTCTGGAAACTGCGTAGCTCTGATTTTGCAATTTTCCCATTTGATTTCATTCGAGAACAGCAATGAAATCGACAATAACAATTCTGTGAAGATAGAGTTGTTCGTGAAGAATTTTCAGCGCCACATTTTTATAATTAATTTCTCTAGTATATTTCGTCAAAATTGTTATAAACAATGCAAACGAAAAGGTTGCAACATTTTTTATGATATGAAACTGAAATATTTATGTTAATTTTGAGCATTGTTTTACCTTCATAAACTTATCATTTTATCAAATGATATGAGTCCCATATTATAAGCGCTAATGTACTGAAGTCATTTGATAAATATAACCACAGCCTGTCTTGTCCAACATGCTTTGCAATTGCCAGATTAAGTCTTGTACAACGATGCAATTTCCCGATTTCTTCATGTGTAGTAACGCTATCGCCCGATTTATTCGTGTATAGCAGTGTCGATTGCCCGATTTATTCGTGTATAGCAGCGTTTGCAACTACTTCCCATTCCTACTTCCATATACGGGCTTAATATGTCCAATGTCCATCACTGTCTGTCATCTAACACTTGTCCCTATAACGTTCTAATGATAATGCCACTTAAATTCACAGCACTGGCACGTTCAACACTGGTCAGTATTCTACTGGACATCGCCTTGGGCGAGGCGGGGTCAGCGAGGACATAAATGTTGATAATAATGGCCCTAACAGACGGTAAACGCATGTCCGGAATTGACCGGTACTGCATTTATGAGCAGGATGACCGGCCTTTTATTGTCAGGATGGTCAACGATAGTGTCATTTTATTTCTGTTTTTGTCAGAACAGGTAAACATAGGAAATATTTTCTGTGTTTTGTTTACTTGATCTATTAAGTGTGTTTACCTTTGCGAAAATTGAATTTTCGATAATTATCAGTAGGATTAAATTGTTTATTGATCAACACTTCTACGAAATACAAACTATATATTTATTTTTATTAATTGCCATTTCTTGTCACAATGTATTCATAAACATGGCTTCTTTACATATTATTTATGACTTTTCTCCTTTTAATTGGAGTTCGAATCCCGAATGGGGATGTTGCCACACCTTGACACGGCTTATACATGTACTGAAATGACTCAGAATAGAATATAAAACAAACTCTAGTTTCCTGAAGCATTGAACCATAAATAGTGAGCAAAGTCACAGTATCCAGGTTAGCTAGCAAAGGAAGTGATTGAACATTCCTCCTTTCATCTCAATTACTATTATTTTAATAGCAGTTTATTTTTAGAAATGCGCATTACGATCCGAATTAGCTCAAGGTTCACGAATGAATGGTTAACACAAAATATGCAAATGCTTTCTTTATTTATGATTTACTGTATGACCTGGTTTTATTCCATTTTCAGTAAGAACCAAAGTAGTTTTCTACGAATTAAATCATACATGTGGATATGTGTGTCGATAGGGAGGATGAGATTTGGATTATCTTATTCAACAATACCTAATACGATGTTGTGAAATAATCCATTACATTACTCATACAGCCGTTTGTTAAAAAATGTGTGGGAATCTTGCAATGACTCACCAAACTCCGAAACAGAAATGATGATAAAATGTTGTCACCATATCGATCTTACCTGGCCTAGCTAGCGCGAGACTGAAGCAACCACGAGCTCTCGCGCTATAGCCGCACGTAGGCTTTGGTTTGCTGCGCATTTTGAAAAAAAAATATACGAAACTATCGATCGACGTCGGATGATGAAACAGCAAGAATATCTTTTACTATTTCCGCTAAAATGACGTCATCATGTGAGCCCAGCTTTCTCTGTCGGTCGCAAAGCCGGTTGATTTTGGTGTGTCTACTATTTAATGTACCATTAAAATATGTTAATTTTCTTATGAAATCAATCACGTTTAACGTTAATGATGATATTGAATTTTATATTTTGAAAACAGATTATTCATTTTGTTCAATGAACAAGGGTCAAATAAATGAAAATTAAGTTGTTCTTTATTTTTCTTGAGATTTATGTATTGAGTAAGTTAGCAAACATAAAAAGACATGCAGAGACGAGAAACTCATGTCACACATGTATAGAATACAAATTACGAGCGTCTTCGCACGAAGCCTAATAAACAAAATTAGACTCGTCTGCGGTATCAAATGGCTTACAGGATAGCTCCGAGAACCAGACAAAACTAATCGATAAACTGCATAAGGTCATTCCAAGAACAGGCTGCTCTCACACTGGATAATAAATAATCGATGACATATCGAGACACTCTCTGACCTTAGACATCAGGCCATTGGGCCAATAGAGCTCTATGTTGTTAGCTAGCAGAACCTTAACTGGAATGTCGGAATTTATAGATACTATATCTTAATAAGACTTTCTTTACTTTCATGCCTTCTTCAGACAACCAAGATTGGTACTGTATTGAGCTAGAATACTGGGAGACAGCCGGAATATATTGGTAATACATTTCAATAATCTATTCCTTAGAGTCCTTAAAATGCAATGATCTGGCCGATAGCTTTGTGACGATGGAGACTACTCAGACTGGGATCATTATGGCAATATATAAGGAGAACTACTGGAGAAGGTTTGATGGTACTCCTGTTGCTTTTGTGTTCCTTGGGACTCAAGTCTTGGTTAAAACAGTGAGCTATGCAACAAAAAGCATGAGTTTATCGAAGACAGTAAAATGCTAAATGTTCATATGTATATACATTGTTGTACTTGGCAAAATTTGGATTTGAACCTGGGACTTCCGAACATTAGCCGAATGCTCTACCGACTGACCTTGTGCTATCTGATCATCGATGATCGGCCTGTTCAATTCCGCTATAGTAGCATGTTTCAATGACACGTTGAAGACCTTGCTATAAGTCTGTCTTTTCGTATGAAATAAAATGAGGTCTCGAATGTTTGATATTTCGATGTATTGTTTTTTTTCATATGGAATATTTTATATGCAATATGAATATCAGTTTATAACCGCTATTGGTTACACAGGAAGCAGTTCTAATGTAATGTTGGTGATCATGTGATCTTCCCGAGGCGGAAGTGAATTTACTTCCTGTTTCAATTCTCTGATGACAAATTGGCAAACGGAACTAATTGAAGGAGACATACCCCACATATAGGTCGCACACTACAGCAAATATCACTTCATTAGCAGAAATAATCCTACACTTGAGAAACAATAACTGTACAAAGTACATCAAGAACCCATTAATAATCGCCCACTATACGTTATACCCCAAGGCGAAAGTCAACAATGAAACACAGAGAGCTGACACACAGTTTTGCTCTCATAACTATTACATAGGCGGTAGGAAGGAGATATGTTTGAAGTCGCTATGAAATCGACAAACTTGTTATAGAAAAAAATGGCACAACAGGAACCTATTGACTTATCCAGTAGAGGTTCCTGTGGATTAACACTCCTCCATCTTTGAAGAGCTCGCTGATGGGGGATCAGCCTCATATAGAGCTAATATGCACGTGCGGAGGAAATATGTGGTTTGCGGTTCCTTGGGATCGGTCATTCTGACATTTTTGTTCACTTGTACTGTAGTAAAGGTTATTAGGTTCTTGATTTCCGCGACTTTAAATAAATACGTAATATATATTTACCGTACTTACAACTGTAACTTAACTCTGGTAATAGCCACTCCGTTTGGTCTTTAATTGTGGATGAAAAGGGTATGTTATCGATTTGCGATGAAAAATAATGAATAAATACTTCTTTGTTAACAACTGAGTAGAAAGCTAGCATTTGTTTTGTGGTATTTGATTGACACGTTTTTGTTCTATTTTTGTTCCATTTGGCCACATTTGAGTGTCCACGAGACGCACAGACTTCGACACGCGCGATAATGAATAAAAGAGGCCGTTACGTGACCTGATGCACATTCCGATCGTATATGTCCTATAACCGACAGGATGTGGTTGGTGTTTAAAATAAACTACACAGGATTCAACTTAAATACACAAAAGGCATTTACAGCTTTATTCCATTGATGCACCGTGTGTTTTCAACCGTAAACACAGAGTACTATGTATAATAATTGCGAATTTTATAATTTTTGGTCCGGAATTGTGCCGTTCTGCCGGAAAGAGAAAATTAAGTCATTGGAATAAAGGGACAAAGTCGTGTTAAATATAGCCATTTCACGACACAATTATGAAATAAGTTTCATAATTTCGATGACACGACGCGCTGTATACGAAACTGTTGAGTAGGCAATTGGAATGTCAATACACAACATGCATGTGTATATGAAATATCCTCATATTTCAGTGTAGACTGTCATATCAATTACTTACGGTATTGCGGTCAGTCTACAAACTGTGTAACTCTCTAAGATGAAGCCAATGTCCAGCATGATTTCTCGCCTCACTGTTAAAGTACATATAGTGTATAAATTTAACTCTACAGCAGTTTGAATTTTGTTTACGGCATTTTTGGAGGAACATTTTTACTAATTGGGGATATTTTGAGATTTAGATGGAAGCAGGGGCCGATATTTATACATCTACACAGACATCACATGTAAAAACCTATGTACCCACTGCCTCTCTCAACGAGATAAGAATCTGGCATGTCTGGCGCGATCAAGTATTTTCTAAATCTAATAAGATAGATATCCGTAAACATGGCTAGACCATGTCAAATATCGAAGGATGAATGTTTGTATTTATTTATCACCGACTTTCAAGTATTTGAAAATGTTTTTATTTCGCGGAGTCAAAAGGTCATTTTATCATTGCAGCAAACATGATGGAAAGTTATGTTTTTGTTTTTCACAAATATTTGTCCGTGTGGCATGTTGTCAGTCTGATAAATGGGATTCATAGTTTTCAAGAGTTTTTCATTCTTAGGAGAGTAAGATACATTGCAAAATTTATGAAAGTTATTTTAGGAAATTACTGAAAACATACATATTTTATCTGTATTAATATTTTAGCGAATTAAGAAACTTTACGTTAAACTATGATTGCGCTTATTACATGATTTGCTAGTCTTTGAGGCCGCAATTATTGTGAATACGCGACAATATCATTGCGCTTAATCGTTCAAAAAACTCAGTTTTGAGCGATTTGATTCAGCAAAGTACGTTTTCAATTCCCCAGTTTTAAAGTTCAAAATTACTTTGAATTTTAGACATGTTCATTTGTTATATACCAACAAATCAGTTTATGACAATGTACATCAACTTTATTGATGTTTACTGCTCATGTATTTCTTCCAATGCAATATACATATATAACTAATATAAGTCATGTCATTTTTACTTACTGAAATGAATTTTGTTGAAACAGAGATTGAAATATTGCACGTTTTTCAAGTCATCAAAGCGTTTGATTCACTGGTAATCACGGGAGGACGAGGCAAACGTCAAGTTCAAAAGTATTCGATGGCGTCACGCTGGCGATCGCGTTACAAACTGTAGTTACCTTAGCAACGTTGGGCAAAAAAAAATCATTAAGTGTTAATTGAGTGTGGGCACGCAAAATACAAATTGACGGACATTACGGTTCCCCTCGGGGATTTTATGTACTTGAATAAGAATACAATTCACTAGTCTTAAACAAAAACACTAAGCAGATGTCCAAACATTCGAATGTTCCCGGTTATCTTCAAGTGGGTTCGCGTGCAAACGACATCGAAAATATACAAAGGGTCGTAATGTTTATATAATATCGCGGATAGCCTTTTCAACAAGTAGATATTCCAAACAGATCTTCATTTCGTATAGCTTACACAAGTGATGCTTTTAAAAGAAAGGTTGATTTATCATACAATTTCACTAAAGTATGTTGAGCGGCTCACGTATATAATTCCGCCGCACCAACGCCTTGTCCCCGGCAACAAGCATTCACTGCCCTTTGACATCGCTCCAGTTACCATTTACCAGACAGCTATCATTTCCCGACAAAATCGATACGAAAAATCAATAGCCAGACATCTCGGAAGCGGTCAGCGTTAACATCCCCTGCAATCCTAAAGAGCGGGAATTAGTGCCGCTCATACCTCATAATTCATTAACCATAATGCATTGTCCGGATGGCGTAAGGAACAAGGTTCATGCATTGGTAGCCATAGTCCTTGAGCCATGCTATAGCAATGAATATATCATACCCATATCATAATTCATTAACCCATAATGCATTGTCCGGATGGCGTAAGGATACAAGGTTCATGCATTGGTAGCCATAGTCCTTGAGCCATGCTATAGCAATGAACATGGATTTATCTAATCTTTAAGTTATATTTCTGAAGTGTCAATGTCTTCACTGGAAAATATATATTAACTATTAGTCAATTATTTTACCATTTATATTAATTAATTTTGAATTGATGCAGTATTTAGTTTTGAAATTGAATTGTTTGTACAATTAAGGTATACGAAATGGGAAAATGAATCATGTACATTTTTGAACAACAAAAATACTCACCGAAGGACATCTAAATGCTTGTAATTCCAAGTTCCATGTGTAAAATCTAAAAAAGCCTAATAGGCTAAGTTTATTAATCGATTTATAAATTGAAAATTACCAATGTCTATGAAACCTTTACTTTGATAATATCAATAGGTTTGTTCATTATCTTATTCTCTTTCCTAAACCGCTAGTAATTGAAATAATGTGAAATTAATTAAAATGATACTTTTTTGTCCGCGTTCGCTTCACTGTAATATACACAGACAAGACCAGCTAGTTTAGCAGCACAGCAATATTGATCCGAATGCATCGCAATGCATTATATATTTAAATTCAGTAACTATAAACCTTAACACTAATGAAACACGTACAATTTATCCAAGTTAATGACTGAAGAACATTAGGGACAACGAACGATGTTTTAGTACACAAATTCTAAAAGATGGAGGAGTCAATATCGATCGCACAAGTTCCAGCGGGCGAAATCACTGCGTATTGGCGACTGCATGTCTAATGCTTCGGTATATCGAAATGCAACAACCGCTAATGAAAATGACTTCCTATTCGTATTATTCACACGGAAACCTATTTTGGTCAGTGATTTTGCATAAAACCACAGTTTTAAAAACATTTAAGAATTTTTCACCTATTTTGATTTATGTCGACTGTCCGGTTTAATGCATTATGAGAGCATGCAAAATTCATTAAATCTGCTCGAAAATGATTCTTTCTAAATTCTTCCCCTACCCAGATTTAAAAATACACATTCATTTTTAATGAAGGACTGTCTCTATTATTCAGTTAATCATAGTCCCTATACCGCAAGTCTGTCTGTATGTCTAGTGCTTTCCGTACGTGGTATATCTGACTGTCCAGTTAACCTTAGTCAGCATTTGGAATCAAAATCTTAAAAAATTAATGCTATATGTATTTTTAAAAAAATGAAACCCGTTTTGGACCTATGTGCCTTTGTCTTATATTGAACTTGATAATATTTTATGATAAAAAGGTCCAACGTTGTTCGGGAAAACCACCACAGCGTCCCAAAACACGCACGTCGCACTTCACACACACAAGACACCAGATACACGGGAGGCCATCCTTAAATGACCCAGGTAGTTACTGGGACTCACAACAATAGTCTAAACCAATAAACAAGAATTAGTAGGGTCTTGTTCTCCTCATTGTTAACTGAATCTCTTTTTTTTAAAAATCCATTTATATCTTGTATATTCTATTCCTAAATAGGAGTTACGTAATGCATTCATTTGTGTACCAGTTTATCTTGAACGTTAGCTTCTGCCATTGTTTTGCTATTCAGTAACTATCACTGGAGTCAAATTTCATTAAAAGTCTATCTGACACTAGAGAAGGTAGCTATCTTCAGTTTATTGATTACCTAGCTAACCTCTCTGCACTCGAAATTGTCTGATCATGCATTTTTGGACAGTACGGAAGCTCTGTGAATCGACGCATGCGCGGTGTGTATCAGACAGATCACCCGATGAAAATTGTCTGTACAACAGACTTTCAGAAACCATTGATCTGTCGCAAAAATGTCGAGCATGGTTCGTTAGTAGAGACATATATACACTGTCTAGTTTATAATGGTTTCCATTCCTCTTGTCGCATATCGCATCTCGAGTGAAAATGCTTACAACATTTAAATGATACCTGCGTGTTTGCTGCAAATGATGGCCAGAATTACGATTCTCATTTGTCGTTTTATAGTGATCAAAATAGCTTTGCATTTTTTCAGTTTGTTCTGTTTATTGCCTTTGTTGTAAATAATATTTAGATAAATGAGTATCTATGTCATTTCAATATACAATAGTATTGACACAAGCCTGCAAAGCATCGATACTCGATTAAGTTCTAACTATAATACTAGTAGTTTGTATTAATATACATTTGTATTATGGATTGGCATATGACCAGTTAAACATTTAAAGTCATGGTCACTTATTTGAGTTTCAAAAGAACAATTATCTAGGATTGCTTATCATCTAAGGCCTATATATGTCATCCTCTGGCCCTTGGTCTCGTGATTTTCGGAAATATAATAACAATGCATTTTGAGGTCCCTTACTGCTCAATATGAGCAAAAGAAAAACAACTACTGAACGCCCATTTCAAACCGAAAGAATAAAAATATATGTGACTATATTACCATGACTAATGCATTTAATATGCTTATGGCGGCCCTCTTATGGTCAGAAATGCATTCTTATCATAGTCCCTCTGGTCAAGTAAATTGTATCAGGCGAAAGAGGCCACAGAGGGGTAATTGTTTTATGCAAAACAGACATCTGCTGGACATACTGATGGATTTCAATAGAGGAATACATGAGTATTTAGTATTGCATACACACACAATGGATGGTTATTTTTATATATGAAAAGTTGGTATATTATCCCTAAAATTAATCATATTTTGCGTTTATTTTTATAAATTCTACACGTATGTACGACTATGTACTAGCATAATATCAAGAAGATGTTTTATGTTTATTCAGTGGTCCTTTTCAGACAAACATACTCTGAGGAAGACGTTGATCTCAAAGCTTATCGTACCACTTCATATTAACTCCATTTGAACAAAAATGGAAAAAAAGAAGTCAGTCAATTGATTTCTGATGGGTATTATGCGATTAATGATATATCCAATGTACAAATATAGATGTTTGATGCGGATATTGTTTTGTGAACCTAAAAATATCACAATACCAAATAATTGACTGTAATAGGGCTAATTTATAATCTTAAGCGTTATTATTTAAGCTTCACTTGAGCGATTCTTGAAAAAAAGCGAAAACATCAATAAAAGAAATATGGACGATTGCTCGGAAATAGAGATATTGGGTGAAATACTGCATTACCCATGGTTATAAATATGCATATTTAACACACGAACTCCGAGGGATTGTATGCAAACGAAACGTCAATTATATATTGATTTCTATGGGGGATGGAATGGGAGGAAAGACGGCCTACCTTATCTTGATCCTAACATCTAAATGGACATTTGTTCTATAGCTCAATCAATTTTCCGTCCTGACGAATTTGTATAACAAATACAATGCATACACTATAGTCTTTTAATATACCGAAGCTAGCCATGCATATACAACTGTACTGCAGACAGTTTATATAATTTCTGAGGAATGTTACGCACAGGTCCGGCACACATATTTCTTCATATGACATTTTGTTTCACAGAACTTTTTTGTAACTTCCATTATTATTCAATGGTATTTTTAACGCGAATTTCAATGGAGTAGCTATTTTTTCGGAAGAAATGGCTGTTTTGGGTTTATTAAGTGTAATTTATGATTTTTGTATATCTTCATCAAAGAAAATTTTGTTCAAAATAATAGAACAAGACGTTGTATTCACGCCTTTATGGGAGATGTGACGTGTGGTATAATTATAAAAATTCATTTCTATATAGTTGCTAAAATTCGTGGTTTCGACCCCTCAAGTTCAGAAATTTAATACTTCGTGAAACAAGATATGTTTATGCATTTCAATTTCTGTCAGGAAATGCCGCTTTCAAATGCTCCAAATAATCGCAAAAATAATTCCAAGAAACAGTAAATCGCGACATTTTACACCCTTTAAAATTAACAACTAACCATTAATGAGGTTTAAATGTACTTATAGTATATGTTTCTCTGGCATTATACTTTACTATGCATGGAGATTAAGGAGTGTGGAGAGAAAAACCTTGAGAAAACGACAAGACATATTTGTACATAAGTGGCGGGGCCGCGGTGGCCGAGTGGTTAAGATGTACCGACATATTACCACATGCCCTCCACCTGTGGGTTGCGAGTTTGAATCCCATGTGGGGCAGTTGCCAGGTACTGACCGCTGATCGGTGGTTTTTCCCCGGGTACTCCGTCTTTCCTCTACCATCAAACCTGACACGTCCTTAAATGACCCTGACTGTTAATAGGACGTTAAACTAATCAAACCAAACGATTAGTATACAGAGTGATATGTCATCCATCAAATTCGTGTTCCATTTCCGTCGGCGGTTGCGCAATTATACACAGGGGTCAAAGGATAACATAAATCAAGTTCAAAGTTCATCATCTACTCGGCTACCACAGCAGAATATAATGACCTTTGCGTATTATCATGTTTTGCACATCTTCCAAATTACACGTTTTAGCTACAGCCTACAGTTTGTATTGTCGCAATTTATGGAATAAAATATTTTAAAGATCAACATCAAGCACATTCCATACAATCACCGGATTCCGCCGGCGCTGTTTTCCAGCGATTGTGTTCCACATAGGCTATCAGGTTCAATGAATGTCAACATTTGTTCTAAGTTAAATGCCAGAAAGGCGGTTAATTAGGAGTGCTGTTAACATCAATGCAAGTCATTAATGAAATTTTCAAGAACACACAAAAAGTGGCCTTCCGGTTGGTAGGGTTATGTTTAAATGTATTACTCTACAGCTGTAGAAGATTGACTTTTTTGTAATTTTAATTTTTAAAAAGAGAATGTATCTTTAATCACACAGAAATACATGTTGCGAGAGTATTTATAGATTTAATGTGATAAAACGAATATTAGTTAAACAAATTTAGGAGCAAAAATTGTCCTCATAAATATAGCCACTGTTGCGCCACGTTATTTTTGTATGAAATATTATGAGTGGTTTGACTGACTATTGACATTTGTGTTCATGTAACTCTCGCGGGATTTCAGGAATTCAATATGTTTTCTTTAACTGGCAATATCTCGGCCGCGTAAAGAACATGAGTATGTTAAATGCAAGACAAGAAATCGTTCGGGGAATTCAAAACAGCGTATATATAATTCCACTTTTGTAATTAGTATTTCTCATTCCCGTTCTAAATAATATTGCATAGCTTTCCAACCCCCCATTTTCTGTTTGAAATCAATGTTATGCCAACATGTATATAAAATGAGTCATTTCTTCAGTTGTTTTCGCTTTTGGCTAAGCTTCATTGAATACATTGTAGATAATGGCACCGACCGTTAGTTTAGTTATAGATGCTGAGAACGCAATTCGTTTGTTAAAAGCAATGAGACATTTTTTATGCATTATCATCATTAATTATTAACAGCGATCGTTATTATCTTCAGATTTTAAGTCACTACAGCCCTGTTAACCAACCTTGCATTAATTACCAGAACTCAGCAATCTGCCGAGTCGTTAAACAATTCTCACGTGTGCACGAGAGATGAACGTGTTTGCAATCGGTCTATTTATGCATTCTGCATATTTCACTTGCAAAGCCACACATGAATTTTACATTTGCATTCTTCAAATATGCCCGAGACATTTTGCATCCACTTACAAGACACCTTGTCAATGAACCTTGTCAATAAAATTAGTTTGCTTTGCTAACACTTATTTTGACAAGTAAATACCTTTTGGTAACATAATGGGGAAGTCACTTACTGAAAAATATGTATTATTCGTTGACCTAATTTTCTCGATTTGGGGTCTTCAAATAACTTCGAGTGCATAAACATTTAAGTTAAATAATGGAACAATGATACAAAATTATATAAAGCATATTTTATTTTTTTATGATTAGGTTTCCGTAGCAACCACAAAAACATCGCAATTTTCAACTCAATGAAAAGTCCCTGTAACAAAGGACATACCATATCACATTGGAAGATTGTGTAAACATTTAAAAGAAAACAAGTAATATAATACCACATTATGTATAAATGTCTGGGAAGAAAATATATGATCTTTGTTGTGCCGAACTTCAATATCAATAAACATTTCTTATTTTCCCACTCGTAAATCGATCATTTCTCTTCTTATACATAAAATACTTTCTCAAATACTGGCTTTTCTGCTGTTTGTGTTTTGTCAAACTGCCTAGGAATGTCTATATATCTTTGAATAAGTCGCCAACAGCATCTACTGTACGAACGCAAGAGGCAGTTACGAGCTCCGACAACTTAGATCCGAGCAATCAATCTCTATGTAAATTCGACTTGTGACGAAATCTCGACTTTGGACCCAAGCGCAAGCTGCATTACCTAGCCAGACGTCGACGAGTTGTACTGTTTCTGAATCTCACTAGGGCCTTCTCACTAAAATCGATTTCCTTTCTTTCCCGCTATGTCTATGCGACACGCGAGAGTCCAATGAGCACGTGGTTTATTCTTCTTATCACACATCCTGCTCTGCGCATGCTCATTAAGTATGATTATCTATATTTGTCGAAAAATATGTGCGTCTTTTTTTTAGTTGTAGATATATAGCTCAACAAATGTGAATATCTTCTATAATGAATACATTTCCTTTCTTTATAGTATGAAATTCCATTTGCTTAATTGTTAGTCATTTCGCTTGAGTACCATATTATGAATAAGTTTCCTTTCTTTATAGAATGAAATTACATTTACAAAATATTCAGTCATCTACCTTGGGTAAGATACGGTGATAAAGTATTACCATTTTACACTTCGAAAGTAACGGCATTAAATGAAACAAAGTTCAATACAAATCACATACGTTTATAAATTAAAAACGTTCACGACTAAATAGGAATCATTCGTTTTTGTTTTTATGTTGCTATATTATATTCATACCATATTTATCTACAGAATACTACTTTCCGTGAATTTAGTATAAATTACTAAAATAATGTTAATAAAGTGATTGATATGTGTCTGGTCTGTATGATATGATTTAGATTTTAACATTCGTATTTTCTCAAACATCATGGAATCAGATATGCGTCGGATGTATGTCTGACATGGTTTAGATTCCATTTGCGTACGGTGTCGTTCGAATAAGGTGGTAAAATGATAGCCTAGGGTAGCGATCTAACAACATCACTCGACCTAGCGAATACCCATAACATTGTATATATGCTTTAAGGTACTGCACGTAAACATATCCGACAGGTGAGAAACTGTACACCTGTATGTCAATATCTCAGGTACATATTTGCACCTGTGACTTATGACCTCCTATATGATAAGGTCATTCTACACATACATGGAATGTCAGTTGAGATGATGGATCGAATCAACGTCCTTACACACCAACTGAAGTGTCGCAGTTCGCTTTTTATCGAAATGGCCAGACCAATCAACCTAATTCATTGATATGTTGCATTTAAGTTTTGTTCTGCGCGTAAGAACTCAAAATATTAAATATCTGAACTTTGCAATTATAAATATTTCTTTATGTTTCATTTTTTAAAAATGAAAACTTTTTGAATATTCGAATATTGTACTCAGCCACTGTCTTAGGAATTCATTTTCAAGAATGAACGCGTAGAGAGGCATAGCTTATGCATGAAACTTACACTTGATCACTTATTTTAGCCTAAGGATAAACCTGCCTTTAATACTTAATGTTTTGTTTATGTAAAGTGAATGATGTCTTTGTTTTAATATTGCTTGTGTTAGTAAATGAGATATCAATTTCTGATAAGCTGTTGAAAAAATTATAAAGTTTTAAATATATGATGGTAGGCCATATATTTATATGTTAATTACTACAAAATCTACCGATTAGGAGTTAAATATTTTCCTGATGATTTTTTCACTGCACTAAGAGACGGTGTATGAGTAGAGGATATTTAGTACAGGTGCCTCGGTACAGGTAAAGTGTAAGCAAATGTGTACGTGTATATTCAGTGCATGAAAACGTCTGACATATTGTTTAAATGTGTGTATCTATGATGCTCCTTGAAATCCTAACAGCCGAAATATCTTAACATCATCCGACATTGGTTAAAGACAAGAAAATTTGGATCAGCTTCGCTATTGGAATTGATATCGTTTTCCCTAGAAAATATGTTGGTGCTTGTCCAAAGGAATGTTTATCTGGGTGGAGAACAATACACAAAGATGCTTACAAAGGGCAGTCAATAAATAATAGGACCTACGAACTGTTATTGACATCAAAGAATGCTACAAAAAATATAAATTCCACACAGACACACCCGAACACGAACCAGCTCTTGCCAATGTTGAATAAATGCGTTGGTAACGTGATATTGCTTTATACAATGGCTAACGTTCTAACGCTATTATTTGATTTGATATTGAGAAAAAGTAATTATAACAACTCATTTGCCTAAATACTATAGGATTAAATATGTATCGATTGCCTTCGTTCAAATTTTCTACTCCCCTTGGCCAATAATAAAAAAAAAATGTAACTGACACTTTTTGACAATGGTTCTCGTTTAATTTTTAATAAATGTGGAGAAATATTGAATAAAATTACAGATCAAGTACAATTACAGAGTCTAGTAGGTGATATTCTTTATGAATGGTTTCTTGTCATTGCGCTCCACGCTCTTCATAATTTCTAACAATTATGAACCCCTGGTGAGGTTAATATGGTATGTTATCAACCTTTTTATAAGCACTAATTACTGATTACATTGTGTAGTTCTAAACCAGAGCAGATACCAGATACACTTGTATGAGTATAATGCGTCTAGGGGCTTTTACATTTGAATATTTCATTTTATTACAGCTTTTTAACGTTTTTGCTAACGTATAAATGCTTATTTTAATAAAACCTGCATAAAATTAAAAAAAAAACCGAAGTTTTTTAAACGAATGTACCGTATAAATTGCGGTGAAATCACACTACTGAATTTGGAATGTTTCGAATCTGTGTGAAAGACTTTTCCCATAAATCAATAAAGCACACAGTAGTTTCTGATATTTTCTTTTCCTCAATCACTTTGTTATCGATTCATTGGAAACTTAAAAGGGATAGCTCATCTCCCGTGAGAGTCGAGCAGACGCCAGCTTCTGTCGGGACGCTGTACCATGCAATGGATGCTGCCGACTGTTACAAGGTTTTCTGTAACTGCATTTACAACAACATTCATAGAATTCCAATATTACTGATTATCTAGTCGGGGTATCTAAAACTTCAATCAATAAATCCTACCTGAGGTGTTTCTGTTGAGCAGAAAAATAAATCACTGGGGATTTTTCTGACCACCATGTTTTGAAATTTCTCAGCTTCAATCGACAGCATTCTAGGCGTCTGTCAGTCTATCCGTGCAATGGCTAAGTGCTTTCAACACGGTATTGTTGGGAAATTAATAAGTATTGCTCATTTCATTTCTGTGTGATAACGTTATATATCTGTGATATTTCACCCCTGTGAGACTACAGACAACTGCTCCCAGGCATAATACATTTATAAGTTGATGAGTATATGCTTTATTCTCTGTGATATTCAGTGGTATAGAAGATGTGCAACCCGTTCAGTAAAGGGCATGCGTCTGAATGTCAATCAAGGAAAACACCTGATAATTTGCTTTCTGAGAGTCTTGTAGGAGACACTGGAAATATCAATATATAGATATAATTGAGAATCTTACATCTGTATTGCCTTTACATCTCACAATTCCCCTTCGCATTGCGTTCAGCTATTGACAATTCTTTGGCAACTACCATCGGATGACCTTGAATCATGCGAATGTATTAAACACATACAAACAAATCAAAAACACAGCAACACATAAATATAATTTATTGAGTATGAAAAAAAACAAATTTTGAAAAATATGTTTTCCCGAGCGCTTTCGCAGCTAACGCTGAACTTCAGGGGATGTTCTTTTGAGTATATATATACAAGGGAAAATATGTAGTTAATTAATGTCTAGCAGGTATTATGTAATTTTGAAAAAAAAAACAGTTTTAAAAATAGAAATGCAGTTTAGCAGTTTTCTTTTATAAATTTTAATTATCATTTTGCATGGTAACACATACCTTAAAATTAATTAAGAAATTGGCGATAAGAAATAAATGTTCACAGTTTAATACGCAGATGCAAGTTAATAAACCTAACATGTAGCAATTTCCTAACAAAATGAAAAAGAAAAGAAAATGGAAATCCAGAACTTTTTTGAAACCATGCCAAACCACTTCTATCATTGCGAGTAAAATGGAAAATATGCCCTTGTTAGTGTACGCCAGTGAATATGAAATGTTTACGTGGAGGGTTATTTCTCCGCGCGGACTCATTTAGGAACCAGACATATGTTGAGTGAGACGTCCCAGATTCATGCGTTAGTGATGCGGCACTCTGTGGCTTTGAACGAAAGTGAAATTAACAGCGTTTGACTTAAAGCCCATAACTCACACACTGCTTACTTACTGTTTCAAAGGATGCACATTTCCTTTCCCCGAATGTTATTGATTTAACCGCACTGCCATCTACAAACAAAGGAAAGTGTGTTCTGTTGTAGTGAGGTTGTGTAGCTGACATAATTTTCGAAATGATGAAGCAAGGCATGCTAATTTGTCTTAATTGCGCATTTGACTTTATAATCAACAATTATCCACACATTTAATTGAAATGAGAGAATGCAATCAGAACTGACTAATCCATACATTTCGTCTGTATAGGCTGACGAATTTTATTATGTTTTAATTCTAATCCTTTTAACATTTTCTCCCGAATTTCCTTCGTGATACGCCCTAGTTGGCAATCTACCCGTTTTTACGGACCCATGAGACAACACAGCTGTTTCATTACGCATTACCGTTACAAATATTCCCTCTCTATGTACATGTGAATGAAACTAAATCGTTTCAATGCATTTGAGGATTCTACTCGCCTCTGAAATCTAATCTGGCTCGAAAAATAAGTCGGGATGCAATACAAAGATGGTATTGAAATAATTAATTTACTTTAATTAATTGTTCATTTCTTGTTTAATTAGAAACCTTCCATGTTAGTTCAGATCAAAATCACTGTACATAATTACCTGATCAACGGCCTCACTTTCGTCTCTAGTATAGGTTTAAAGTCAGAATTTGTTAATGACAATAATATGGACTTATCATAGCGTCGTCTGTCCGTGAAAGGCAATAATATATACTATATTTTATATATACTATACAATACTCAATAGAGTAAATTATAACACAGCTTTTAGAGTGTGTCAACATTCCATGTATGGTATATTATAATATGTATGGATTTATTTCAGTCATAGCAGTAACAAATTTGCGATACTAGGAAAGCATGATTTCATGAATATCAAATATACCAATAACTATGTCTTAATTATCGTAACCTATTTTCTTTGTTTACAGTTGTGTTGGTTACCGGTGCGTCAGGCTACATTGCCTCTCACATTGTGCGACAGCTCCAGGAGGAAGGCTACCGAGTTAGAGGTACGATTCGCAGCCTTAGTGATGAGGACAAGGTCAAGAAACTCAATGAGTTATGTCCGGAGGCTGAGCACAAGCTCGAATTGGTCGAGGCTGACCTCAACAAGACAGACTCATGGGAACCGTAAGTTGATTTGTCTTTTTATAACATTTGTATAGATGTCTTCACATTTATCCTGGTCACGGCACCAAAATTAAGTATAAAAATTGATTGTGTGAATTAATCAAACAATAACAAAACAGTGTAACTACACTACATGAACTGACCATGATTGAAGTGTCCGTGAAAGCTATTGTTTTATATTTTCTCAAATAAATTTAATATGTTGATTTTGAAACACAACCTTACGAATATTTTACGAGACAATACAATATTTCTGTTATATAACCATTGCAGGCCCGTTACAATAGTGTACAGAAATAACCCATACAGAAATCAAATGCAAACTATGCACATATTCGCTCTGTTATATACTTTATTTTAGTTTCTAGGCCAGAAACATTTCTGCCCGATGTAACGCACATTTTATCCTTAAAATCGATCTTGTATCTTAAAATAAAATTAGTGTTTACATTTAATCACTTTAAGGAAACGTCTATAGTATATTGCGTCAGTTATGTGTGCCAGTCGTTATGTAATACGTCCTTTATGTGGTGAAGTGGAGCACAGCATGAAAATGTTTAGCTGTACAATGTAATTGAAGTAGACCCACTCAACGCTAACCACAGCCACATCAGCTTACCTCGTTAGGCCGAACAAGCATTGTTTCTAGGCTGCTATAAGTATCTACTTGACTGGAGAATCACACGAACCATGAACAATCACTCTCTCTCTCTGTAGAGCTCGCGCTGCTTTATAGCTGCCAAGTTTCTGCCACTTTATACAATATATGTATATATTATTAATATGTTTTATGCATGGCAGGGTTTTTAATATTCCCCTAAGATATTGTATTATTTACGGTATAGTTCTTATCCACCTTCATCATTTTGCCGAAATGTCTTTTTGGTCTAAAGGTTTTACATGGTGGAGTTTGGTTTTTAATATTAGCAATAGACACTGTCTATATTAAACACCATGCTAACTGGGGATTTCCGCAAATTGATGAATTGGTTGAATTTCATTAAGGTATATTCATAGTTCAAAATTTGAATTTTTTCTACTAATCTAAAGGGAAAGCTTTGAAAAAAGGTGACGCATCATTAAGTGCTGGTGTGCCATAATGAGATATTTGCGAGGTAATGACCATAAGTCGGTGATTTTCTCCGAATACTCCAGCTTTCCTCCGTCTTCATTGCCATGAACTTCATGCAATATCCCTGGTGGTTTATAGGACATAGACAATATAAAACAAACAACCAATTGAGTCTTTGACTTGTAGTAGCTGATGTCAATATTGTTGCTCACAAAAAGAATCCTTGAGTCAGAGGATTTTTGTTGAAGCTGACATTGTCATGTAAAATCAATGATGTACGGATAATAAATAAACTCGAAAGGGCGCTTTTAATTGCGAGTGGCCTATAAATCAAGTTTCCATCATTAATTTTACCACCTTAGATATCACGTGACCTCGATTTGTAGTAACCGATACGCGTAAGCCGAGGTAATCCGAACATTTGCCTGCCGCTTACATCCATCAAAATCAGCTGTGACTGGCCGCTAGAACCACAGATAAAACACTTTCGTTTAATAATTCGCTTATGACAGTGATGGATGAAGGCTTAGCCTCTGCAGACAGCCAATCAGATATAGCCAATTGTGCAATAGAATAAAGTACCAAGGTTAAGTCATATTCCGAAGCTGATTCCGCACGCGTTATCGATATTGACATCCGTATATCAGAACTGTACCAAACGTAGATGCATTATTAGTATCCTTAAATGAGATACAACTGACGGAGTAATTCAGTCATGTCGTCTGTGTAAAATTCAGTGATGCTTTGGGACGCTTACAGAAAAAATAATCAAATAGTAAATATTACTGTCTAAGTCTTTGTAGAAAGGTGAAAGATAGACTTTGGGTATACAGCTAGGTAAAATTATTCATATTTGCAGTGAATAAATCAATGAAAAAGCACAAAAATGTACTAAAACGTGATGAGGTGTATCATTGCAATTCTGTTAATAAATCTCGCATTCAAGATTTTCGAAAAGAAAAATGAAACCCCTTCATTTTAATATAAACTGAAATAACACTTCAGACTCGGTGAATATATGAACATTTTTCTATCTAAGTAAAACGAACCACATACGTATATATAGGATGAAGTTCCTTTGAATTTACTTATCTTTCTTCTTGTTGATGATAAGTGGGAACTTATGTTTTTTTTATTTTCCTTTTAGGGCGATGAAGGATGTGACGTATGTGATCCACGTGGCCAGCCCCTTCCCATCAACGGCCCCGAAGGACGAGAGCGAGGTTGTTACCCCTGCCGTGGAGGGTACCCAGGCGGTCCTGAAGGCATGCGTGACCGCAAAATCAGTGAAGCGTGTAGTCATGACCAGTTCCTGTGTCGCTGTCGGCTGTAAGTGCAATTTTTCTGATGGGATAATTTAATGGTAAAGTGAGAAATACTGTTCACAGACGTAAATTTGAATTTTTGCTGATTACAGAAATATCTAGTGTAAACATGTTAGTGTACTGCTTAATTCTCAAAAGAACAAACAAATAAAAAAAAAAAAACTCCTGAATAAAAATGTGGATATGTGGATTATCGACATACATAAGCCATAATTTGCTTTTGTTGCATTAAACAGGGGGCGCAGGTGTCGATCTATCCAAGACTTTCAATGAAGACGACTGGACCGACCCTGAAAAGCTTGACGCATATGGCAAAAGCAAAACCCTAGCAGAGAAGGCTGCTTGGGATTACGTTAAGGAACTGCCAGGTAATTACGAAATAAAATGTTATATCCATAGGTAACCCACATCATGTGTTTGTATTGCATTTCTATTTGAAATCTCAGGAGGTCTCATAGAATTGTGGATAGCGTCCATGCTACTCATTGTTCATCTTGACATCTAGGTTCATTAATGTGTTTCTAAATATTCACAGGGTAGATTACAAAGACTGGCAGATAGTAAAATCATCCTTTAGACTATTCGTTCAATATCATCTCATAATTGCACTGATTCACAATGATTGAAAATATGTTAGGTTTGGTAAAAATATTATAACGTATGGTTCATTGATGATATCCATCGACTCTTGATAAAAGTCAGGCGTTTATACATGAATAAATGTAGAAAATAAAACAATATACCTATTTCGTTAATCCAAATTGACTGTATGTGTTCCTAAAAATGTTTTGTGTTGTGTTGTACAGATGAAGACAAGATTGAGCTCGCAGTTGTGAACCCGTCTTATGTCATGGGGCCTGTCATAAACGGTTCCCAGAGTAATAGTCTAGAGGTATGTACCCTGACTTAATAAAATGGGCAACACGACTCTCAACCATGGTTTGTGAGGAAATTATTATATCATTCAATCCCGATAAAATAGATCAAGCGTCATATGTATCATCAACAAGAGTTTTGTATTAATCATATCCAAAATCGACCATAGAACTTCCCCATAGTCTTCATATACAATATATTTGGTCAACATCGACAGTAAAAATCATGTTTCGCTGAAACCAGTGGTCTTCACACCGTTGTGACTTTTACACATGGAACAGGTTCCTTTCATGTAGCTCTAGGGTCTAATATAGATCATTGTTACGAAAACTAGGTATACTCACATCGCCATTGCTAAGTAAACACTTTTTAGCCGAGTACAAAATTTTAGTGACAAGAATTGTTATGGTATAGATGGTATAGACAGTTTATTACACCGATAGGATACGTAAAAATAACAAGATATATGATTCGTTATGAAAAGCTGTTCTAGGCCCCAGATCAATAGACATGATAAGTAAGTAACAGTACCATCCGATTAATAATACATTTCCACGTTACATCGGTTTAAATCAAGTCATTTCATTTCTATTAATTTTGAGCTGCTAAGTCTAAATCTGCTGCGTTGAATCAAAAAAGCACATAGCTTAAAAAGTGGAATAAAGACCAACAGCAGTTTTATAGTGAAAAAATATGTTGATTTTAGTTATTGCAGGTCAGCCCTCTTAACAGAAGACATGCTAGATTATTCCTTTGTTTAGATATATAAAGCTCCTGCTTTCGCACACACCAGTATGTTATTATAAGTTAACGTTTTGATTTTCATTGAACGCTGGTTTTGGGTTTGTTTTGTTTATTATATTAACATCCTATTAACAGCCAGGGAATGATATCAGTGATTGCACCAACTTCACACAACATATGTAATGAATTAAATTCATTTTATTGCACGCCGAGTTACCTGCCAGTAATTAAATAATAAGTAAAATAAAAGATAATTAAGTCCTTACTAAAAACCAAAGAATATATTCCGACGAGAGCAATACAACATGTAATTCCTGTCTCGGCTGCTTATAATGACTTTGTCGATAATAAAAATTGCCTAGCCCGGTCGGCAGTCTGAAGGAGTGTGCATGGTGGTGCTGTGCCAGCGGCCGGCTCCTACATCAATAATGCAGTTGCATGTGTGTGCAACTTCGGTTGCACCATGCACATGATTTTACCCCAGCAGGTATTTTCTCATACAGGCACAATCACATGAAGCCTTGATACCCGCATACCAGCATATCATGAATATACTTGAAACCGTTCATACAATGTTGCCGATTGAAATCGACCATACATTTTGGGAGGAATTAATTTAATTAGATGCACTTTGAAACGAATTATCTTCTAAATGACCCGCAGATGTATTTAAACAACCACTAAATGGACAATGTTATTGCAAAAATGATTTTTAGATCTATTAATTTCGTTTCTGCAAAATGTATTTGTTCACAACAACACAACTACAAAACAACAACATTACACCACCAACAACACAACAACAACAAATTATGTTGTCCTTATCCGATTTTTTTTTCTTAATGTGTAATTTCATTTAAAACAATAATTAATAGGATTTCTGTCTGAAATGTTAAAGCTCTAGCACATTCTCTGATCAATACTTTACATGGAGCATGTGGCTAAGGCGGAGTGATATTGAGTAAATCGACAGACATGTCGATATGCTAAATGCCATAATCGATATTACATACAATGTGTATGTTCTTCCTCGCGTTGTTACAATAAGACATTTTGGTATTATTTTTGTAATTTCCAATTCATATTAATGCTGTATGCGACTAGGTTTTTAAATCGATATTTTTGATTGGCCACGGTTTTATCACATACTCTAGTTGGTAACTCATCGTATCCTCCTGAAAATCGGTCAATAATTGTATAAAAACGATCGATATTTCTTTGTCTACAGGTGGTTAAGAGGCTATTGGAGCGTGAAATGCACCTTGTTCCCAAACTGAACTTTAACATCGTCGACGTCAGAGATGTTGCGAATGCACACATAAAAGCTATGACCCTAGAGGAAGCCGCAGGTTCGTGATGCAAACCATTTATGCAATGTAAACAATGTATTGATGCATTACATGTATCAAATAATTGATATTGCTTTTGAAAATCATTTTAAATTACATAGGATTTAACAGATAACAAGATCAAGAAGAGTATATTTTTGTATAGCTGATATTTATTTAATTAAACCCAGATTAGTATTTGCTTTATTTCTCTTTACAGGGAAGCGTCATCTTATAACTAACGCTAACATCTGGATGAAGGAAATCGGACAGATTCTGTCTAAGGAATTCAAATCACAAGGTAGATTACTTTACAACATCCATTTAGTTCAGATACTGAAAGCATGAACATTTATGAGAGGAGCGAATTTACGCAAAGGATTTGTTGCGCCTAAAGTTCCTCTGCTCGTGGAATTTAGTGTATCTATGAAACTATATAGCAAAAGCTAGCAGATGTATTTATAGCGAAAATGATAACATTGTGAAATATGTACTAATGCAAATAACGAAAATAACCACTCGCGGATATATTAACGTTTACAGTATGGGTTTAAATATATTAACTGAAACTCAATACCTTCTTGCAACCCCGTAGCAATCATTATTTTTAACAAAACATATTTTGGTTTGATAATAATGAAATTCATATAAATTGATGTGAACATCATTAATGTATGGTAATCCATTTCTTTATTTCAGGCTACAACGTCCCTACCACAGGGTGTCCCAATGCTATCATGTGGATGAACAGCTGTTTCAACAAGAACCTGAAGACTCTGATTCCACAACTTAATAAAGTGTACAAATTCGACAACACTAGGGTACGTAAATCAAAAGTATACAACGAAGTCACGACAAAGAGATGAGGATAGAAAGGTCATCAACATCAACCACTCATCTCTTGGTCGTGAGTTCAAGACATACATGTTTATATAAATATAATAGCTCGTAAAGTCATCATCGTAGATCGGAGTGCTTTTCTTTATATGGTCATGGCTTTGCTAATCGTCAATTTTGTGCTAGTCTTTAGTGAGCAACGAAATATCTAGAATGCAAACAAAAGACACACTTATCTTTAATTGATGTTACATATACATGTCGAACAGAGTAATTCGAATAGTGGAAACCATGGTATATGTTTTTCATCCGAAACAAAGCTGTCACTAGTTCAAAATGTAAAATATTTAATAATTTACTTTAAAGTGTTATTTATTTCATTATTTATTTCAAAACGTTCATTTTTTCATAATTTATTTCAAAATGTTCAATTTTCCATAATTTATTTAAAAATAAGTTTAACAATTACTCATAAACGACGTAATATATTATGACGAATGATATGAAGATTCAGTAACTTTAATAACAGGGCAATGTAACAAACTCTTTTTACTTTGAATTCACAGATGAAGGAGGTATTAGCAATAACTCCAAAGGAGCCGAAGGAAATCGTCATTGATATGGCTTATAGTCTTATTGAGAATGGTCTTGTCAAGAAGGCGAAAAAATACAAAGGACCAAACGCGGGCGGCGATGAGGCAGCCGAGGAAACTAAAGAGGAAGGCGGAGAAAAGACAGAAGAAAAGGAGGGAGAGGAAAAACCCAAGGAAAATGGAGACGTGAAGGAGGAAAAGACAGAGGAAGATGATCTTAAAAAGGAAAGCGATGGGAAGGAGGAGGAGAAACCAGAAAAAATTGAAGATGTTGAAAAGGAGGAGGAAAAACCTGAGGAGAAGCCAGAAGAGGAAACAAAGCCCGAGGGAAAGACAGAGGAAAAGAGCGAGGAGAAAACAGAGGAATCAACGCCAGCTGAATAAAGTGGAAGAGACTTGATTAATGATACAGATAGGTTTATTTTCTGGGGTGAAAGTGCTAATAAGAACACTTTTAAATATGCTAATGGACCAAGCTGCTAGATAGTGAGTAAGCCCGGGCAGTGATATTCGGCAAAAACTGACATCTTCCCTTTCAAGTTGTTTTCTTGCTTTGTATAAAAAGAACATTGTGAATGTATTTTCGCATGTTTTCGATGGAGGCAGTGTAAGGATAAAGTGTAAAATACATATATATCAATACATATATTCCTACGCCAGTCTTTGTTAGAAGTTGATGTAAAAGCTTTACGACGAGATCCAAATAATGTTCATACTCTGTCAAAACTATGTCATCCCTCTGGCAGCAGACATGTAGAGAAGTCCTTGAACTATCATCAATGCTTTGTATGGTCAAAGATTTCTTTCCGCACCACAATTCAGCCGTAACGTAACAGATTTGTGAGTTTGGACAAGGGGGTTTGTATCTAAGTCAGTACATTCCATTTTCTGAATAGTGGAGAAAACGTTACTCGTTTATTTGGGGAAGGGGGTCATAACAGCCATTAATATGTCATTTAAATATGAAGAAATATCGATTTTGTTTGAAACTAATCAGCTTTGCCGTGTGAATGATATTCAAGATAGGGTGTTTATGATAATTAAGCTGACATAAATTGTGAAGTTAATTACTGTTTAACGCTGGCTCTTGTGTCTCGAGAAGATGTGAAGTAAGAATTAGTAAAAGCGCTTGCTTCTCGAAAACGGAGGTACGACTTTAGACTCAAGAGAGATAACTCATACACGAGCACATTCTCGGTAGAAGGAACAAGATCATGCGTGTGCTGCATATTAACTGTTTTACAAACAAAAACAAGCATATATACACGCTGGATATTTAATGTAAAATGCTCATACATGTCCATTAAATGGAAAATGTTTGTATATGTTTTGTCTGTTTAGTCAAGCCAACGCATTTGCCTTTCTCAAAATTTATTTTTAAGGTGAAAATCTTATTTTTAATTTTGTATGAGAAATCACACCACCATGACGATTTTTTGTCACCCACCTTTCGTGATTGTGATTTATACAAATATATTATCTATTTCTTATGTTTCTATGGTGATTTTTGTACTGCCTAAGTGTATTATATTCATCTTACAGTTTTTGATCCATCATTGCTCATTTGTGTAATAGTGCCCCGCATCGCTCGCGTTCCCTAAGCCATGAATCTTTGTTGATTGCCTCCACCCAAAGTGATCACAAAGTCAGATATGTAGGTTTTTTTCTCGTCAACTGTTGTTTGTGTACAATATTTAACCAACTAGTCAAAGGGTTTTCCCTTCCAGGTGCAATATATATAAACTGCCACAGATTTTCTTAGGCAATTGTCTATATTTGCTACGACGTAGACTATTATGGGATGTGTCATGTAATGCAAGATAAAACTTAAGATTGACTTAAGATCGTCGACATACGCCCTCTAAATTACAGAATACATCTCTACAGGTACAGTTTAGCTTATTTCAATTACCAGTATTCTATCGCGTATGTAGCTTCATAGGAAACACACTATGTCGGGATTCTTTGGGGCTCCGTGGAGAAATATTCCTGTCGCAACGGAAAGTGGAATACTGTCAAAATAAGTGAGCCGTACTGTATAAAGATGAAAGAACAGAATGAATTAGAACTCTCTTCCCACATAAGGAGAAATTGTAACATTTTATTTACATGTTGATTATGTGTTGACCATACATATATATATATATATGTACCATGTACGCTTATGGTGACCGCACTTCAGCTCGATAACAGATTTTATCATGTCTGTTGTTGAATATGTGTCGTACGTTTTAAGGTATGTCCTGCTTGTGTGGGGCTACAATTTTACATTTGTCGGTTGTATAAAATGAGCATCGTTTCAATGTATTGAAGCCTTGTCATCCATGTATTATTTACTTAGGACGAGATAGGTAAAATATGACTTAGATGTATCATGCACATTTCCGCCAAGGAAAGAACAATTTTAGATAACAAAACACAGATTTTTGTGTCAACTGAGTTGAATGCCATTTTTTGTGTTAGAAATTACACTGCAAATATGATTGAAGCAATGATGGATAAAGTTCTTAGCACAATATATAAACCTTGTCTTGACATTCAAACCAAGGTAAATATATATTAGAATGTCCAAAGTATAACGTGATATTAGCATAATTATGGTGGTGCATCAACGGCGCAACTGGAGGAGTATGGCGCATATAGACTTATGCCTGATGCAAAATACTCAATTAAACTTGTCAATAAAATATATGTGAACTGAAATGAGGAGATACTTTAGAAATTGTAGTTGTAGGCGAATGAAGCTACATCAGAGTTTAAGGTTTAAAAATTTTCAAGCATTTTTGAAGTGCAGACTTACTTATGTTGCGAGCAGTAAATGAGTACGTCATTTCTTTGTGAGAGAAACGTCATACATTTATGAGAAAATGATGGAATTCTATCACGTAAACTGATGAAGGAACAATCAATGCCTAAAAAGCGGTTATCCCTCATAAAAAGACTAAATAGATGATAAAAATACCCACTTAAGTTGATTGCATGATGGAAAATACCCACCGATCGTCACCCCATGCTTTCGTAAAGAGAGATTCGAAGTGTACTTGTAGATAAAGAGTCGGCTGTGTTATTCTTAAAATAGTTCAACGTGACAGAGTCTAACAGTGAAATGTACACAGTGTTGTGATGCTAACGTGTTTCCATACAACTTGTGTATCATATTATACTCGTTTGCCTTATATATATGTATAACGTGTTGCTGTAAAATTTGACACATTTTTCATGTAGATTTTTAATATAATTTTTAATTCCTGAAACTTAGATAATTATTCAGGACATATATATATAAATATATCTTTTAAGAATTTTTATGAAGAATGTTGCCTTTGATAGGACCTGTAATGTCGGCTACCCCCTGTAGACGTTATGGAGTGACCCATACAATTGCACGGAATAGTCTATTGCATAAATTTAGGGGGTAGAAGAACTTACTGCCAACGCAGCATCCACTTACATCTAATAGTAGAAAACATGAAAACATTGTCAATATACAGAAGCATAACAAATTGACTCTATTTTGTTTCATCAATATTCATAGAACATTAACAAAACATTTTCATTTGTTTCATTGAATTACATGTAGAACTATGTCTTAATGATAAATAAGAAGTATTCAATGTCAAGGAACATTTGTAAACCTTTTATTAATTTATTGGTATCTAGATATCATTTCTGTAAACTAAGAGCATAGCTTTATGTATGTCACCGTATAACAAGTAAAATAAAATAACTTTGTTTCAAAAACTACGAGTTCTTGTTTCTGTTAGTTTAAGTAACCCCCATAACACAGTTGGGGAATACAGAAATCGTCCTGTCTGTTTGTTTATACTTTGATTCAAACTACGAGTTTTAGTTTCTGTTAGTCTAGCTGTAACCTAGCGATACTCGAATCAACCTGTTTGTTTGTCTGTCTGTCGTCCGCAATCTTATCCTGACAACTCCTCCTAAACTACTAGACAAGTTTTAATGAAATTTCACATTTTTGGGGCCATGTGTAGACTATGAAAAGCCAGAGGTACTTTGAGAAAACCGTTGGCTTACCACTCTATATAACACACTACTTGTACATTATACTGTTTTATGTAATTTAATTGGTTAATGATAATTAAGATGTCCAAACATAGTATAACTAACCCTCCACCTATGGGTTGCTAGTTCTAACCCCACGTGGGGCAGTTGGCAGGTACTGACCGCTGGTGGGTAGTTTTCCGCCGGATACTCCGACTTTCTTTAACCATCTAAACCTGACACGTCCTCAACTTGCCCTAAATGTTGGTAGGACGTAAAACTAACCAAACAAGGGACTGATGTCACATGACCGACAACTGGCGACAATAAGTAAATTTCACCTCACATTGTGTATAGACTATTGTTCTAGTGATGAGACACAACATTATACAAAACACTTTGAATATAATACGGGGCCACCAGGCATCTTAGAAACTTATTGAAACTGTAATGTAACTCGACTTATGCTTGCTACATTCGTACTACAATGAAGTGATTTGGAACTTCTCTAAGATGTTATTTTGATATATATGTTTATTGATAAATTGAATGCCTGGCCTTGATTTCTCAAAACAAACCGACTTCAATAAAAATATTTTAAATGATTTACATAAGAGAAAAAAGGTTTTCCCTTAAGTCTGCACTTTTGCTTCGAGAAATAGGGCCTATTTTCCAGAACCTTCATCACGACAGCGGAGAACTTCGAATCATAATGGAAAGAAGTGTTGAAATATATGCATAGCCTGCGTCAATGAGAAGCAGACTTCATTGTAATTGCCAATGTGGCATTCCCTTACCTTTTCGACAAATAGTTTCTAGATTTCCTTACCTTTTGTTTGGCGATATGACTTGTTTTTGGAAAGTTTGAGCAATAACAGAACAAAGGAAACTCTATGTAAAGCATAACCCATGCACAGTCCTTGAAGCCTTCACAACTTCAACAAACTAAATTTCAATCTCTTTTTTACCCTGTTGTAACTTTCAGAATGCATAAAAAATCTTCACTGTGCATAACCGTCACACGACACTGATGTAGATGGTTATTTGCGGAGATAAAATTTGGCGAATTTACTTGGATCGCTAAATTCGCGAAAGTAAATCAAACGCGAATGAAAGTACATCATTATCAAATTATATAATTATAATCATTACAATAACAGTAAAATATTACTTTTTCAACTTGCCTGTTTTTTCTTTAAATGTTCCAATATTTTGTCATGGAAACGCCGAAGAACCACATGGATATGAATAATGGATATGAATTGTTTTATAATATCATTGGCCATGTTAAATGGAACTATTCAAATGGAGCTACACTGCAAATGAAAAAACGTAGCAAAAAAAAACAACAACAACAAATAAATATAAGTTTTCGGAAGGTTGAATCACAGAATTATGCTGCCAAAGACGCCAAATACACAACCGACTCAGCGTGTAAGGGGGAGATATATCCTTGGCTAATAAAGTTGTAAGGGAGATAACTCTGTTAGACCTAATTGAGACGGTTCGAATTCCAAGTCACGAGCATATCGTACAAATAAAAGTTACCGCCCTTGTATCATAGCAAGGCAGCACGAATTTAGTGTTAGTACAGGGAAAATGGCAGACGGACATATGGATGGACACGCACGATATGATGATCACAATTTGCACACATTGACGAATAAACAGCGATTAAAAAGTTGAAAGTAAGAACGGTTAACAATGAAATCAATATGCACACAAAAAAACATAAATAAAATGCCAAATCTTTCGTTTTGCTTGCTGTAAAAGTACAGTAAAATCCCAAGTAGTCGAAGTTGGAGGGACTATGCTAAAAATCTTTACTGATCTGGACTACGACGCATAAACTGTAGACAAAGACCGACAAATTAAACGTTCTGTCGATTTAGCTACCTACTGGATCTATACAGTGCTAATACTTGTGGTTTAGTTGATGTTGTCACTTAAAGGATTCTAATTAAAAAAAGTGTGTTCGAATTACATTTTAATGGAACTGATTCGATAAAATCAACTGAATGAATCACTAGATACCTGCCGTGTCTCTGGATTTTCAAACTATAGTTATTATTAGTCTCTTTACAAAATACGCTGTGTAGAGAAACATACCTGTATTTACATCATACAACACATACAACATAGATGGAAGACAAATTATATAACCTTTTGTGAAACATACATGTGTATTGAACGGATCACTACCTAAGATGGGATATTAAGATATGCTATATATATTAATGAAATATCAAAATTTTGAGCGATTTATGTGAAATGAAGCCGCCACTTTTGTATAGACAAGTTCTGTATATTTTATATGTGGTTATTAACACGTAAGACTGCGCGTCTCAGTGGCGGCCAGATCTGACAGCATTCAAATAACGATGTGTATGATAATATTATGAAAACGTGAAAGGAAATCTTTATTCAAAATTTTTGTCTCGTAAATGCATTATATACCTTTGACTTCAGTAACAAGTAAGTAAGTTAAATCATTGTCAAAAAGACGCAACTCGAGATGATCATGGCGACCGGTCGCGACAGTAATTAACTTTGATGATGAAACTGCCAATATCATTAGCCAATATCTCTACCATTTTGTATGGTATGACCTTGAAACTCAAAACTATTATAAACATCGATCTATAGTATATACATGTATATGCGAAAAATGACCATTAAACACCAAATTGTAAATTCCCTGAGATCCCGTAAATACCATGAAGCTTTATAAGCAACCGTTACAACACAGCATTTATGCACCATATTAGTTCTTGTCTTTATGCTTTATGTATGTTTAGATGAGAACATATGTGAAAAAGTTACTTTATAATTACTGATACCACTGTAGAAATGTAAAATGAAATAGCAGACCACAATTTAACTTCATGATCGGACCGTGTGTATTTATTCTACGGCACTGAAGACGCAAATATCATGATTATTTGGCACAACTTGTACCAGTTTAATTGATCAATTGACTTTGTTAAATAAAACCCTATGCATTCTAAAAAAATATTGGTAACTGTTAGTGGTGAATAACATATTAAAAGCTCTTCTTGTTTCGTGAATATGAAACTTACGACACATATAACTTGAACTATGTTGTGCTCTTGGGGCAAAATGACTGCACACATAAATCGATTTACTTGACCTTGGTGATCTTGAATTCATGTACTATCAAGGTCATTTGGTTGTAAGCATATACATGTATACCATACATGATAAATACCTAAGCTGATGTTTCAAAGGAATTGCGTTGATGTAAAATGATATAAAACATATCATTCAGCTTTATTTTTCACCACGACCTTCAAGAGTGATAACGGTCATACATTTAAAACCAGTTTGGACATTGGTATTGTTATAGACGCATATATCTATGCGGTAATCGATCTTTGATGTAAAGGTGTTCTACAACACTTTATTTTTTTTAAAGCATATGTGACCTTCCTGACCTTGAACATAATTTTAATGTGAACTAAAACGCAAATAATTTGCAGGCACACATGTATGTCATAAGTGTTTAATATATGGAATATAGATGATCAGGTTTGATGGCGTAAAAGCGTTAGATTTCTATTTCCTCGGTAAAATTTTAACATTTTTTTCACAAAGTTAACTGGTTTTACTATAAAAGATGCAAACAATGGAAATTTTGTTGAAATATCACGTAATTTTTCATGTATGAAAATTGACTTTCAGTCGTGGATTTTTTCGAATTTATTTCAAAAATGGCGGGATATTAGAGTTATAAAATTGCAATAAAACTTCGAGGTATGAAAGAAAAATACTCTTTCATAAGTGGATATGAAGGATAGGGATATTCTACCCTCGGGATCACAAAATGTTGCAAAACCCTCGGCAAGCCTCGAGTTTTACTACATTTTGTGACCCTCGGGTAGAATATCCCTTTCCTTCATATCCACATATGAAAGAGCTTTATAATCCGTATCATCTCACACTTATCAGTCCATTTTGGTACAGTGCGTTCTATAGTACGTTGAAGTATCCTTTATCACACGAGTGCTGTTATTTTATTACAAGAAGATGAAGGCCAGTGTTGTCAATGGGACGACTGGTTCGCCCGTTGTCAGTATAATGTGACCGGGTGGGGTGTGTTGCTTGGTGTCTTCGGCGGCATGCTTCAGTGATATAGCACTATAAAAAGGGCAACAGTTCCACTATACAAAAAGACACAACACGAACATACCGCAGTCTCCCAGTACACTCACCTCGCACAACATACACGCAACACACCGCATACATGGGAGGCCGTCCTTACATGACCATAGCTGTTAATAGGACGTTAATAAATCAAACAAACAAACAAACAAAGTTGTCAATGGCACCAATAAGGATTTAGAGATCATGATTTGAATGACATTACGTGAGGCAGTGGAAGAGCTTCAATTATATATAATTTTTAAATGTGGACGAAGGAGTGATTTATTTCATGTGAGTTCTTTCAATTGTCAAATATGATGACACCATTTCGGTTACATGCTTTACTCACATGCAAATTTATTTCTGTAATATGTGTCGTATTCTTGATAACATGGATCAAATGTAGAAATTAGAAATCTACCAAAACAGATGAAGTATCTGATAATCAACATGATAACTGTTTGCAGTGTATCTGGACCAGGCGCATTGCTGTTACACCGTTATAGACGGACTGTATGTATGCATTAATTAAATGGACGTTTATAATCACTATCCTTGAATTCATCATCATTCTTTTACTCATTGACCAGTTCCTGATCATTTTCTGTCCGTTTTGGTATGTGAGATGTGCAACCTCTCGAATTCGTATCATCACCACCATATCCGTCCTTGGTTGTCCGATGTTTTCTTTTCGAGCTTGCCACAGGCGTTGTGGACTGGGAGAAATCATATAAGAAAAATTATATCGAAGAGATGTTCTACCAATCCAAGTTGAAAAAAAATTGCTTTTCTATGTCGACTACATTTATTACATAAGCATTCCAGTTCTGTGTTGTGGTTTGGGGAAATGTCGACAATAGTACATGATAAATAAATTATTTTTGGCAGTACTCCCAAAAATCATTTTCAGCTCTTATTTGTACATAAAATTTGTTAAATTAAAACCTATACTTTGAAAATACTGTAATTTTCAAATTTATGTAATTTTTAGTGACGAATAACCTGTTAAAAATTCATCTTGATTCCTGAGTATAAAAAATACGGCACATATAACTTTAAACAAAGATCGATCAGCTTCCTATTATGTTAGATATCGACATTTTATATCACCCATCCATTTATTATGTTATATAATTCATTCCCATTATCACTCCAAAGTACCAGAAAGGTTGTTTTAGATGTTCTTTTTGTTTCAAACATATTATAGGGCCCTTTCATATGAATATATGAAGGATAGGGATATTCTACTCGAGCCTTGCGGAATGTATTTGTGATCCCTAGTCTTTATATCCGTATATGAAAAAGTATGTTCCTCTCATATCTTGACGTTTTATTGTAATTTTACAGGTATGATATCCCACCGTTTTTGTCGTTCGAAGAAAACCATGATTGCAAGTCAATTCGCCATACATGAAAACTGCGTGAAAATTTCATCGCAAGTACCATTGATTGCATCTAATATAGCGAGCCCAGCTTGGTTTCTGAAAAAATGTTAAACTTGTAACGTGAAAATAGTAATTTCGTTGATGTTGTGACGTCACGAGGCTTTATTGCATATGAGTGGCCATGCAATACAGCCTCAGGCGACATGAGTCTATTGCACTAGACATATCTATTTTGTAACACGTTACAGTGTAGCTGAAGAAAATCCCAATTATTATTCACAATATTTTCCCGCTAATTTAGTATACAGACAATATACATTGAATGATTTTGATAACACCTTTTTCAAATGTAGTCATTAAAATGTTTTACATTGATTTAATGACATTATCATTGCACCTGAAAAAATTTAAAATTGATGGAAGCGATTTTTAAATATACTTTATCAAATTATATAAATTGACAAAACATTCAAAGTGTATAACATTTTCTATTAGGGTTAAGATTTTTCTTTGCATTCAACGTAAACAAACAGCACAAAGCATTCATTGATTGTACCGCATTTGTGTTGTACTCAGAGAATACATCGCGTTACAGACGAACAATTAAAGAAGACATCGCACAGGTGATGTAATTGATAATGCAATACCTACTAAATACGGTATTAACACTTATCTTATAGTCTAATACCATAGGCTTATAGGCTTAATATAATCCCCAATGATACCATGCTTGACGTAATTGTATTCATATACCCCTATTTCCATCATCTTGATTTTTACAGAAATTACAGTGTATCATATCACTTTAGTAATCCATAATTAGGACTTTTCACAGGTGAAAAAGTCTATTGGTTCTTTTTATTGTTGAATTTCTTATCCTTTCCTTCTCCCGTACACATACGTGTACCTATATATTGGGATCTTATGTACTCCTCTGCCCCCATGTTACATCCCATTTATGAAATTAAACAACTCTGCACAATGAAATACTTCCGTACGGTGGCTGGGAGCGGACATGAAATAAATAAAACTATTGCGTTCGAACGAAATATTATTGCGTGGGAACGAAATACTATTGCGTTCGAACGAAATATTATTGCGTGGGAACGAAATATTATTGCGTGGGAACGAAATACTATTGCGTGCGAACGAAATGTTATTGTGTTAGAACGAAATATTATTACGTGGGAACGAAATATTATTGCGTGGGAACGAAATACTATTGCGTTCAAACGAAATAATTATTGAACTCATTATCATACATGGATGATATGACAGTAATCATGCCACCGTAGTAATATGATTAAGATATGGCCTACAACTTATGAAACGGCACCTTATCTAAAAAAAAGATGTTTTCCTTATTTTTAACGATATAAAGTCTTGTTTATTGTATTATACTTTATATATCTAATGAAATACACGTACCTATGATGGCGTACAGGGGACACTATACATGTCTATAACTGTATCTATCTTGTACGTACAGCATAGTATCTTGTACATATGAACAACTTAGTATATAAACTTGTACGTACAAGATACTACGTTGTGCGTGCAAATATACAATATCATAATTTGTACGTACAAGATACTGTAATAATTTGTAAGATATGAAGTTGTACGTACAAGATAATAATTTGTAGGTACAAGATACTAGGTTGTACGTATATTATACAACGATGTACGTACAGGCGTACAAGATAAGTGTTTGTGCATACGTACGTACAAATGTACACGATACTGTAACAATAGATACTAAAAATATACTAAGTTAAACGTACAAGATAATAATTTGTATGGACATGATAAATAAAACTATATATTGGTCCTAACACGCTGCCGTAAATAAAAGCATTATATGTGCTTTTATATTACTGTGTATATGACTTTAATACATTATGCTTCAATATTTCCATTTGAATGCGTGCAATTGTGTTATGAACGTTGTTTTGTATCAATACTTAGTCAACTATTTTAAAAAGTAAAACAATGAATTTACATGACATTTTCTACAGTTTTAATGAAAACTATGTATACATGTTTTGTACCTATAAGTCTAAGGGCTTTTGGTTGATAAAAGATTGATTGATTGAAGGCACATACTGAAATAGAATACAAATCCAAATGATATATGCAATAAAGATTATTTCATGGTTTCAAAGGAAAATGTACCATATAATATATACTTTATTAAGAAGGTTAACACAAAACAACTTAAAATGACCAATTACAAAGAATATTGATATGAAATTGCAGGCTGCGACATTTGAAATAGCCAAAGGTGAACCGTTGATATTTCGTTCAAACGCAATAATTATTTCGTTCCCACGAAATAATTATTTCGTTCGGACGCAATAATATTTCGTTCGAATGCAATAGTATTTCGTTCCCACGCAATAATATTTCGTTCGAACGCAATAATATTTCGTTCGAATGCAATAGTATTTCGTTTCCACGCAATAATATTTCGTTCCCACGCAATAACATTTCGTTCGCACACAATAATATTTCGTTCCCACGCAATAGTATTTCGTTCGAATGAAATAGTATTTCGTTCCCACGCAATAATATTTCGTTCGAACGCAATAATATTTCGTTCCCACGCAATAATATTTCGTTCCCACGCAATAACATTTCGTTCCCACGCAATAATTTTTCGTTCCCACGCAATAGTTTTTCGTGCCCACGCAATAATATTTCGTTCCCACGCAATAATTTTATTTATTTCATGTCCGCTTCCAGCCACCGTACTTCCGAGACCATTCTATTTCACACATTTGTAATGGCCGCCGTATACACATTCAGAAGAGCAAACGGAAGCAATCAACTTCGCTTCCGGTTTTCTTTTTAGAAAAAGCCACGTGTAGTTGAAAGATGAACAAAATGATAGCCAGTTAGTGTTTTTATAGTGAAATTGTGGTCGATATACACGACATGTTGTTATATATTCAAATTAAACACGACTATTGCTGGTACAGCATCACCTTCGCGATATTCACGTTGCGTATACAATGTACATGTAGCATATACATGGCTAGCATTTTGTTTATCTTTCAACTACACGTGGTTTTTCTTTTTTTGAATAAAACCGGAAGCGAAATTGATTAACATGGCAGTTGATTACATAAGATCCCAATATATAGGTATGTGTACGTTTTCCCGGCATTGCATGGACGATATATTGGAAATATGCCGCTGACGTAGCGTAGGCCAAATATGTCCTACCATTTCACATTTTTCAGAGGTACCGCGAGCTGACTATATATTAGGGGAAAAATGAAAAAAAAAATGAAAAAAAAAAAAAACAACCTAATAATATAGGCAGGTTTAGCGGACTAGGTCGTGGCGGCGGTTTCGTCTTTTTCTTGGCTCAAGGCAAAGGTATGTTAAGTAATTCTTTGATGAGTAATTATCAATTTTTGAGTTTTGAGTATTTCCATATCTTTTTCTGTGATATAACACATTGAATAAAATTACTGGTTCTTTTTGTAAAGGCGACTTTACAATTCCCGCGGTATTAAAAAGGATTACACTTTCATTCGGTGAATGAATCTTTTCCTTTTCATTCATAAAGCGTCTCGCTTCAAGAGAACAGGTAAATAAGTAAGTCTCGCACCAAAACAAACATTGTAGTGTAAGATATTTATAATATATTACATATATATCGTTCAACATTAGAAAACAATCTTTTGTCTTTACAGTTAAACCCTGATTTATTAGTTTTTAAGAACGTTCGTGGCGGTTTTATTTTCATATTTTGATTTAGCGCCTCATACTGCAACACAATCAGCAAAATAAACATTATATTCTAATTGTATATTTTTTTGGTTCTCTGGAGACCCCCAGACGAATGGATGGATATGTAAGGTCACATGTACTAAGCTAAGCAAGTGTGCTGTCTATATGCTGTGGTTACGTATTTAATGTGACATTTTCATCAGATTTACATGCGGTGTTTAACAGATGGTCAACCATGCATGTGTTGGTATACATAATGCGACTTTTTCAGACGAAAAATATTTGAAACTAACGCCTTGCAGGTAGGGCGTTAGAATAGTACCTGCTGTCGGTACTTTGTTTGTTTATTTTTTTACGTCCTATTAACAGCCAGGGTCATGTAAGGACGTGCCAGGTTTGATGGTGGAGGAAAGCCGGAGTACCCGGAGAAAAACCACCGACCAGCGGTCAGTACCTGGCAACTGCCCCACATGGGATTCGAACCCGCATCCCAGAGGTGGAGGGCTTGTGGTAATATGTCGGGACAATAATACTTGGGTCGAGTAATTCTTTATATAAAAGTGTTCATATATTAGAAGACTTTGCTAAGATTTCTGCGTTGAAAATAGATTTACAATATATAGCTTATACTAGATTGGAAGCAAGAAAAAATTTATATATATATATATATATATATATATTATGTCAGGATTTGTGTGGCCTGTAATAGCAGGAAGGGGTGATACTGTCATGAGCATCTTCTGAACACCAAAAGCAATTTTTGTTAATGTATGTCTTCATTGTAATGTATATTAAAAATGTATTTATCAAATTATCTGTACACAGATATATAGAACATACATTTTGTATTTTTTAACATCAGGCTGATAATAACTCTGTCCTGTCGGTATGAGTGTATGAACAAAGTTTAACAGAAGAATGAATGAATCGAAAATAAATGAATATATTATGGGATAAATGGAATGGGTCTGCCTGTAAGTAGTGTGGTGAGTGAGAACCCCCCTGTATGGGGACATTTGTTTGTATTTTTGAAGGCTGACCCCAAGGCCCCAACCTTGGCAACCTTCAGATGTAAAACATTGTTTTTGGACATATAAGATGTCGTTCTTTTTTACCTAAAACACCTTGATGACGACATAACAAAGGCAGAACCGCGGTAAAACAAAAAATATCAGACAGATAGTTTTTATATTAGAAAACACATATCTAAACGTAGATGACCTACATGTTTATAAAATATGTTCTACAGACTGTGAAATGCTTTTGCTGGAACAGTGTACTCACATAATACTCACACTCTGTCGATTTTAAAGTCCCATTACAACTTAAAGCTAATTATTAGATGATTTATATGTACAGGGAGATGATAGATCACATATCATCTGATGCATCTTTTCACATTTATGGGAAGGATGTAAAATTTCATTTTATTAACTTTAGCTTTATGGGAAAATCTAGTTAAATGGGTTAAAGGGACAATTCAGTCTAAGAGAACATTAAATTTGTACATATATAGGAAAAACCCAGTTCTGATAGAAATTAGATCAGTCGGTTTTACTGTGATATGCCAGAAAAGCCCATGATGGTGAAATGCGTGTGAAACGTTCAAACTCGCTCGCTGTCCGCCATTACACATTGTGGTTGAACATCTTGTATGCCGAACCCTGTCCCTTGCTCGTAAAGTAATGCAACTTTTGTCTAGAACTGCTCAAATCGCTCTGACAGTAGTGTGTTTACCTTATTAGGTGAATTGTCGTGTCTAAAAAATCATTTATCACCTCCTCAGTGGCTATGTAGTTCATCTGTTAAACGTGGGTGACTTTGGCTCGAGTATGGGTACAGCGTACATATTGTACCTGCTTAATCGTATCGAATAACGATTTGTAATTACAACGGTATCAATTAAAATACAAATCAATGACGTGGAATTTGTCCATATTTTATGTTATATGTTTCATAAGAAATGTAGAACAATACATTTATGCCATATATAGTGAATTGTCCCTTTAAATAGTTTTTAAACATACTTCTATCCAGTAGCTGGGCCAACCATATGTAACGTGTGAAGAATTTTTTTACATATGTTTGTGATGCACTAATGCACATGAATACTTTGCAATCTTATAACTGCGTATTATGGAAAACATTAGTAGATATACGTCAGAGCCTTTAAGAATAAAAAATATTTTGACAATATACCCGTTTGGAAATACATGTAGCAACAATAATGATAATAACTAGAACTGTCGCTAGAATGGACGACTAATGCCCCCACTGCACTAAAGTAATAACTCCATTGACATTGCAGAACCCTTTATAATTTACTGAACGCCCCTTCATGTCGGAGTTCTGTGTACCAAATATAATCAAAATCTGTCGTTTAGGAGGAGTTCGCCGGACACAGTTGTGTCAACAAACGGACGGACGGACGGACACCCCCATCCAGTGTAAACCCCATAACAACCTTAACTACGATGCGGGGGGGGGGGGGGGGGGGGGGGGGGGTATAACAATAAAAGATAACGTGCCAAAAACAATCCGATTAATCACTACATTGTATTTTATTTTCTTGATTCAGGAGATCATCTGAGGACCATTTTGATATTTCCATACCTTTCTTTTAAATGCATTAACACCAGGTATGTGAATCTAAGATCTAAACGCATACTGTATGAGAGACATTTTATAACATACAAATCCCCCCACTTTCACTGCAAATGATTACTCCCGATTATTTTATGTTTCAGTGATATAACACTGTAAAAAGGACAAGAGTTCCATTGTACAACAAGACACAAATACTTTCACTGCAAGCAAGCAATCCCATTTAGTTTATGCTTCAGTGATATAACACTATAAAAAATACAAGAGTTCCACTTTACTAGAAGATGAGTATACTGCAGTCTCCCAAAACACGCACCACGCACTTCATACACGTAACACACCTCATACATGAGAGACCGTCCTTCATGACACTGGTTGTTAACAGGACGTTAATTAATCAAACAAACAAATTATTTCATTAAAAATTATGTCCATGGAGAAAACGTCCTGGTGTTAATTTTCCCCCGGTCATTTTATTTTAACCCCTCAACTCCAAAGAATGTTTGATGAAACTCTAATTCTAATGTTCTGTTTCAAAGTGATTTTTCACCCTTTTGCACCAATAATTTTGGTTAACAACCCATATATATTTAAAAACTTCAGATTTAAAAACTTCAGATTTTCAGATTTTATATGAAAAAAATATGTTTTTGCATTAATGACGTTACCATAGCAACCGGAATTTGGGACTTTCACAAAAATGTTACAATTTCTTACATGTATAGCTCTTAAAGCCTATGAAAGTGATTTTAATGTTTTTTTTAATAACTTAATAATCAAATATATCATTGAATAAGAAATGAACGTTCTATTGAATGTCACATTTTCAATTTAGTTTTTGATTGTTACCATGGTTACCAAGAAATATTTATAACCGACGATTTTAGAAAAAGTTTTGATTTTGCGCTATATTTATCCTGCTTTAGCTGTAGCAAAATGTTTTATTTTGAAATGTTGGTTACCTTTCAACTTGCATATTGACTTCTGAAGAGAACAGGGTCAAAGTTGATGAAAAATTATTGAGCTTTGGCACTAAAATGTTACCATGGCAACTGAAAGCGGGCCTATACAATTTTGTTTAGCTTATAGAAACATTTATGTGGACCTCCAGTCGAATGGAAATATATTTTTATCATGTTGTAAAACGTTTTGTTTGACTCATTACTGTTACAATGTAGCAACATTAAATATTATATATTTATGAACGGGTCTTATTATTTTAGATGAGTTTTTGAATGTCAATATTCAACGTTACATGTATAATATTCTATATAAATCCTTCTCTATTTCGTCATAGTATGCAGTAATCCGATAGCATACATGTATGTGTTTCGAAAATCAAGATGTTTGGGTGATTAGGTTTACATATGCCATTGGATATAATCAAAATTGCAATGCAGTACTCTTCATATGTGTGTACACTGCAGTAATTTGTTAGTTACCAAGGCAACTAATTTATCAATTTACCTAGTGTCACCTTTTCCTTATACCTCCACACAAAAATATCAATACCATCATCTTGATTTTATTAAAGAAAAAGTTGACAGAGCAAAAGTTTGTAACAGTCAGGGACTTATATGGAAACAAATTATGCATTTTACCTGTATAAACCGATACAGAAAAGTAAAGCATGTATATATATATATATATATATATTATATATATATATATATTTATATGTACACTTTTCAATGTTTCATAGAATAAGATTTATTATGCATGTGTACAATGCTCTGTCTATATAGCTATATAGGTAAGGTAAAAGAGATGTATAGTACAGGAGCCTCCAATGTCTTGACCATATTGTATATAGCATGCAGTGGTACTTTTGTGTTATGTCTTGTTTAGTTTGTAGAAACACTGCACCGTACATATATGATACACTGCCATATATTTTTTCAAGTTCAAGTTCAAGTTTTATTTACTTTGAGTCTGCAGACTCATCAGTTGTATATACATACATACATTAATACATGGCATTAAACAAATGGATCACATAATACATATTGTACAAAGATACAGGTAGACAATACTATATTCGGAAGAGTATAACTAATTGATTAATAAAGATCGTTTTGCGTGTGCAGCGTTAAGGTATTTTGCTTAATTCATCTTCAACATTATTTAAATTACACAAAGTACATATTCTTAAATCTTGTGGTATATTCTGGTATCGACCCTTTTCTACATTAAGACTGTGCATAGATATAAATGTTATCCACCACAGGCCTTTGTCACTATAGATACATTGTATATTAGACATCTCATTGTGTGCTACACACATATATATATATCGAGGTGTGCATTATATCTGTATAGCCAAAGGCCTGTTGTGTCTACATGCATGTGTATTTTGTCTTATCTAAATTGTAGATACATAGACTACATGTTTCTTATATCTTTGGACTTCGGTCCCATCATACATGCACGTTTGATAGAATTACATACACTTTACTCCACTTTTAGTACACGTTTTCAATTGGTATTACTATAAATGAAAAATATCCATGTGAATGCATCTATACATTATGTCTGTCATGTTTTCTTTTTTAAAATTAACTTGTGTATGTTCACAACTGTATAAATTAGATTAGAAAGAACTCAAAAGTTAGATACAAGTATGATATTTTTAATGAATAATGCAGATTGGAATATGTCTGTTTGTTTGTTTCAGTTTTACGGCCCATCGATAACTCAGGTCTTTTTCGGCCAAACTACAGGTCAGGCATTGATATCAGGAAATAAACAATGATTGCATCTAAAAGATCGGGATAAATAAAAAAAATGGCAAGTAAGAACTAAATCACAGATGATAAATTTATTATATAAAAAGAAGATTGCATGGAATAAAATAGTTTTGGTTAAAACACATGAGATAACTATGGTGATGAACTGGGTGAGTTTCATAACAGGAGATTGGTTATCTTCCTAAGGTAGTCACCCACTGATGTCCATATACATGTAGTCCAAACTTGACGTACCTGTAAATTTTCAATACGACACATTTGTAAAAACCATCAAGAATCATATTACTGAATTATATAATTTGAATGGCAGTCCCTGTTTGTACAAGCATCAAATGAAATGTATGGTACACTCTAAGTAACTAAGTATAAACACATAATTAAAAAGTGATCATATTGAATACAATAGTGCTACAATGAATTGCACCACGGCCGATACGCACTGCCTTCCTTTCGTTTGAAGTAACCGTAACCAAAAGACAAGTAACGGTTTGTTTGTGGTTTTGGTTGAAAGCCCTTCCCGCTCATTCTAATTGGTCGTTTACCTAGAGTTAGTGAAGGTGTCCGACAGCAGTAGAGTCACGTATATACATTAATTCATTAACAAATTAGACACACCATCAGATATACTTCAAACACTACATTGATTTTTTCTGCTCATAAGCATGTTTATTTTCGATTAATGGGGTCGATATATTTACATATACGTCGATATATTTACACTTGCTAGGCTTGGTCACTATACGCTAATACTAGCCGATTTTGTTTACCATAACTGCATGGTAACATTGAACTTTGAACTTGCGTAAGGAAATGTTCTGTGCAACGTAAAAGGACTACTTTTTTAAAAAAGAAACACATGGCTTTGTTTACATTTTGACGCAACATTACGTCTATACTATACTATGTTCGTCCTACGATCGAGTCTTTGGGGTAGACGGGTGTGAGACCCTGTGATAGAGGTCAGTTATAAACATATCCTCTTGTCTTTGTTCTTTGAGTATTTAATCATGTGTATTATAAAACATGCACCGCTAATAATCCACGTGTTGGCAGTTCCGCGTCACCACAAATACATTGTATCCATCGAACACAAGTGAATTTGTTTTATCTATCGATGGCAATATGGATCTAAGCGTAGATTATATAATCACATGGCTCCCAAGGATGTAAAACCGTCAAGTCAGACGACGATTCAAACACATTGAGCTACTTGAAAATCGGTATTCCACAACTTCGGCAAACTCCAGTGTGTAAGCGTGCGTCAGCTTCGCCTCGCTGCACAATAACGGTCACCGAGTTCACACATGTGGCCGTGTACAAATTCTTTATGTTATTACGCTATATATTAACTTTTAGCAAAATTGAATATATATTTTAAAGTTCTGATCTGATTAAATGAAATTATCTCTGAAATTTACTTTGTTTGTCATGTTTATTTTACACTAAAATATTGAACTTTTTTGTCGTCGCGGATGAATAATTCTACCTTACGTGAAGCGTCATCATTCGCTGTTCAATTGAGTAAGCTCCTCCCACTTTTGACCGACTTTTATTGAATAATTACGTCATTTTCAAATGACGATTTTATTGCATAAAATATAAATAAAAAGTCGTGTGAGTGTAAATATAGGGATTGGATTTCGTTTCTATGTTAACCATGCTTGTATGGAGCAATTCCTCTAAGAATATATTCAATATGGGGCGCTAACGCGCCCCATAGAATATATTCTTAGAGGAATTGCTCCATACAAGCATGGTTAACATAAAAACGAAATCCAATCCCTATATGGATTTTATTACAGTATTTTGAAATAGTTAAAATAATTACTTGAGACCATTTTCTGCATTGAATGAGGCTGTGTACTGTATTTTTCATTGAAATGATAGTATGGATCGAACTGATAATGAAGTCAAATAACATCTATACGAAGACTGCATCTGTATTACAGCATACCGCTTATTATTAATCAAAACTTGTAACTGTAAATTGTTTGGATCCCTTTGATCTCCCACACAACTCGGCGACGATCAGTTTGCAAAACGTTTCTGATTGCATTATATATGTATAATTAGCCGGCAATCGGGGACAGTATCGAAGTGAGTGTAACACTTTGATTGACTAAAAGTGTAAGACCACTCTGTATAGCAGTGACAGTTTGCCACGGCATGTTTAGTTAAAAACAACAACAAAAATCAAAGTGCGATGGACATACATATCATATAATCTAAATCACTTCATGTTACTTACATACGAGACATTTTGTTTACTTTTAGTGCGTAACATGCGCATCGACAACACAATCAAGCTTCATTTGCATTCCTGTCAGCCTGTATAAATCAAGGATTTTCTTCAATTTTGTATTCAAGACATATTTGTTTAATATCACACGCATTAAGAAATTAAATTGAGGTATTTTTGATATGTTTTTTCACCTTTTCTTCCGTTTATCGGATTTCACAAAATAAATATTTATTAGGTTGGGCGAAACCTACCTTTACTATAATAGCGATACTTTTATCCGTTGCGCACGAACCCTCTCTGTTTCCACTGTGGTGGAATTCAGTGTAAGGGGTGCAAGGCATGTATACATATAATGCATTGTATGATGGTTCTCGGTTTTACGATGGCCGCTGTTTAAGTAGTTGTGCAATGTACATTTATAACCTGATAACGAGTACATGACTGTTTACTTGAAGTGGACAATGTACACTGTACAGCTTCTTTAGAGGAAAAGGTTATGTATTCTTTGTCAAGTTATAAATGCACAACTAGTTCTACTTCAATCAGGAAGTAGTAATTTGACGGCTCAAACGGGCCATCATACATTTTTGCTTTACCTGTACAGGATTTAAAATCATGTAATGTTGATCTTCTATGCATAGTTAAGAGAACACTCCTTGAAATGTCCTTTACACATACATGTACCAGTCTTGATATTTGATCCTTTGTTTTGTTAGATGGAATTTAAACAAACGTGCTGTCCCACTACAGATCTTAGAATCTTTAGTAACTTTTTCTTCTTTCAAACAAACATGAGATGAGTCATCATTGACACTTAACCTGACAAAAATAGATAGTTATTGTGACATTGAGCAAATTTTATATAGAGTAACGGCACATTTTGTTTCTCTAAAAGATGCATATGTCAAGCAACACATCAACATGCCGTGTCAGATTTTGACCCGAAATGGAATCCAATATACATTTCTTTTTCTTCGTCACATATACAATGTATCAAGCGATGTTTTAAAATTCATATTCTTATAATAAATTTCCTGCGTGAATAAACTTCGGCATGTAACCAATGGATTCTCGGTTTTCTTGGTATGTATAGTAAATAGATATTTTGTTTATTTTGTATTAGGATTAAGTTTACTGTGTAGTACACAATATACTTATTACATGTACTTAATCTACAAGAAAATTATTGTTTAAAGAGTGGATTTTTTTCAATATAAGTGGTCACACATAAATTTGACCATATCAACTACAAAAATTGTGAAATATAAGTATTAATTCTTGCTATATAAATATGTTGCATATTTCGAGATACAATTTCGAATCTCCGCTCCGGCGCTTACGCCGTCCGACACACGACGTCAACAATTTAAAAATGCTCGGAATTAAGTTAGAAGGATTTTTCAACTCACTTAAAGAGATCAAAGACGTTGCCAAATGAATTTTTACTCAGGATAAAAGTTGTCGGTTATTTTCTGTAGTTTAATAGCATGTAAACATTATCCCGATAGCATAAGAAATAAGGGAGATATTGCGATTTTCTCAACACCGACATTAAAATGCATAGAAATGCGTAGCTGGGCGTTGTAGGGATAAATACTGTAAACACGATATGTAACTTTACTTTCACAAGATGAATTTTTTGCGTAACTTCAGGAGAGAGCCTAAACACGAATAGAAACGTTTCGCAAATTATTGTATAAAGCGTAACGACTATATGTAGATTTCACCCATTCACAAATATCTTGACTTTAACGAAGACAATTCTGCCCTTTTTATAGTGCTACTCACTGAAGCACATTGTAAGAGACACCGGACAATACACCCTACCCGCTCACATTACACCGATAACCAGTCGTTCAACGTATTTTATGCTGACCGCTAAGCAGGAGCCGAAACTACCACTTTTCTATACTGTGTCTTGGAGAGAACCGGTACCCTTCTTAATATCCGTGACTTTCAAACTAGGAACCTCTGATTCATTGTCCTTTGTAATGTGATCTTGTTTCGTTATCAAATGGGTCGTTCCCAGGTGGCTAAGTTCAAAAGCTTCAGGCTGACGAAATGCCAATATCATGTTATCGTTTGACCTTTATAGGTTACATCTGGGATCATATAGATAGTGGCTTGACGATAAACTAGATATAAGTAAGATGATTATCTTCTGATAAACCAGAAAAACTCTAATCACTTCACAGTGACGTATGTGTTGGTTTCATCAGTGTTTAATACGTAGTAGAAGGTAGTCAATGTATGACCTTGACCTTACTATCACTGAGTAGATGCGTGCAATGCATCAAGGTCACACATGAAAAGGTGAAGAGCTGGCACAAGATTACACCAACCGTTTCTATATTTAAAATGTCATCATAGACTCTGAGGTCTATTTTAAAGCTACACGGGATAACTGTCCTCCATTTGATTTTCTACAACCAAAACAACTGTTTTTGAACACTGACATGCGCTGTATTTGTTAAATTGATAGAGGGTATTCCTTGCTTTTTGATGAATACCAGTTATATTTCATCGAGTAGGATGAACATTTCTACCTCTCGAGATGAACTATTTCTGGTAATCATCGAGAAACAAGGAATATTCTATTTATTACATTTGTTTTCTCGCTTCAATTTACAGAAGACCATTACTACTAGTTCCGCTATAGGTTATTCCGCCATTTTATTTTACAGAGCTATTTGCCCTTGCGATTATTACAACGCATCTTTGTGACCATAAAGTCAAATTTCTACACAAAAAATATGACGTTAGTTTTTGTGCAAAAACAAATAACATAACAATTAAAAGAATATTTTCACTGTCCATGTATTATTCCGATTGGTCGAAAGCTAGTGAAACTATCAAAATTGATATTTTCACTTGAGTAAAGTATATCGCTTTTATGTTTATCTTAAAACCTTATATTTCACTGCGATAAATGTAGTAAAATATTTTACACGACATGATAAATATGTAGAACAATGTTGATAAGCTTACTATGTGCGGTCACGTCACCAGCTGACATTATGCAATGACGGGTGTACCTATCTGTCGTATACTTGAATGTTGACTAAAGTGTTATCCTATAGTTAAGTGGTTAGCTTGGGTAGATAATCGTGTAACTCACTAGACGACCTTCCAACAACCTAGGAAGAGTGTGATAGTGCGTTCACGTATTGCACGTAGTGTCGTAGTGTCTGTCTCCATGTGAAAAATTACCCTGCACATAGGACGTTATTATTGTACATGTTCTCTGTATTACGTTAGTATCGTACATGTTCTCTGTATTACGTTAGTATAGTACATGTTCTCTGTATTACGTTGGTATTCGTACATGTTCTCTGTATTACGTTAGTATTGTACATGTTCTCTGTATTACGTTAGTATTGTACATGTTCTCTGTATTACGTTAATATTGTACATGTTCTCTGTATTACGTTAATATTGTACATGTTCTCTGTATTACGTTAATATTGTACATGTTCTCTGTATTACGTTAATATCGTACATGTTCTCTGTATTACGTTAATATTGTACATGTTCTCTGTATTACGTTAATATTGTACATGTTCTCTGTATTACGTTAATATTGTACATGTTCTCTGTATTACGTTAATATTGTACATGTTCTCTGTATTACGTTAATATTGTACATGTTCTCTGTATTACGTTAGTATTATACATGTTCTCTGTATTACTTTAGTATCGTACATGTTCTCTGTATTACGTTAATATTGTACATGTTCTCTGTATTACGTTAATATTGTACATGTTCTCTGTATTACGTTAATATTGTACATGTTCTCTGTATTACGTTAATATTGTACATGTTCTCTGTATTACGTTAGTATCGTACATGTTCTCTGTATTACGTTAGTATTGTACATGTTCTCTGTATTATTAGTATTACGTTACGTAGTATGTCGTACATGTACATGTTCTCTGTATTACGTTAAATATTGTACATGTTCTCTGTTTTACGTTAGTATTTTAGATTTGTCTGTATTGCATAATCGCAAGAGACGGTATTTTATTTTCCCTCTTTTATACTGGCCTATCTTTTGACCTTGATTTGAGCGTTTCCATCTGCAAGAAAGGCCTTAGAGTCTGTTCAAGGCCGAAACTAATAATACAAATCGTGAATAAAAATGGCAGTTCCCTGAACGACCTGTTTGCTCCTTATCAGTATGTTGTACTTATCAGCATGGAACTTCAAGTTAAGCTCGAATCAATTTATTTTTTTAATCATTTAATGACAGGGATTTACTTTTATGCAATGCAAATTGTAATGCAAAAACTCTTTTTGTGACGTGACTTATCTGAGTAAATATTGTCATGTATCATAAGAAATTGCATAAAGCACATATTATAAATTAAGGCAAAGAAAATTATGAACGGGATAGCAATGGAGAGGAGTTGCAGGAAAGGGGATGGTGATTTTTATTTTTTAATATGTAAAATACTAGTATATGTTTTGTTTATGCTCTGAAATGAGGTAAACTGGCTCAAACATTATTATTTTCTGCGATGAATCACATCCGAGAGCAAGTTATCATATAAAATGTTATGTTTATATCAATATCGATTTTGCATTTAAACATTTTATAGTAACGTATTTGGGCTAGTTTATGTACTCTCTGAACATAAGCAAATATTTATCGGTGTTTTAAAATTAAAAAAAGTATTAACTATTATCTTTGCTAGCGCTGCTGATATCGTTATAGTATTAGTAAATTGATTAAATTTTCACATTTGCATAACTTGCATATTTTGGATGGTTACCATGCAAACTATATTTTTAATAACAAATGGAAATCATTCATAACAATTTTATCAGGGATATATTTAATATATGAAAAACAGTGACTATAAAATTAATCCATTGATCGATCTGAAACCTTGATGCATTTGAGGGCCACAAAGGGCCTAAACCATGTACAGTCCTTTTGAATGACAATTAAAAAAGGGATAGACAGAGGGGGAAATCATCCGGACCGGCTATTAAATAGACACATCACTTACCAAGGTCACATTAGGACTTGCAGGGAAAAACTATAACAGAAAAAAAAATATTAAAAAAAAGGAAAAAAAAAGAAAAGATTTAGATTGTTCTTTGTCAAAGTCAAAGTCGTAAATCTCACCCGAGAGTAGATGTATTTCTGTCCTACTTTCAAAGTGGGGGAAGAATCTATTTAAACGAGTCCATTTGTCTCACCTTATGGGATTAAACACCTTCTATTGGGCGTGCAAAGATTAGATTTACGGTTTTTGTGTCGCCTGCAACGCAAGGGCGACATATAGGTATCACTATGTCGGCGTCGGCCTCTGCGGCGGCGTCTGGGAAAAGGTTTTCGTAAACTTTAGTATTTTTTGTCCAATTTCAACCAGATGTTGCTTTATAACAATGAGATCTCAGACTGGTTTCATACTGGTCAAAATACGTTAATTATTGCAATAGTTATGGGACTTTAATATCGTCAAAACAGATAATTTCTTGGTTTCCGTGCGATAACTTGAACACTTTTATCCGATTTTAACCAAATGGTATATTGCTTAATACAAATGAGGTCTCGGATTGGTTTGATAATGGTCAAAATCCGCTAATATTTGCAATAGCTATAGGACTTTAAAATTGTCAAAACAGATAATTTCTTGGTTTCAGCTCAATAACTTTTGTATCTATTATCCGATTTCAACCAAATTATGTATAATAACTATTTTGTGTGATGTTTTAAAGTGCTGTGCAAGCGACACATCCACTTCCGTGGAATTCTTGTCGTTATAATTTAAACCTTTTTAATAAACATTCGAATTTAAAACAGGCTTTCCAACTTATATGAAGCCGTCTGCCTCCATTTACACACTCGGATGAATCTAAGTCAAGTTCTCTCACAACATATCTACAAATTAACGACCATGTCGCCATATTTAGCATTCTATACCGTTGACAAGACAACAAACTAATTTACATCGGACAAAGTGTGTAGTGGCACATTTGATGTATTTTTGTCATGATGTTTTATCAAGTTTCGGAAACTTGTTATTAATACCCTATCATATGTAACGAGGTCAGACTAAAATAGCACGACCGGGATTTTTAATGTTTATTGCTATTGTGGGGTGTCATTTGAACTAAACACCTTTTATTGTATATTGTTATTCGGCTTTGTCATTTGTACTCAATCGTGTATTGCCTGGTGTCCTCTTGTACAAAAGGTTATTCAGGATCAAAAGATCGTGTGGTCTCCGTTGAGATATGTTTAGTTTATAAACATCCCAGCAGGCAGGTGACATACATATATATGTATGTCCTAGATACCATTGTATTTATTACTATAACTGCGATATGCGATATTGTATTTGGGAATTCAATACTTGGTGATAAGTATGTGGTTTCTAATCGACTAAATACTAAATGTAGGAATTTGGTGCTTTAAAGACACAATACCTTTTCGAAACAAAAATTTAAAGTCTCTCAAAAACAATAATAATATACGAAAATGTTTACCAATGGCCAAGCAGGATGCAATAACACCAACATAATGCATGATTCCCTGCGGAAACTATGCTAACAGTGGAGATTCATATCGCTGTTTTGCCGTCTGGCGCAGTGATATTCAACCGACGGGCGGAAAATAGGACAATGGCGTCAAGCATAAAACGACCCGCGTTATAAGAATAAGAATTTAAATTAATTTTTAAGAAGATGATGGTAAGTGTAGTATTAATGGCAAGTTAATAATTTTTTGACTCTATTGAATTATAATTCAGTTTTGCTTGTAAAGAGCGTTTTTCAATAGCTTAAAATTTACTTTATCAGCCCATAAAGAAAAAAAAAATGGCGTCGATTGTGACCTTGCTTCTGATTGGCTGAGATGACGGCGTAATGATTTCATAGACAAAAGAGTCCGAAAATGAATTTTGAGTATTGAAGAGATTATCTTTAGTAAATTGAATTATAAGAATTAGATTTGAATAATTTAAAAAATCTATTCCAGTTAATCCTTAAATCAATTCCGTTTCAAATTCCCATTTAAGAAATTAAAATCCGTGTCGGAAAGGTAGTGCCCCTTTAAAAGTACCCACCTTTACCGAAGCAGATTATGTTAAACGAGGCTGGTAATTTTTAAGGGTCCCGGAATTTATTAGCTCAGCGTTAATACGACACTTGCTATCACTCTCTGGATGGTTTTAAATAGATTAATTAAATGTTTATATCCATTACGCGGGTCGTCCGATATTCCACAGCGTCACGCTAAATACTGAATTGTACAGCGAAATGGACCTATCCTGTTAACACAATGTAACACTGAGAATCTTATATTGATGTCACTATTTTCTAATTACATTGGGGTATGAAGGACGTGTTGTTTGATAACTGGGTACATCCGTGTAGCGGGTTATCACAAAAATTTGCAAACAAACTTTTTGTGACCTCATGATAACGTCGGGATTTCGCGCATTTCTCTGATTTTTTTTTCATAATGGTATGAAAAAAAAGAATCGGTCAATCAGAATGCCAGATTTAGTATGAAAATAAAGAAAAATTAAATATTTGGTGTTGTAATTTCATTCAGACAATGATTACTGATGTTCTAACATTGAAGACGTTATGAATAAACTTTTAAGTTTTCGTTCGGAAACGTTTTATAGGCTTTTAATAATAGCAATATCTGATTTTGAACCTATAGTTAAATGTATAACGAGGCTGGATGAGTATCTACCCTAGCTGTCGCATTTTTTGTGATGCGGCGCCTTCAAACTATAATTTAATGTTAGAGGTATATAATTATATACTTAAAGCGAGTTTACTCTAGGTAAGTTGAAGTTTTGCTCGAAACTTTCAATAGATTGTCCCCTGCTTCCTATAATGCACCTTCTGACCGAAACACACTAATATAAAGAGAGTATTTTACATGAGAGACTATGTGTTCTAGAGTTTGGTAAATTTCATTTCACAAAGTCACGAGTGTAAGATCTATTTATCACATAACTTTTATAAATAGAAATACATGTTTAAGAAAAACTTTAAATTTCGTTTCGATATAAAACAGTAGAAATCCGGATATTAAAGAAATCAAAATTAAACAAAAACAAAATAAATAAATAAATGTGGTTCGAGGATGTTTTTGTCTGATCATTTATAGTTATACAATTCGGTCACATACACATACCTGCCTAACCATGGCATATGATATTCAATATATGAACGCAAACTTGACCTATTTAAGACCTTTAAGTGCGTTGACTTTACCTGAGATAGAGTTTACCTTGCGATTGGTTCACATAAATCTCTCTCGGCTCTGACTGTGCATACGCATATTGTAAGGCTTTATCTGTGAGGCCTCAAACATCGAGACAGTCCTGGCTGTGAAGGCCCATACAAACGGACGATTAACTCAATCTACTCCCAATGGGTGAGTATACAACTTCTTTATAAGTCGTCTGGTATATTTTGACAGTGATATAAGTGATATGCACAACTTACAAATTCAACATGATAAGAATTATTGTTTGCTTTATCACAATGAGGCCAATCGATTTTAAAACTGTAACTTGTCTGTCATATGTCTTCGCTTATAAGCTAGTCGATCGGTGGAATATGTTTTTCATAATAGCTGGTGTTTAAGGTTTAGAAGTTTCTTTTTATTCGCAGTAGACTTATAAATTTATCTAGTGACACGTGGTTCTGACTCAATTCCCTTTACAATGTCTGTATAGATTATATTATTCAAAAAAATAATTTGCAAAGACTGTAATGCAATTGATTAAACAATGTTATATTTAGAAACCTATTTGTAATATGTTACACAATTAGGTGAAAGGATTTGCGCCAGGTTTGAGAAATAATTCTCAAACTTGAACTTACAGACACGCTAGGATTCTTCCTTTAAAATGCTTTATTATCAAATACAAAACAGGAACCATATATCAATCAAAAACGTGAGTTAAAAGTTAAAATAATTATAACATTTCTACGCTTTGATAATACATTGGGTTTTTTATGACGAATTATCCTTACGTAACGGAGCCTGACTGGTATTCTGTAGCTTTGAAGATCGTGCCCTTTGAGCTTCAAATGACGAATCAAACTAACACCCCGAAAACCGACGGGTTTGGCTATGCAATTTTTCTGTGGACTGTGGCGTAATGTTGACTCAATTCTTATCGCTATATACAATTCAGACCAGGTCATTCGGACATGGCTAGATCTGTGATGTTTTGAGTTGCTCTTATCAAGTAATCAGCTGCAGTTTTTAAGGTCCTCATGTCCTAAATTTGTAATATTTTCTTCAACTGAATCTCACGTCATATTCCGTACAGGCTGACGGTTGGAAAATTTGCCGGATTTTGCTTTTATTCCTGCAAACATATTTTGTAGTAACTATATATTTGAACTATAATGTCAACAAAAAATGATGAAAGTATAAGAATCAAAGTACTGCAGTCCTTAAGTCTTTGTGATCATGATTTTATCAGTTGAAGAGCTTTACAATTTGGCCTGAGTAATATAATGACATGTTTTGTCATGCAGGGTGGCCTAGCTCAATATCAAAGGTTTTTTTTATCAATATTTCCAGGATAAGTTTGTTATCAATAATTTTCGCACAACTTTACAATGCAAATAAATATAGTCTTCGCATGTAATGCTTGTAAAAGTGAAAGTTTTTTTTTAATTTGCTTTCCTTTTGTGCCAAGACATGAAACAATTTGATACAACTTCTACAATATCAAAATTAAAACCAAAAGGTGGGAGGGGTATTGTGTAACAATGATAAGACGAATAAGAATACGTGTATTACATAATAATACAAAGATTTCTTACAATTGTAAGGGGTAGATATAACGTCAGTGATAGTCACCACTGAAGTATTGGGGATTCAGGTAACTCAGTAGTAGCACATTTTGTTCAGTCAGCTTTGGCCACTAAACCCCTTATATTTTTATTTGAAAAGTTTTAAGGTCATCTGATCCAAAATAGCACAGATACGGCCGTTTGAAAAATGAGGATTTGTCGCTTTCCCGCCAAAAATGTACATGGTTTCATAGGCTACATAGACATAGCATGGACAGATGTCTACCAAAGTTATGTTTTTCGTTGACATTGACTTATCATTCAATGTCACAAGTAAAATTATCTAAACAAGTCTATTTTCCAGTCCAAACTTTATGACTCTTTTACCCCCATTACATCTTATCATATTTCCATATTTCAAAAACTTATGACATACATGCGTTCCTGCAAATGCAAATTCCATTGCATCTTATCATATTTCCATATATTATATTCAATTAGGTCACATATACGACAACAGTACAATTGTTGTAGAACACCTTTACATCGAAGATCTATTACGGCATAGACATCTCGAGTATGTCTCTTTAACCATAGCTGCAAAAGAACAAACAAGAGTCGCCGACATGACGACGAAAGTTCTCACAATATATAAGTTAAGTGCACGTGGCATGCACGGAGGTGAAACCATTATGAAGATGATACCATTACAGAGAACAATCATCTTTGAGTGTAAATAACTTGAAACTCAGTCTTGTTTTATTTCATAGTTTACAAGTACTCTTATTTGGAAGTCCTTAACTTTCTGTAGACCAAAATGTAATTATTTTCAACTATGTACATAGATTTATAAGGTCTAGTGATAGATTTTGATTTTATGTAAACTTAACTAGACGTAACTCGTGCTAAAAATTATAAACTCACATTCTTTCTCTATACATCTCTTTTCACAGCGCTCTATATCGCTCTCCCTCCCTCCCTCTCTCTCTCTCTTATTCTCTCTCCTAAAAATATTTCATTATACATTTTCTTTTTTATCGGTTTTTTTTGTCATCATATGATGTTTATATATTATGTTATTTTGTTTTATTAAGGAAGGGACTGAATGAGGTGATAAAACTCGTGTTCAACCCCTTTTGTTATTTAACAATGAAATATGTTTCAATTAAATAGTCTAGTACAGTATTTCTATGTATTTCTATGTACATACATGTATTTACACTATAATTAAAAATAACCAAGTTTAGAAAAAATATTAACTATAAATGGGACACATTTACTATAGATGTTTTAGTCAATATTATTCTAAATCTGGAAACTAAAGCAGGTTGTATTATTTTTTTTAAATATTTACACTTATAAAGTTGAAATTTAATCACTTTAATTACTTTATTACCCAACAGATCTAGTGAAGTAAAGAATGAACAAAATGTCTATATACATTGTAAAACCTATATCCTAAGATATAGAATTATACGTTTTGTTGTAATAGCTAAATGTACATGTAGCCCTCACCAGAGTGTGTGTGATAGTTTAAATATCTAATTTTATATATCTAAGTTTTTTGTTAACAAATCGTCATGACGATAGCTTTACTTAATTAATAAGGTGTCCTGTTTTAGAGAGAAAATTAATCAGATGTATTAATGTTTTAGAATATGATATGAAAGATTTATTTTGTTTTGATATACAGTTAAAAAATTATAGAACTATTGATAATTGAACTGGTAAATAACCCATGGTAGTTTTAAAAAAAAGTTTAAGGATGTTTATCAAATGCATGTGCATTGTATGTACATAAAGCAATTTTTTGTAAAGACTACAATTATATGAATGTAACAGGTATAACAATTTGCTAAAAAAATCTTTTTATTACATGATACAAGTTAAACATTTAAAAAAAAATACATACGAGTTGTATAAGTTATATGAAAAATCAACGTTTCATTACAATAAATAAACTAAAAAAATGATAAAAAAAGATATTTTAATGGCTGCGAGTATCGAACCCCCGCCGCTAGCACAAAAAGATTGCATGTTACCTAATTATTGAAAATGCTCGCTTCATATTACGCGTACGACCATCGTTAGCTCTGACCGTGACACTAGACCTAAGACATTATGACAGATAAATATCTGATGTTTGAGATCACCAGACACCAACACAAGACGTCTATCTGTCATAATGTCTAAGTCTGGTGTCAGGGCCAGAGTATCTCGGGCTTGACGATCGTCTACACCAAACACCTATCTGTCATAATGAGTAAGTCTGGTGTCAGGGACAGAGTATCTCGAGCCTGACGATCGTCTACACCAAACATCTATCTGCCATAATGTCTAAGTCTGGTGTCAGGGACAGAGTACCCGGGCTTGACGATCGTCTACACCAAACATCTATCTGACACCATGTCTAAGTCTGGTGTCAGGGCCAGAGTATCTCGGGCTCGACGATCGTTTACACCAAATATCTATCTGTCATCATGTCTTAAGTCTGGTGTCAGGGCCAGAGTATCCCGGGGTACACGATCGTCTAGAATGAATGCTCATTGCTAGCTGTTATAGTATTATAAAGTACATAACTTTGGAAATTAAAGGCATTCGAATCAATACTATCAACCGATCGAATTGCAATAACAAGTTTATTTTCCTTTCGCTTACGAAAAAAATATGGTGTTATTTATGTTGAAAAATACATAGCACATAGATATCTTTATATATTTTAACAAGCATCTTTGTTTAAGTCGTTAAATCAGATGCGTTTGGGTTATTGAATCGTGTCAACTTTATGATACTATTTAGCGTATAAACATATATTTGCATAGTCATGTAGACATATGATGGATTAGAAAATTGATTTACGATCATACACATATATAGCTGATTAAGTTTACGGCATTTTCACTTACACAACTTCATATGTGTAACGCATTTATGTTTACGAATACGTTTGTTTAACTCGATAAAATGCAAAAGTTTACGGTAATTTAATTCCTCATATTTGAGTAAATTGTTATGTAGAAGCTCGCCATTAAATCAATAAAATAATTCATTGGGGCTCGATGACCTACATCTGAGACGTGTCATTTCGAGGTGACGTTTTAGCACGACATTAAGGAGTTTAAACAAAAATTCAAACAGGCCAATTCAATGAGTAATTGAAACGGTACCTTATATGTATACGTCATAGTGAATGTGAATGTAACAACGAGTGGGTCGGTGTGGGTTTAACGCTTCCGTTTTTCAAACCGGAGACTTGAGCTCAACTTCTAGGAAGAGAAGTCTTCGCAGAAGATCTTCCATCTCATAGATGGAGCAGCTTCTAGCTACAAATCGAATCTGAAAGTTATATTTTAAAAGTAGAAGAGAACCAATTGTGTTAGGCTCCGGGTTCGATTCCTGGTCCAGACACTCGGCAGGAATGCGCGTTTCCCTGTTCTTCTACAGTGTGTAAAGGATTCAGATCAGTGCCAGAAGGGTATTCCCTAAACATTTAAATACAATAATCAAAACTTTTAAGCAGCCGATACTAAACCTATTGGCTCGTATTTGACTTATTTGTGTCGCCTGCCATGGGATGGCAATCGTTCTGGCAGCGAAGACGTCAAAGTTAAAGTTTTGCGTTTACCTCTGTTTTTTATTTATTCATTTATTTATTTATTGAAATAGGTTGGACGTGTGTGTCTTTCCACAGTTCAGTGAGATAGCACTATAAAAATGACAAGAATTACACTTACTTATACAACAAGTTACAGCACGAACATACTGCAGTCAACATATGGATACATGGCCGGAATAGTAAAATCAGAAAAAATGCAGCAAAATTTAATACATACCTATCCCTTACCAATCTATTGTGTGAAGTCAGACCAATGCAAAGAAATCGAAAGTACCTGATAATATCCTCGGCGTCTCCGATTTTGCTATAAATTACCAAGTTAGATAAATGTTTTATGTTTTTTTCGACGTTTTTATATTATCGAGATAAGCCGAAAACTGTACCATATATTGGAGAGAGAACTGAATAGAGGCCTGTCAAGTCGGTGATATGTTCTCTCTCCCACATATTATACAGTTTGAGGCTTATCTCTAACTTAAACCATAGCAACTCTTTGTTTCAATAAAGTAGTACACTTTTATTTTTTAATATATATTAAGCCAGAATTTTGTCCATTAACTCGGATAATTCTACAAATGTGTATACAAGCACGGCAAATCTAATATAGACAATGACAAAATATAATTACCTTCGCCCATGATCAAAGCATGCGCATGCTTTTGATATGGACATTCCCTATCTTTAAATTCACTCTCAAAATATTGACCACCAGTGATAAAGGAACATTATTTTCTCAATTCAAGCGATATGATAAGATAGCTTTAGTGATGTGTATTACCAAAATGACAAAGCAAACACAAAGTTGTATATACATCTTTTTATAGAACTTCACAATTTCGTGATTTAAGTGATCGTGGATAACAATGATGCCTAGGCAAGTTCAAAACAGTCGCTGTCCCCAAGAACTTTCATTGAATTCGGAAATAAAATTGACTTCTCTAGGGACTATTCACTGACCATGTTGAATTTAGCTGGAAAATGCAAAATCATTATGCACACATGTATCTTCGAATCATTTGCAATTCCATTCAACAATAGGCCAATGATATTTACGCGAAATTTCTGGAAACCACTTGTGCAATATTGTTGAAAGAATATCAAAATAAGTGTAAAACAAATTGATTTGGAGATTTCAAATTCAAAGTGGTGTACAAAAACAGAAAAGTTTCAGAAAGCAAAAATTGGAGTGAATGCTGTAGATATGTGTTAAATGGTGAATTCATAAAAAATATTTATGTATTGATGTATTTAATTCTGCATCAATAAATGATAACTTCTCTTCATAGTCATTGTGTGAAATATTTTCGTATTCGTAATGTTGATCAAAAAATGATTTATTCTTGGTTGCGTGTTAGAGATAAGTTGCCACATTAACTGCGCATAAACTGATTTAAATCGGAAAAAAAGTCGCCAAATGCCTAAAGTTATCAATTTTGTGATAGTACAAAAATTGCCAAGTAATTCTAAGTGTAAGTAAAAAAAACATATACTACTGACTTTGATTTATTTGTAATCCACAAATAAATTCAAAACCACATGTGCTGACGGCTCGGCTAGCATTCGGAGCTGCGTATGCACATCTTTAACGCGGTAAACAAGGAAGTAGCAGCGGCCGATTTTCAACGAAAGTGCTGTCGTCCTTGACATTAACCGAGAGTACTGTCTCGTTTCTGATCTGTTACAAACGAAAAGAAGCTTTAATCTTGGTGACGTATTAGAAAGGTGGGCACTTATCAGGAATGAGAAAGGTATGCAACATCATATGAAGTTGCAAAACTACTGTCCAGGTATTTTGTACATAGTTGCATCATATCATCTACAGCCGCTATCTGCATGACAAGGTCGAAAAGGACTTGTAAAAGGATGTGTAATCCCCTTTTCAGTCGAATCCGGTCAAACCAGCGCTCCTTGTACATGCTATAGACACTAGTTAGCATAATGACATGGTTATTTGGTGACATAAATATAAACTGAACACTGTGAACTAAACTGAAATGTAAGTTTTTTGCATAGTTTGCTACACTACAATCTACGAGTCTACAGTAATAAGCTTAGGCCTAATGCATATTTACACACATTTTACTAACTAAGTTATGTTTAAGTATACCTAAGAAGTGTAGCATACCTAAAACCTTAAAAACAGATAAAATGTCTGAAATGAAAATATCAAACGGACATTAAAGGTAGGTTCACATACCGGGCAATCGACTGAATGACCTTAGATTTATATAAAAAGTCATTCGACCGAAACGATCGGTTTGTTGAATGAAACTGTATGTTTTCATTACAGAATTGTCTATAAATTAAAATCAACCGCTGACATACTGAATATATGTCTTTCTAAAAAAATAAAGAATTAATCGACAGTAAACCTTTAAATGTCTACGCAGGCGAGGATGAAAACTATACCGTGTTTATTCTTTAGTGTTGCGAGCATATCCGTGACATTGTTTGTCTGTAGCTGAAGAAATGCCATAATGCAAATAAAGGACCTCAAACTATTTCCGTTGGAAGCTGATTGAAATGTTTGTATGGTAGTATACCAGAAAAGACATTGTATCCAAAGCATAAACCCATTAAAATGTACTTTTCTAAACTATAACTGCACTTAAATATAAATGTAAAACGAGTTTGGTCATGATGGTAATTATTTATCGTTAATATTGCAGCGATCATCAGATAAGTCCCTGGACGATTCCAAGTGTCGTCCTGGTTTTGAAATTACATGTACATTGTATTACACATACATGTACTTTGACTATCATTTTGCCATGTGGCAAAACAGAGACCTTAATTTGCATTTTTTTTTTTTTTGTGGTAACGTATTTACCTGATATGATGTCCTCGATAAATGTGGTTTATCTAATTCATTATAATCGATAAAACTCTTAACTGTGTTTCGGAAACGTAGTTAGCTTTTAATTCAGTTTTGTAAAAGGATTCTATGTGTTATGGCAATCCATGTTTTTTTAATTTTAGTTAATCATTAATCTTATAACTGTTTCAAGGGTATTAAGCTATTTTCAAAACAATCTAAGAATCTAAAAACCACGTTTTTAAAATGCTTTGGGAACTGATTTTTCATGCGAATCATAGTAGACATTTTCGACAAAGAAAATTTTACATTCGTCCACGGTACCATGATTTAATGGTACAAAACGTAATTTGATTTAAGCTATATGTATCTCTTAGACCGTTGGACCATGCCACCATGACCGACATTTTTTGAGATAATTAAAGCTTTAACTTTCTTAATAATGCAAAATGTGTACATGCAAGGTGTTTAAATATTTTATTTTACTGCGATCTTCATTTAAATGTTTATATTCGTTTATGTATTGTTGAATTTAGAATTCTGTTCTTTCCCCTTATTAAATGATATAGTTTTCTTTTCAAAGTATTTTTCTCGATTCTCTTGTAAATATAAGTACATAGCTCATTGAATTATCTTGGTGAATGACTACAGAATACGAATATACCGCAGCCTCCCAAAACACATAGCAGCACACTTCGTACACACTACACACCGCACCCATTGGAGGTCGTTCTTAGATGACCCTGGCTGTTAATAGGACGTCAATTAATTAATTCATCAATCAAACAAATAAGTCTGTAGCATTTCACTTCATTTGGAAGGCACTATTAATTTACAATGCTACATCGCATACCAAGGAAATATAATGTAAAAGTGAAACAAAGTTTACTCATGGCATAGGTGATGAACTTTGCTAAAGATAAAACCTCTCAAGATAACTTTTGTACTTTCCTTTTCCTAGATCACGTTCTCAGAAACATATGACGTCTCTCATACAATGTAATTCTAACCTTTCCTATATGTACTTATTTCTCCTGTATCTAATTGTTCCGAATGTAATAATTTATTAAGAGTTCTATGGGGACATATCGTATTTTTTATACGTTTCCGTCTTTTTTCTTCTTTCATAACACCAAATTGATGAGCTATTAGATATGATGATATATATTATATATATATATATATATATATATATATATATATATATAAATTAACTGACTTCTGATGCGAAATTCAATACGATACAAAAATGGGATTCAAACCAAAGAAAAGATTGACACAGCAACCACTAAAATTACAGTATCGAAAAACACTACAATTCTCTCTCGAATTAAAGACAGACTTTATTTTGATTTGCTTATGTAATTTATGGAATATAAACAAATGCGCCATTGCATGTTCACGAATAAAAATTGTTATGAACACCACACAAAAATGATTGAAGAAATATATGCCATATCTGGCCTTAAGTACAATTACATCCATAAGTCGACTGGATTTTGACCTTTGTGTTCGAACATTGATATAAGTATTGAAAGAAATCGACATATGTATCTGCTTTAGCTTACCAACAATAGGTCGATTATTCTATTATAAGTGTCGATCAAGCCAATAGTTCGCCCAGAATTACTCCTTCACCATTTATCAATCTCCTTATCGAAATTATCTTGTTTTATTCTTAGGTAATATGGTTCAGTGAATCTTATAGATTCGTTGTCATTGCATGTATCATCAAAACAGTGCAACATTCATAGAGACAAATAAGGAAACTTAAAGGAGGCCAGAAGAAAAACATCACACATTGGACAATATATCAAACAGCATGAGCACGTTATACATTGTATCGCATTTCTAGAAAATAGATTTGAAGACAAACTGGGGCAAGGATATATGATACATGTGTTTTTTTAAAACAATTTCGACCTAGATGATACTTTGGAAGTCAGTTGGGACCTCAGAAGGGGAAAATACTTAATAAGGCAACGTAAAGTTAGCACCGGGTTCGGAATTCAGGATTCGAATAGCATTCATACCTTATTCGCACCTTACACCATTCAGCACCTTATTCGTTATTCAAATTGAAAACGGAATAACGAATGTGGTGCTGGCACCGGATTTGTTATTCAAACAGATGACAAAAACGATCTAAGGAGGTGTTTTACGGTTTTCAAGTCTTGAAATTATTTCTATGTAAGTTCTACTGAACGAGGAATAAGGTGCTGGCACCGGAGTAGTTATTCGAACTCAAAACAAGTCATCGAAGTATTGGTGGTTTCTGTTTTTGTTTTTTTAGGTTGTGAAATTGTGTTTTGATCTGAAACTGATGTTTTGAAATTGTTATTTATTTGTTTATCTTTTTTTACGATTAAGGTGCTGGCAGCGTATTCGTTATTCGAAAACCAAATCCCGATGCTATCTTAATAAAAAAAATCCCCTTTACGTCCTTATTTATAGAGTATTGACTTGCTCTAGCAACATGTTATTACACAGCACATGGTGCAAGGTGTGCTATGTCGTGAATGACCTTGGCGCTTTGTGTAGCACCGCCGAACCACTTTATCCTGGTAAGTATGTGCAAATAATTGAACAGACTAGCACACATGCGACGTCTACGTCACCCATGTGAAATATACGTAACACATGTATATGTACGAGTATAGTTACATTTATTCACCGATAACAGTGCACCACAATAGGAGGTATACGTGGTAGGACTTGGTGATCAACATTCTCTCACACTGAACCGTCATGGGTAAGTCGAACTATTACTCATAGCATGCCATTTTCATTGCTAGACAACACTAGAGTAAGTCTATATCTTACACTCTACCTTTTAGGGAAAGACGTTCAGTTGATAAGGTGATAGCTTGATCAGATGATATCGAAGTAGATATATGTAGGATTTATACAATATATTTCAATGTGTCTTACCTGTGCTCTGTTAGCTGTTTTCAGTAGTGGCTGGTTATTCTTTCTGAAAAAAACCACTTTCAAATTCTTATTTACGTTCCGGGAAATCTGCTGCAATGACGGATATAATTTTAGTGTCATTCGTCTTTACTGATCTGGCAATCGATAAAATTAAAATAATATCTTAATCATAGTTCTCCGAAATTTTCTTTGGTTTAACATAACTATGATTAAATAAAAAAAAATAAAAAAATAAAAAAAAAAGATTTTTATAAATTTCTCAATATCTCCATTTATCCATATGTATGTTAAAGATATACACACCGTAATCACCAATCACAAGGCGCTTTTTATATTCTATTCACCACTTTGTGAACAAATATACTTACAATACACAGGTTTCATTTTTTCAAGTAAAAATAAGAGCTGAAATTGATTTTTAGCATTACTGCCAAAAATGAGCATATTTTCATTTACAACGTACTGAAATTAGTACTTACGGACAGCCCATTAAGTTGTGCATTTCCATTTCACATTTTTACAGCGATATTAGTAATTGTAAAGTGCTTTCTGTATAAAAAGACTTTTTCATCCGTTGACATATTGTGACAGTTCAGTGAGATCGCACAAATCTATTGCACCTAAATGAATGTCTGTGTGTACAAATTCACTAGGAAGACAAGAAATTAAAATATACAAGATGCAGGATCATTTCAAAATTTAAATATACTTGTTTTTGTCAACAACAAAACAATATTCGAAAACTGCGAACAAACCGAGATTTTCGGCTGCAGCAATCCTAACTGCGATTGCCTAAGGCCACATATTGCACAAGTAGTTTGATGTGGGTCAAAGAGCAAGTATACTGAGATACCGTAACATGAAATTAAAGAGAAATGTTCGCATAAATGTCGCTCATATCTGATTGTAGATATATTTTGCTAAATTGCAGATGTGTTTTAACACTGCAGTTAACCCAGTCGTAATAGAAATCCCAAATTGATGGGACTGATGTTTGTTTTAGTGGGGCAGTACACAGTACGTCGACAAAAAGGCCATTTTAAACATATTTTCACTAAGAGTATGCATTATTCATTTTCCCAACACCATATCTTTAGATTGGTATATCTTGGAGATATATCTGCATTTTACCATGCAGTAAATTTCATGATGGATGACACTACCCAACGCTACATAGCTTAGTGCAATTATGGGTTTCCGAATAAATATATGTTTTAATGTAAATAAGGCTAATACCCGACATGATATATATTGTGCAAATGCGTTTAGGGTTAGAGTATTTGTATAAAATTCGACAAATCCATCTTATGATACAAGTTAAAATAAATCTTTCCAAAACACCACCATCAACTTCAAGAAAATATTAATTTTCTTTTAAAACTTAGGTATTGACCTTCAGGGCAGGAGAGAAAGAGAGAGAAAGTACAGAGGGAGAGTTTGTAAACAGGCTATTAGAGGATTGAAAGGATATACAGTGAACGAGTTATATGTATTATCGTATTTCACAAGACAGAAAAAACTGGGGTCGTTCGAACAGCTCACGAGGGTAAAGGTGAGGGTAAAATACGGTGCATTCTGTATTGCAAAATCCTGATATTTTAATGGTTTTACCTATGCATTATCAAAACTGATATTTTTAACCTATATTTCAACCTCACTTTCCAAATGTATATCATTGCTACATGTACCTAAGACTAATTAGGTGTCACGTGATCATTTGTACTTCAGACATTCATGATTAACCATCCAATCAATGGCTTGACAAAATTCTGTCCAGGGCTCAATTTTTAAACTGCAGGGGTCATTTCAAAGGTCTATTTTCCTTTGAGATGGTTGTGCTCTAGATAATTGTGTGATAGTGTCCAATGTGAAGTAGTATAGATAGCAAAACAAACATTAAAGAGATTTGGTAGATAAAAGATAACGGTTTATATAAATTATCGTTATCAGTTCAACCTTGAATTTAGCGGGCATTTTCAATGAACATCAATATCTATTTTAAACATACAAATAGACCTTATGGAATTAGTTGTACATGTTTTGAGCTGTCGTCTGTTTGTTAAAGTTTTGTATAAAATGTTAAATGTTGATAATCAAAATTCTATGGTGGTATGTTTCTGCCATCGTGCTATTTAAGGTCAAGGTATGATTCCTAGTTAAGTTGTGTAACTTTGTCCAGATGATTATGTCGACCAGTCGAGTAATGTCATGTCATTGAAATATATATGTCGACAAGTCGGCCTACATCATTGGAAGTCGACGAAAGCCATTTTACGATGAGACCCATGATAGGCAGTCGCGATAGTGTTACTCGAATTTCCAATGCGCTTATATCGATAAGTCGTGTTAAAAATCGTTTATCCCATAACTATGCGTTTTTCACAATGGAAAAAGGGTGTGATAAACCCGGTAACAGTTGATTACATGTATGTTTACACACCCCGGTGTGTAAACACCTACAGCGCCTCTCATTGGTTGTCCTTGACCTCTCTGGAATCCGATTGGAAGACCTATGGCATTTAACCTCGGACTACTTTAAATAGCGCGTGCGCCTTTTGTTGTCGTCTGGCAATCATCAAATGTCAACATGGCCACGTCTTACGAAATTCAATTTGATGATGGAAATATACGAACGAAAGCAAGAGATTGTATAGATATTGTACACGTAGGCGAAAAAATCATCAAATGAGACAGGTTGTTCAGAGACAAAATCACAGCGTGAAAAAAATATACCGGTAACGTTACACACCGAAAGTAAGCAATCACAAATGTCAGATGGTAACAGTTCTGATACGGTTTTTAAAGTAATGATCTCGGAATACGCCCTCGGTCATTGTTTTTTTTTTATATCCGAGAATTATAGCACCATATGTACATCATCAAAGGTCCATAATTGATATGTTTTATGTGAACGTATCATGTTGTGTGTGTCTTGATAAAAGACATATTGCGGTGAAAATTTGACAATTTTTTTTTTACTTTATTATAGCTATAGATATGTTCCGCGAAATCGCGAAAAAAAAACTCGTGAAAATATGATTATGCAGTATATAGGGTTGTTCCTTAATCAAATGAAGTCATTATATATCTATCCCTTTGTGTTATCATTACAGCTTGTTGTGAAGGAGGGCCGGGATATGCCACACCCCTGGAGGCTATGGTGAAGGCCCCAAGGGAGGAGATCGTGTATATCCCGTGTATCATCCCCCCACAGAGACGGGATACACAGCCCGACTACCTCGTCACAGTGGACGTCAACCCGACATCCCCAACATATAGCCAGGTAAGGACAAGTTCTACGCGAAAGTCTGAACGAAATAGACGCCATCCTCGATATTCCAGGGGTTACGATCACTTACGATCCCTACACCCCTGGACTATCTCATAGTGAAATTGAAGGTAGCTCAGCGGAAAACATTTGACCAATCGCAGGGCAGCAAAGATTTCCTTTGAAGACAACAAAGAGAGCGACGCCTAACATCAAAGCAATACAGTCAACCACAGTGTACCTTTATACGGCTCTTTTGATGTACATCAAACGACTAAATTACCTGTTCTGTTCCGTTGCCTCCAGTTTTACTATGATATAGTCCAGGGGTGTAGAGATCGTAAGTGATCGGAACCCCTGGAGTATCGAGGATGAATAGACGTCAGGTAGCTTCGTTCAGTTACAGTTGCTGAGGTTGATGAGTGACTGAGGTGTTTCGACATGGGACAGTTTCCAATATCTGACCATAATCTGCTGAATTAACTCCAGGTACTCCGGCTTTCCTTCATAATCTAGCGCGTCCTAGAATGACGCGAAAATCAAACAATCAATGTAGATTATTTGAGAAAATATATCTCAATCTTTAAATAAGAGTTAATGCTAGATATAATCAGGAACAAATACCACATGTTCTAGAAGAATTCAGGGCTTCTGACACAAAGATTTATGATTGAGTCTCATTTTCCTTCAATGCAGGAAGATATTAAAGTATCACCACGGACAGTTCACCACACTACAATATCCCAGGAATCACATGGCTGGTAATGTCTGTGTAAACTACACTGTTAGTATTAATAACCAATCGCAATAATGACTCGTATTGATTTTCGAATTGTATTTTGTTTTAGGTAATCCATCGCCTGCCTATGCCTAATCTCCGTGACGAAGTACATCACACTGGCTGGAACACGTGCTCGAGTTGTCATGGTGACAAAACCCAGGTCAGAGATAAACTCATTATGCCGTGTGTCAACAGTAGCCGGATATACGTGGTAAACGTCGGGAATAAACCAAGGGCTCCAATTCTTGAAACGGTAAGTTGTCGAAAGAAGGTACATTTCAGTTGGGCAACGCTTATCCTTGATACTCCAGGGGTTAGTATTACTGTCGTTATATCCACCCCTGAACTATCTCATAGTAAAACTGGATGTAACGGATAGATCAGGTAATTAAGTCCTTTGATGTGAATTAAATGAATCTTATAACAGTACACTGTGGCTTTGAAATAGGGCGTAGCTCTATCTCTATTTAGTCTTCAAAAGACGTCTTTGCAGGCCTTTGATTGGGCATATTTTTTCTTCTGAATAGTCTTCAGGTTTATAATGAGAAAGTCTGGAGTTAGATATAACATCAGTCATAGTAACTCCTGGAGTATCGAGGCTGGGCAGCTCTATATAGAAATGGATCGTGGTGTAACATGTAGCAAAGGGAAAAACTCAGGATACTCCAAAACATTGCCACATAGTAGAAACAGCTGTATCGAGGCTGGGCAGCTCTATAAAGAAATGCATCGTGGTGTAACATGTAGCAAAGGGAAAAACTCAGGATACCCCAAGACATTGCCACGTAGTAGAAACAGCCAGGTACCCTTAACGTTAGTTATAGTAACTCCTGGAGTATCGAGGCTGGGCAGCTCTATAAAGAAATGCATCGTGGTGTAACATGAAGCAAAAGGAAAAACTCAGGATACCCCAAGACATTGCCACGTAGTAGAAACAGCCAGGTACCCTGTACTTATATCTAGTCGTCCTCTTCTTATCATAGTTATCAAAACGTCTTTAACACATTTCCTTGCTTTTTAAGGTCATCTTGGGCAAAGCGCCGGAGAGGTTATGCCATACGAGATACATATGATTTTTACCATAATCCTTCCTATATCTATTCGAGCGATACAGGCCCTCTAAGCCTCTTGGTGTGTTTAACGTCGTTTTACTGATCTGAGTACGTGGCTATGATATTGCGCCCTAACGCAGACATCTAGTAGACCCTCTCAGAGTATGTTTTTTGACTCTTGAAAATTCAATTTGACTCTTGGGTTTGAAGCTTCAGTGAATGTCTATTTGTCATATATATTTGATTCTTCATATTTCTAAGAGATGGTCGTTTGGCTTCTGAAACTGCTTAGAATCACTGGATGTCCTGTGAACTTGTGCACTATAGACTACTAAGTAAAGATTTTTAATATTTCAGAGCATTGAGCCATGGGAGATGTTGGAGAAATGTGGTCTAAGTGCTCCTCACACATCGCATTGCCTTGCTAGCGGTGACATCATGATCAGTTGTATGGGGGATACAGAAGGCAACGGAAAAGGTAAGACATATTCCGAACCAAGTTTAAAAGGCTCTAGAGATATTTTTATCTCGGCCTAGTTTTACTAACATTCCTATGGAGAAGTTAAAGAATCCTTTAAAATTAAGTAATGTTCATGAAACTGCGCCCTGGTGTTGATTTTCAGGATTCAGAAAATATAAACCATCTAATTCTGAGTTTTGACTCTTATAGCATAGTTATCATAGGGTACTGTTACAATGTATGGAGGTGTCAAACAAAACAATAATAATATGGTATCTGACACTCCTCGTAAATTTGGGACTGTCCCCTGTGGTAAATTGTAGTTATTTGCTTAATCAATATAGATGTTATTACATTTATCCTTTTCGGTATATTGCATGTACCTGTTAAAGGTTTTCCCGGGGAAAATACAAAAGAATTTATAAAGAAGTTTAATTTTCCCGTCATGCACCTCCAAAAGAAAGGAGCTTTGCTTCACAACGTCGACTGAAATATTGTCATCTTACATTGGTTTTTTTTTTTAAATATTCTATTCTATATCAGGCGGTTTTTCTCGCGGGGACAATATTTTCGCGATTTCGCGGGACATTGCCGTGATCGCGAAATTTGTATCCGCGAAATATTGAGATATGGTTGAATGATATATACACTTAAATCTATATCGCGAAAATTCATAGCTAACATATGGTTTTCTCGTTTTTAGATCAAATCGCGAATTTTTTTATCCGCGGAAATAATCGACTGTACGGTATAATAATTATGTATTATCAGATCGAACTTCTCTGAAATATTCTATTCTGTACCACAGGCGGTTTCGTGCTGGTGGACGGAAAGTCATTCATCGTCAAAGGAAACTGGGAGAAGGAGAACACAAAATTTGGTTACGACTTCTGGTATCAACCCTATCACAATGTCATGATCAGCACAGAATGGGGACATCCCCGGTGTTTCCGTGAGGGATTCGACCCCGCCGAGGTCGCAAAAGGTTGGTTAGTAAAAGCCATTGTGTGAATTTTTCTAGAATGGTTCCCTCCCCTTAGGTTTTTACTCTCAGCCAGGCTGTGCAGCTTTCGCAACTGAGGTAAATGAGGCGGGAACCAAGTAAATTTCTCTTGTGGAGTAGGTGTTGTTTGTGACCTTCTGAGCAAATATTACAGCCTTCAAAAACGACTTGAAAGTATTTTGCTGGGATATGGGAGTGGTCTTAAGAGCCGGTGGAGCAAATACGTTTTAAAACGTTTGGTCCTAAAAGAAAGCGATTTATCTTCTTTTTTTCTCTCGTGACGTTAGGTAGCTTTGGCAACTCGCTCCACGTTTGGGATTGGACAACGCATGAACTTATGCAAACAATAGAGCTTGGTCCTGAAGGTCATATTCCCCTGGAGATCCGCTTCCTACACGATCCATTAGCTACAGAAGGATATGTCGGCTGTGCTCTTAGCTCTTCGGTCTTCCGCTTCTACAGAAAGGAGGTGCGTTATATTTAGGATTTTCTGGTTTCTCTGAACCACAGTAGATATATCCCAAATCGAAACGCATGGTATCTTTATTTCCAAACATAGCCGACATGGCAATAACAATAACTGTGTCTAAATATTAACAATTATGGTACCGCACAATAGTTTTTTCTCTTAGTTTCAGATATTGACATTTTTTTATTTTGTAGTTTCCTTGTTTAGATATGTATCCTCTGCGGTTGTTCGATCCTTTTGTACCCATCCATTTAACGCCATATTTTTTTCACTTCCTTTCTAAAACTCTGAACTACTTGAACGTATTGATCATAATATATCATTGCAGGACCGTACATGGGCCGCCGAGAAAGTTATCCAGGTGCCACCTAAAAAGGTTGAAGGATGGGCCCTTCCGGATATGCCAGGTACGCTTTTAAGCTATTCTGAAAAATATCCTAATACATAGTAAACATACCATTTAATACATAGACGGACAGACTTTCAAATTACCTGATAAGCTGTTGAAAGACTGCTACCAAATAATCGAGATATATCCGACCATTACAAGTTATTCAAACTCGAGACTTGATATCCAAATTGATCTATATCTAGAAAATTAAGATTTCAAGAATGTTTATCTTTTTTATTGATGCAATTTAATAAAATCTTACAAATATACTCATTAGATTCTCGACATCACACACGTATATATACATAAACCATATTATATTTATTGTTTACATAAATAAACCATTTAGTAAAACAACTTGCACATCCATTAATAATGATTATCATAATGTACGAACTCCCCTACAAACCTATTCATTCAAAAATATTTTGAAAACACAATTGTACATTTTACACCTACAATAAGATACTGACAATACGTTATCGATTGACGCACAAGCTGTTTCTACAACAGAATTGAAATCATTTTACGCTCTGTTGAACACGATTTGATTGACAGATGTTATTGTAAATTGATTTTGTATCCTTAGGACTGATCACTGATATCCTTCTCTCTTTGGACGATCGATTCCTCTACTTCAGTAACTGGATCCACGGTGACGTCAGGCAGTATGACATCACCGACCGCCGCAACCCTAAACTCGTCGGACAGGTATTTTTATACATTTGCATATTGCAGAATTATCTGCCCTTGTGTATAGGTGAATAAAGTAAATTCATATGTTTGCGAGCGTAACGTCATACGTTTCAGAAAAATAAATCATTCACAAAATCATGACGTCACAAAGAATACCTACCCGCAAGGGAGATATTTCTGTAAAATAAAAATGAAACGAAATATATATTTACCGAATAAATGATTAAAATAAACATTGCTTTCAAATCTGTCTTTACCTACCACTCAAGTCACAAGAAAAAAAAAGATCTGTATAGTCAAGTATGAACATTGTCAAAATCCTACAGGAAATAACCATTTCAAATTTTCAAAAACTAGCAGCATCACCGAATAAATATGATAAATACTTCAAAAGTTTGATGTACCCATGGGTTTATCAATATATATTTTAGGTATTCCTGGGAGGAAGCGTTTGCAGCGATGGGCCTGTGAAAGTACTAAAGGACGTTGAGCTGGAGGTAAGTAAAATGTAAGAATTATACACGACCCTTAATTGAGGATGAGCACAGCTAAAGACATGATGGAAATATAAATTGTCGTTCATATTCCATGATCCCAGTTAACAATTAGCTCCTCTCCCATAATCATTTTTAATATATTACCTTCTTTCCAATAATTGTCTTCTTTCTTGCATTTCCTTGTCTAGATCTATTCGCCTTCGTCTGCAAGCTAAATACGCACCTCTATGATAGTGAACCGCTCTCTGATCCCTAGTTATATATATTTGGTAGAATCCGTCCTCGTTATATAGAGCTCAGAACAAAGAAAATTTATTCTCATTTATTGAAGAAAAACTAGCCGGTGAACTTTTTCATGTGTATGACAGTTTAAATCAGTTAGATAACACTATGGAATAGACCAGAGTCCCCGCAATAAACAGGAGACACGACCCGTCCATTCTACTGTTTGATACAAGTGTGTACTCACTGTATGGAACATATTCACACAGGGAAAGATTCCTTAAATAACCTTAGCTTTTGGTAGACCAATTGCTACCAAATTGAACAAAATATGCAAGGGTCAAGTCTGTACTGTACGTCAGTAAGTTAAAGGTTAAAATAAAATTAGTCCAATTGACATTTAGAAAGTATCGCCATTCGTTTTCATTGGTTCATATCGGTTAAGCCTTATTGATCTGAAGTCATCGAATTCACTTTTTACATAATATTCACAATGTTTACACCGACAATCAGTTAAAAATATTGCAATTTCTTCGGAATTGGAGTCTGTCTTAAATTCATAGACATTTACCTCGTAGGAAAAGATTTACATAAATATTTAGTACTTCACTCACTAAAAGAAACACAATCCTACGTATAAGGGACATTTCTTTAAGCAATTAAAAATGAATTGCACAAGACGTGAACAGGGCAAACACCAGTAGGTTCTGTAAATGATTTAAAATACAAGTCTTACAATTGTAACTATTCATTAAGTCATTTTGAATTGGGAGAAAAGGAAAGCGTCTGTGAAAGTGTATGGTTTTGTTTGCATATGCCTTATCCAAAGCTATAAAACAAGTTGTTACGTAACCTATGCAACAAATATCCTTCCTGGCAATTTCTGAACACAACAGTAGATAGGAAATAGCATGAGGTCATGGGGTTACAAGGTGCATAAGATAAACGGGAGTTGGCTACAACAGTTAGACCCACATCTGCAGGCATTACGTAAATAAAATAATGCAATGTGACAGTCACCACAGGCGATATCTGGCACTGTAGGGGATACACGAGTTTAAACAGTTTTTGAAAGAGCAAACTTACATATACAAACTATTTTGTTTAATATTAACTATAGTGTGTGAGTTGAAATAAGTGTTATAGGTGTTAGGTCAAAAAGGTGTCTTATACATCATAAATGTTATTAAACAATATCTTACAGCCTATCCTTTCAACGAACATCATGTATTCATTTGACAATTTTTAACTCATTATATATCTCCTCAACTTGCGTCTTTGCTAGAATTTTTATTCGTCCATTACACATAACAGTCTAGAATAATGTATACAATGTTTTATATTATGATTTACATAAATATTTATACAATAATTTATTTAGTTTCTACAAATGCTCAGTGCTTACAAGCGTAGTATCCTAGGAGTGGAATGATTCCAGACGAAGGTCACTGGGATTGGTGTTCTTCTCGGTGTCTTTTACAGCATACTTATTATATCAAGTATCACTATCGCAAAAAGACATAGCTGCTTTTTGCATGAAAGTTTAACTTTGTGAAATAGAATCATATACGTTTAATATCTGGTCATCCAGATAATAATCAAGGATTGAACTTGTACTTATCTAATAACCTATTTTATTATATTTTATTTTTGTTATTTACTCAGAAAAAAAGCTGTCCCAGCCTTTAATAAGTTTTTCTTTGTTTATCTGTTTGTTTGGTTAATTAATATAACGTCCTATTAACAACCAGGGTCATGTAGGCGGTGTTCCGTGTATGCGATGTGTATCGTGTATGTAGTACGAGGTACGTGTTTTGAGAGACTGCGGTATGTTCGTTTTGTGTCTTCTTGTATAGTGGATCTGTTGCCATTTTTACTTTGCGAAATAAAAAACGCTGTGTACGCAAAGGATTATTAAAATGTTATTAACGAAAATGACTTTGTATGTAACTTCTTAATTTTATGTCTTGCTTATCATAACAAAAATGATTATTTCGTCAGAAACAACCTGCCCCAGCCTATATACAGGGTACCCGGATATTGGGCGGTCCTCAAATGATACAGCTTAGCCTAGACGGAAAACGTCTGTATTTGACGACATCACTCTTCTCGTCATGGGACAAGCAGTTTTACCCGGACCTCTGCAGGTAATATTAACCTCGAGATCAGGTCAGGTCTATCAAGATCTCTTAGATAAAATATACCTCTCTTTAGGAGCAAATAGAATGGGTTAAAATAACGTAAGTCTACACGGAAATCTATAGTCGGCTCATTTCAGGTAACGCTTATTGTCTTTCTTTTTTTTTCTTTTTTTTTTAATTACACATACATATATACATATATATACATTTTTGAATGTTAATATATGTAGTTATCTTTTTCCATTTATTATCCTTGTAATTATTCGGTGTTTTTTCCGGGAGGGGAGGGGGGTCTTTATTCGGTGTTTTTTCCGGGAGGGGAGGGGGGTCTTTGTTTTTGTTCTTGTTTTTGTTTTGTTTATTTCCGTTTTCATTTTTATCTGATTCTTTTACCAAAGAAGACAAAAAAACTAAATTTTATTGATACACTTTCCTAGCACTATAAGTATCTGAGTTTTAACATATAAAAACAATGATGGATAGCCATCTGGTGCCAACAGGGTAATGGTTGCTTTCATTGTAAAAAAAAGGAGTCTGGAATGTATTCACTACATAAAATGTCTTTGTCCGTATATCAATGTAAAATCGCTTAATTGCATTCACTAAACTTTTCTAGCGTATACATTTACAGTACCAATGTCGTATTTTAATACGATGTATGCTTTGTGTGCCATGCGCTTTATAGGCAAATATCATATCAATAAGCACTATGGAATATTTATGCAAAACTTTGTTAATGATTATCACTTGTCACTTAGCATCATCGATACTCCATGGGTTACTTTCTCTGTCGTTATATCCATCCCTGAAATATCTCCTAGTAAATCTGAAGGCTTTATGCGCGCCAACGAATCACCAGGTAATTTCGTTCTATGATGTACATCCTAAGAATCATATAACGGTTTATTGTATGACTTTGAGAGTCGCTCTATAAATCTTCAAATGAAGTCCTTGCAGGTCTGTGATTAATCAGGGGTTGTTTCATCTAAAACTGCTTTCAGTTTTACTATAGCATATTACAGGGATGGTGCTTACGACAGTGATAGTAACCCCTTGAATATTGAGGATGGTATGTATGTTAGTCATATAGCATAAGCTTTTGAGTATTACTAATACAATTTTATTCTTTTTCATGTTTATCATATACGCACTTTGGGGGTCGTGGACCATTAGGAATAATCGTAGATTTGTAGATAATGTCATTGCATTGTTAGTATTCTTAGTTTTCAATATTTTGTTGAGTTGGCCTTGTTAGAAATCCTCAAGGGTCAACATTAGAGTTTGTTGTCTTTTTACGTACATTTCCAGTCCCGAGAGTTGGTGGAAGTCAATGCTATTATTTTTCTTGTGTAGGAATGTTATTTACGAACGTAAAGGTCAATTGAAATAATGTAGGCATGCTCTGGCTAATCTAAATATAGTGTGATGGTAGAGTCTGTAAATATCATAGTTCTCATAGGGTTTCGCCATGTTCGCGAGGTCGATGCTATGCCCTCTTAGAGCATTACAAAACTGTCTCCATTTCGGGTAGATATCGATTGTAACGTTATTACTTTGTTGGCATAAATAGAGTCGTTTTCTCAAAAAATTCTCAAAAAAAATGACGTATACAAAAAAAACATGACGTTACATTCAGTAACTACCCACAAATGGAGATAACTCTGTAATATTCAAATAGAGAATAGTTATTTGGGGGTATAGAATATAAGATTTTCCATATGAGAGTAGAAAGGACAGAAATGTTTTACCTTTAGTGTTGTTAGATTTGTTAAAGTCTCTCATATCATATAATTCATGAGATCGTATTTGTTTAACATATTACGTAATCTGCTCCCGAGTTCGGCATTTGAGTCTATGATTTCAAATGACGCAATAATGCACGCAAGTTCATATAATGATTATAACGTCATAATGAAGGTTTCTGACTCTACTAAGTAAAGGTGTCTTATCATAGCTGTCGTATCTATCACTCACATGAAAGTATAAGAGAAACAAACACCTTTATCTATATCATTATCACTGATGTAAGGTCAGGGGTCAGAGTGAAGTAGGAGACAGATATTTATAGCTGGAGGGGTATTTCGTAGTTCAAGGCACGTGTCTGTACTAGTGTGGTCATTGACCCCCAAACACAGAAGCATGTCACTTATATGTAGAGATTACATATCATACGGGTATTTATATAGGTTAGCTTAGAACAACAAAGGGGGGGGGGGGGGTTCAAAATCAAGCGACCTTCGCCGAATTCGAGAAAATTCTCCCTCACTTAATTTCCAACGTTTACAGTATATCATATATTGCCCTACGTCTACGCCCATATTATATCCGTAAGATATATCATTTATTGCCCTACGTCTACGCCCACATTCTACCCGTAAGATATATTATATATTGACCTACGTCTACGCCCATATTCTACCCGTAAGATATATTATATATTGCCCTACGTCTACGCCCATATTCTACCCGTAAGATATATTATATATTGCCCTACGTCTACGCCCATATTCTACCCGTAAGATATATTATATATTGACCTACGTCTACGCCCATATTCTTTCCAACGTTTAAGTATATTATATATTGCCCTACGTCTACGCCCATATTCTACCCGTAAGATATATTATATATTGACCTACGTCTACGCCCATATTCTACCCGTAAGATATATTATATATTGCCCTACGTCTACGCCCATATTCTACCCGTAAGATATATTATATGTTGCCCTACGTCTACGCCCATATTCTACCCGTAAGAAATATCATATATTGCCCTACGTCTACGCCCATATTCTACCCGTAAGATATATTATATATTGCCCTACGTCTACGCCCATATTCTACCCGTAAGATATATTATATATTGCCCTACGTCTACGCCCATATTCTACCTGTAAGATATATCATATATTGCCCTACGTCTACGCCCATATTCTACCTGTAAGATATATTATATATTGCCCTACGTCTACGCCCATATTCTACCCGTAAGATATATTATATATTGCCCTACGTCTACGCCCATATTCTACCCGTAAGATATATTATATATTGACCTACGTCTACGCCCATATTCTACCCGTAAGATATATTATATATTGCCCTACGTCTACGCCCATATTCTACCCTTAAGATATATCATATATTGCCCTACGTCTACGCCCATATTCTACCCGTAAGATATTATTATATATATTACCCTTATCTACGTCTACCCATATTCTACCCGTAAGTTATATTATATATTACCCTACGTCTAGCCCATATTCTACCCGTAATATATTATATTATCACCTACGTCTACGCCCATATTCTATCCGTAAGATATATTATATATTGCCCTACGTCTACGCCCATATTCTACCCGTAAGATATATTATATATTGCCCTACGTCTACGCCCATATTCTATCCGTAAGATATATTATATATTGCCCTACGTCTACGCCCATATTCTACCCGTAAGATATATTATATATTGCCCTACGTCTACGCCCATATTCTACCTGTAAGATATATTATATATTGCCCTACGTCTACGCCCATATTCTACCTGTAAGATATATTATATATTGCCCTACGTCTACGCCCATATTCTACCCGTAAGATATATTATATATTGACCTACGTCTACGCCCATATTCTACCCGTAAGATATATCATATATTGCCCTACGTCTACGCCCATATTCTACCCGTAAGATATATTATATATTGCCCTACGTCTACGCCCATATTCTACCCGTAAGATATATTATATATTGCCCTACGTCTACGCCCATATTCTACCCGTAAGATATATTATATATTGCCCTACGTCTACGCCCATATTCTACCTGTAAGATATATTATATATTGCCCTACGTCTACGCCCATATTCTACCCGTAAGATATATTATATATTGACCTACATTATATATATTGCCCTACGTCTACGCCCATATTCTACCCGTAAGATATATCACATATTGATCTGCGTCTACGCCCATATTTTACCCGGTGGATATATCATATATTACCCTACGTCTACGCGGGGAAAAAAAGGTTCTACATTTAGTTACAATAGTTACTAGGGAGAATGGCAAATGACATTTCTAGTTGCTTAGGTGACGTAGGTTGGTCCACGATCCTGGGGTCACATATATATATATAATACTTGCACATACTAACCAAGCTTAAATCCGTAATATTTTACAGCAAAGGTACAATGATGTTAGCTATTGACGTCGATACTAAACGAGGAGGACTCAAACTGAATCAGAACTTCTTAGTGGACTTCGGAAAGGAACCGGAAGGACCTGTGCTTGCGCACGAGATCAGATACCCGGGCGGGGACTGCACTTCCGATATCTGGCTTGCCAGTACTGCCAAAAAACCAAAACTCTAATTTGTCTGATAACGTCATGGACAGATAACACTAAAACTGTACACAGAACATATGTGATATCCAGTTTGTCTTAAAAATAGACAATTCGGTACCATTGACTGAATACCAATGGTCTTTAAAACATTTTAAAGAAAATTCGCTACAATATGTTGAATACCGTTTGTCGTCAAAATATTTGATTGACAAATCGCTACTATTTGCTAAGCAAATTTGTTGATGGGATATTGATGCCAACACGAATTTTGTTAAAGTTTATCAATACAGAACGTTGTTATTAATGAAATCCTGCAATATGTTTTAAAGTCTTTGTTATTGATTTAGAACTTTGAAGTCTACGAATTATGTCGTAAAACCAGGAAAAAATATCCTGATATACGAATGCACTATTTATCGTCAATAAGAATTTGGACGTGAATATCAGTTATTCCAATCCTTTAGTTCGTATTCCGATCCAACAATTAAGTTGTCCACATTAGATATCCATTCGGTAATAACATATTCCATTCTGAGGGATTTCAAGAGAGACTGGTATCATTTCCAATGCGAAATCAGAGCATAAACGATGCTCATCATTTGAACAATAATTTGGTGTATATATAGGGACACGGTCGGGACCGTACGACCAGTTCGACGAATAGGGGGTATTCGAGGAATCCGGGTTCGAGTTAGAGGGGTTTTACTGTATATATCTACATGTATATGTCTAATTAACAAAGAAATATTAAAACATTCAGTTCGCTTGTGGTGCATGCGAAATCAGTATTTTTTTTGGACGCAATTTGTTTGTTCTTAATTCATCCTAAAGTAAAATTATCTAGAAAGCTCAAACTGTTCAATAATGGTAAAGTGAGAAACTTTTGTAACAGAACACAAATACTAATTCGTCTGTTTATGTTTTAAAAAATACCATTCGTCGGAGGTGAAGTTTTTTCTATAAAGATGCTCCACCGCCGAGAGAGCATAAATGATATTCATCATTTGAACAATAATTGGTGTTTAATCGGGTATATATATATATATATATATTTAACACAAAAATAATATAAAATAATTTACTTCGCCTTTGGTGCATGCGCAATCAGTACTTCATTCCATATAGGATATAGTGGCACGGAATTTTTTCGGGATGCAATTAATTATTTTTTTATATTTTTAACCTGAATAAAATTAGAAGCTCAAACTGTTCAGTGGTGGTAATGGTGTAAAGTAGGTAACTTTTGTAACTGAAGAAAAATACTAAATCGTCTGCTCCTGTTTTAATAGCGAAAAAAATACCATTTGTTAGCGGTGGAGCATCTTTAATATGCATTACCTTATACATACTTTCTGTATTTATTACTTCATTACCATTGGAATATGTATGACACCTGTTGTAAATGCTAAATACGACACCGATCATCAAATTTACCTGTTTACATTAGATCTGATATACTCGTCTTAGAATTCGTTGATTTATTTTTAGGATTTTTTTATTCTAACGTAGTCAACCCTATTTTATTATGCGCCGACCGCATTCTTATATTTCTGTTGACAGTCAGATTTAACATCGAACGCCTTTCAAATTCCCCGGTATTATCGTTCTAATGGGTTGATATTCGTGCCAATGTCCTAAATATGGATATGCTGTACATGGATCCTGATAACTTGAATAAAGGTCAAGGTTATTTATTTGAGCAGACTTAATCCAAGCAGCAGGTACAGATCCGATTTCATAATACAAATGTACATCACCGAATCGAGTGATATTCAGATTTTAACAAATTTTAAATGCCAAATAGCAGTGATTCTTTTTGTTTATTTTTTCTTCAGAGCGAATATATAAATTTCAACACTGGTTCCCGTGAATACTTAAAGCCAGTAAATCTATAAAGCTTCACCAAAATAAATCAAATTCAATGGTAAAAATGTACTGAGATACTGATAATCCAGTGAGCCAAAAATATAATCAGGGACAAAGATAACTTCGTATATCTTTGAAATATAGTTCATACAAACACAGATATATAACTTGTTGACCTCATTCCATATCATAACGTCAGGCTTCAGTTGGTTAACACCTTATTTTAAGTACAACTGCACTATGATTTTACTGTAAAACAATTTATTTTCACGTATACAGTATTTGGGTCATTGTTATTTTCAAAATATTCAGAAACAGATTAAATCACGATCAATGGTTCAGACTCAGAATCGTTTATATCATATATTTAGTTTATAATTTATTCGCGAAACATCTTGGTCCTGTACCATAAATATAAATATTTATAATAATATTAATATTTTTACTCAAGTCTATGTAAAATCATATACATAACAGTAAACAAAATCTGTCTGAGAATAGTTTTATGGTGCCGTGCCCTGGATTCGCCATCAAGAGCTCTTTCGAGAAATAACGCAAAAATTACTTTCCCGCGAAAATGATGTGATTTACAGTAAAGTATGTATTCGTAAACTGTGACGTCAGTAACTGGAAATCTTATCTAATGTCTATCCCTTTGTTTAAGATATTGGTATACAATAACATCATTTAGCACTAACAGTCACTGCTTATGGCACCTCCTACTAATACATCCACTGACACAGGCAGATGTGTAGTCCGTAGCTGTAAAGCAAGTGTTCACCAACGCTTCGGGAGACAAGGGTTACCAATGTTACTAAAATTCTTTTGGTTTAAGTCCTGAGAATAGCTAGTGTCATTTCAGGACGATCTGCTTAGTGTGCAATTTGTGAGGCTGTGGTATCTTAATGCTGTGTCTCCTTGTGACAGTGGAACTCACACCTTTTTTATTGTTAATTAATTGATTGATGGGGTTTATCAGGTAAAACTGATCCTATGATACCTATTCAAAAGTGCTATTTCACTGAACCATGCCGCCGAAGACACCCAACAGTACATCCCAACCGTTCACCGGCTAACATAATTCCTGATATAGTATGACTATAAACAGTGTATTTTGCCTTTCTCCAGTATGATTCAGTGAGGTAGCACTTTAGAAAAGGGGATGGTTGGCATATTATGTCGACCAATCGTATGTTTACTACATGTACTCTCAACTGTGACCAAGATATGAGCTATAGAAAACTTTCAAACATTAAAACAAAAGCATTGATGTGACAGCTCCGGGTTTAAAGGTAAGTAACACAGTTAATTTGCAGTTCACTTTTACCCGAGAAGTATTCAATATCATCTTGAAATACATCATGTACGTTTTTCCTTTCGAGTGTTTTTTCTGTTTCGGGTTCAAAAACGTTCCTAAACTTAAAGGAATTTTTTGGCTTAACATTCTACATTGAGAATCATTTGAGAAAATGAGGAGAAACGCGTTAATCAAGAAACTTACATTAACCTTTTTTTTTATTAAGACAATCGTTAAGTTGAACTTTGATGACACATGGGCATTATACTATTGATACGCCCATAGTTATAACAACAATATGCAGTCGTAAAAAATCATAATTATCTACATATGACACAAAATGATTTTAAAATCCTCTAAACTTCACAGTTACATACTCGGCACGTGACTTTACTTTATAAATGTACTTAATATTGAATACAATAATGTTAACAGGACAAATATAGTATTTTTTTTAATTACACTTTGTTCAAACAGTCAAAGGTGAATATGCTGTTGTTTTGCTTGACATTTATTTTCTAACTTCGACATTTGTCAAATCATTCATCTGAAACAAGATATTTTCCTTTCTGTTTTAAGCATAATTTTCCTACTGTACATGCTATACACTGAATCACAGGAGAATCAAAATGCTTCTTTGTTTCTCGACCTTGAATGCCCGGTTAGACAACTTAAGATACTATTTTATCGAACACACAATGACTTCCAAATACGTAATAAATGTAAATATACTTAATGAAGTTTACCGCAATTGCCTCCCTTTATATAGTGACTGCCCGAGTAAACTCTTAAAGACTTATGTATTCTCTACTTTTAATGAAATAATAATTTTTGATATGTACATGTAATCATTAATTTTATTGTTTGTTGAAAGTGAAAAATATGTTTAACACGTGCTTCAAGCTTCAAGAGTAATGTGTATAATAACATTTGTAACGCAGCAAAAACATACATGTATGTTTTCTTTGACTTCTATTGATCCCCACTTCACTAAAAATAGTTGTGTATGGTCATTGCAAAGGTGAGAATAAAAATGAAATGAAGTGGTAGAGAGAAAATTTAGAAGTATACAGTGATTGACACCGTATAGAGTAAATATACCAATTTCAACAAGGGCGACAACTTCAGTATTTCTATCGTTGCATTTAAAAGCAATGGTGCCCAGTTGGTCACCATAGACGTGGACACAGACAAAGGAGGAATGACAATCAACGAGGATTTGTTCATCGATTTTGGACAAGAGCCAGGCGGTCCTGTCCTTGCGCACGAGATCCGCTACCCTGGGGGAGATTGTAGTTCCGACATTTGGCTACACCGCGAGGAGCAACAACCATAGAAGGCGATGTAACGCGAATTCTTGGATGTCATATCTGAGCAATAGGAATATAAAACTTTACTACAATATGTAATTTGGTGTTTTTTTAACACTTTATGAAAACAAGAATTGATAGATAAGACATAGATGTTAATTGATAACGTGTAACCTCAATACACTCAATTTTCATTTTTAACAGTTGTATTGATAATCATAATTTGTATAATTATATAATTCAAAGGTTTTATGATGGATGTAAGCGACGGTTGAAGACGAAGACTTTCATCATTACGACCTTAAATATATCCATGCATGAATATACTTTAAAATGTATTGATTTAATGATATATTTTTAACCAATAGTTGTGGAACCATAAAATATCTTTGTGTTGTCGTTAAAAACTGCCTAGGTAAATTTATACGCCTATGTATATACGTAAAGATATGTGTCCTTCGACTGTAAATAAATGTACATATTGAAAATTAGCTCGAGTTGTTTATAATTTTAAAGCTAAATTTGAATAATTTCGTTGGTTGGTTAGTTGATTATATTACCGTCCTATTGACAGCCAAGGTCATTTAAGGACGACCCCCATGTATGTGGTGTGCAGTGTAAATGATGTGCGTGGTGCGTGGTTAGGAGACTGCACTGTCGTCTTGTATAGTGGAACCCTTGACCTTTGTAAAGTACTACAATGTATAACACAATGTAACATGCCGCCGACGACACCAAGCAGCACACCCCAGCAAGTCACATTATACTAACAACGGGCAAACTAGTCGTCCCACTCCCGATATGCTGAGCGATAAGCAGGAGTAGACGCTACCACTGCTATAGACTTTGGTGTGACTCTGCTAGGGGACAGAACGCACAGCCTACCTCACAGGGGCGCGAGCTCAACTGTTGGCCAAGAGTGAGTTGGTGTCGAGAGAGACATTAGAAAATGTCTTTGTGACCAGGGGATAGAACACAGCCTACCTCACAGGTGCGAGAGCTCAAGAAGGTCAAAAGTGAAGCGGTGTCAAGGGAGACGTTAGGAAGAACCTTGACCTTTGTAAAGTACTACAATGTATAACACAATGTAACATGCCGCCGACGACACCAAGCAGCACACCCCAGCAAGTCACATTATACTAACAACGGGCAAACTAGTCGTCCCACTCCCGATATGCTGAGCGATAAGCAGGAGTAGACGCTACCACTGCTATAGACTTTGGTGTGACTCTGCTAGGGGACAGAACGCACAGCCTACCTCACAGGGGCGCGAGCTCAACTGTTGGCCAAGAGTGAGTTGGTGTCGAGAGAGACATTAGAAAATGTCTTTGTGACCAGGGGATAGAACACAGCCTACCTCACAGGTGCGAGAGCTCAAGAAGGTCAAAAGTGAAGCGGTGTCAAGGGAGACGTTAGGAAGAACAAAGTTAGTTAGGAAGAGAAGAGAAAGGATATCATAAATTAAAGTCGCCTGAAACGATCATGCAATAGAGGCAGCAGGTACATTTCTTACGCCCTACCTGCAGGGCAGATATTTAAACAAGGCCAAGGGACACTATATTATCTATAACAATAAACCATTAAATATATATACAATATAATTATTACTTTTTACTGACATCTTTTCTAGAATAAGAAAGGGCGTCAAGTCAACACAATTTACCTGACCAGATCCTCATAACCCTCTTTTTAGAAATACTATTAGTTTCTTCATTGTACTAAGTAAAGTTTAGCATCTTTGGCAATTTTTTGAAATGTTTGAAACGTAAAAAATCATTGTCACACATTCATTTTGATATAAAATATGGAAATGTCATTTATAATGACAATACAAAGCTTTGTTTCAGTAATTTCTCTTCAGTGACAAGCATAATAATGATCATGATGAGTGACAATTATATAATTATATTTATCAATTTAACGTCCTATTAACAGCCAGGTCATGTAAGGACGTGCAAGGTTTGTTGGTGGAGGAAAGCCGGAGTACCCGGAGAAAAACCACCGACCAACGGTCAGTACCTGGCAACTACTCCACATAGGATTCTAACTCGAACCCAGAGGTGAAGGGCTTGTGGTAATATGTCGGGACATCTTAACCACTCGGCTACCGCGGTCCCTAATATATAAGTGACAAGACATTACATATTGAAAATAAAAATACAATTGATCGATAATGGATTAATGACATAATAAATGGAAAAGTATATCAGAAACCATTTATCGAATTATGGAAAATATTTCCATAAAAGGCAAATCTGGCTCGTTCAGGAAATACTGGAGGAAAAGATATACATAAAGAACCTTCAGAAGTATTTTTGGTCTTTTTCGTATAATTATAAGGTCTTTTAAAGTTAAAGTGTTTGTTCTTTTTCATAGTGCACATAGCATGTTGGGTCGAAATTATCCGCCATATCCATCAAACGGGCCGAGACATTTCGTACCTGCACACAATAGATGTAAACAAACATGCAGACGAACACGTTGTGTTAGTGTTATTTCGGACTGAAGAAGGCCCTATAGTGGCTGAATATATATTCCATAGACATGATTTTGATTTTACTTTGAATTTATTTTGGCCTTTTATTTCGGATTATTTATATACTAGCTTTATACCGTTTTTACCTCATTATATTTTTCATAGGAATTTTAGAGTATTATTTTACATTTCTCTCATACATATGGGTGTGACATTTCGGCGGGGACAATGCAACATGGCGTTCTCTGTTTTATCATATAATCCGCCTGATATCCAGTTATTTCGCCCGTGTAAATATGTTTTCATATGTCACTAGTGTTATATAACCTAGAGCTATTTCAATCGACTGGGTATCCATTGTGGCGTAATACACACACAATAAAACAACGTCAGGAAAAACTACATGACGTCAGGATTACAAGGACGGCGGCCTTCGCTGAATTTTCGGAATACATTCTGACGTGAGCTTCTTTTTTATGTAGTTTTTTTTAGCTATGCTATAAAAAGGATCTTAAATGTGTGTTCATTTCAAATAAGATTTAATAAAACTCGTCTCGAAGTTATAATTTTTGCTAACCAAGGATCGCAAAATATAAAAATTTCTTAGACTAGGCTAGTATCATAAAATCTCACATGGCATGAACACTCATGTAAGATCATATATATACAACCTAACGACGTCTCTATGTTCTCCGTAAAAGAACTTAATTTCTAGGATAGAGCTGATTCTACTGTAATGAAGGATTTGCACTAAACTTTCACCCATTTTCCACGTATTAATAATTGACTTACAATCGCGTGTTGTAAACACCTATATGACTGGTCAGGTAGTGCAGACTCTGAAGTATAATTCCGGTTATTTTACCCGGTGTCCGGGTCCATTTGTTTTCCAATGTTAGAAAGGTTTTGTTTATTTCCGGTTGAGAGTGAAAAACGAAAACGGCATGGTGTTTGACTGTTTGTGAACATAATCGTAAATATGCAACCTCTCACAGCCAAGGTATGAGTGAAATCCCCTAACCCCCCACAACATGGCGGAGAATCCTCACTTCATTGACATTTTGATGTGTTTATTTGAGAAATAACTTTGTGAAACGAACTTTTTTATATTTATGGTGCGTGACCTGGATGTTTTTCGTCCTGCCCGCGAATGAAATCACTTTGAGTTTGAGGAATCTGAAATCAGAATGATTTTTTAAGTGTTCCAGCAAAATTAATGTATTTGAATTTACTCACTTTTAGAGAAAATCAACTTTTTGTGTCCCTGTTCCCCCGACGCAAATATTCACTTGGAAGGTCTTTATCACTACGGTGTTTATTCCCGTTGAATACAAGCGTTCTGACGCCCTTCGAATTTGCGAATTCAAACTTATTAAAAGAAGCGGAACAATATCAATAAACAATGTATTTTCAGCACTAATATCGAGATTAGTCAGGCATAAAATTCGATACCAGATAATAAGAATTCCCCGTAATAGTTGCGATAGGAAAATATCACGATGTGAGTAAATCAATGTTTAATTTCTTTATTTTGACGACCATTTCTAAATTTGATAATTTGATCCCGAACATTCCAGTGACGTCACTTTTTAGTCCTACTTGAGCCCGGGTTATTCGACCTAGCATTCATTTGTGGTAATATGGTGGCAATTTACACTCGTATACAACAGAATAGTTTAAAATAATTCTGTAAGTTTATCTTGACACATTATATCATTTAAGCGTTACTTTGACAAAAAAAGAAAAAGAAACAGTACTGGATCGCGACCATGCAGTTATCGTGGTTTTTTCGCGTTTTTTTTAATTATTTAGTATCAAACAAGTAGCGATCTTGGAAGACTTAAAATTTACGTAAACTATCGCAAGTCCAAGAAATTTCAGAAATAGCATTCATTTTTTTATATTTGAGTTAAATCATACGAAATATTGGCAGACAATACATCCATCAAATCGGACCTGTTGCCGGCATCGACTGTATCAGTTATCGTGATTTTTCAACTTACAATGTAGTAGTATTTCACAATGCACACGCAGTAAGCTCGATCGAAAGATATAAACTAAAAACAGATAGTGTTGTTCAATTTCTCACAGCATATAACTTTGATAATCCATGGTAACTTTATGAAAGAAAAAGCTGTCGTTAATCCAACGCATCCCCCTCAGGAGTGTCTTCAATGACGTTCGAGCATTTCGGCAAAAAAGCGGGAAATAAACAAAGATTATGTTATACCAGGAATATTAATGAATAACAACAAAATTGTTATTTGAGATCAATGTGTTATTATCAATTTTTCTTTTTTTCTTCATGCTTAAACCACAGCTACATGTACATGACATTTACAAAAGGTTTTTCTATTAGAAAATACTAAATCATACGTCATCAAATATTTGCTAAGATAGGTTTTTAAAATAACATTGTTTTATACTTATTATAATCTGACTTTGTGTTATGTGTGGATCTTCTGATCAAGCGGCCGGGGTTCGATTCTCACCACCGGCAGCAATTTTTTTTTTTTTTTTTTTTTTTTTTTCGTTTTTTTTTTTTTTTCTTTTTTTTTTTTTTTTTGATATATATACAAACATGTATGTATATCACGCAAACATGTCTATTCAAACTATTCACAAAATCTGGCGAGGGCTACATGTACATGTAGCTATTACTACAAAATATATAATTATATATCTTAGGATTTACATGGTATACATGGTCAGTATCTTAATACAGTACAAAATTTATTTTGGTGTCGACACGTAAAGACGAGATGACTCGGCAAAACCTCGTCATCTCCTCTCATCGCACAAACGATACCAGCATCGATATTGATTACAGCAAAATAAAAATGTCTAACATTGAAAAATATGGGTTTGTATATTCATTTTTTACACAAACCAGTCTGGACATTAAAACAAATAATTTATTTAATCTAGACAAATAATAACTTGCAAATTCCATACACCGCCTGCAAGGAGACGTTCCAGACCTATCGCTACCCACGATGCGCTCGATCGTGGTCTTATAGTATGTAACTTTTCATCGATGATTTGATCGACAGTTATATTTAGAACTATGAATATACGGAAAGAACGTGTGTACAAGATAAAAACAACCTATCTCAATTGCTATTCCGGGACCGTAAAATGTAACATTGGTCACCTCAGCCCAAACACAGGGGCATGCAAGTTATATGTAAAATAGTTGCTACGTACGTCCACATAATCGAAAAATGAATTATATATTATGTAAATATCGGTTAGCTTGTAATAATAATGATGATGATGATAGACTTTATGTAGAGTCGATAACACTTTGAGTCAGAGACTCGTCTTCCAAGTGGTCGACATAAAAATATACAATATTTACAACATGGAATATATCATAGACAATACATATTACAGCGTTGCATGTATTATTATAATGGATATCGCAGTCAGATTATCAGAGAAAATAGTAAAAATTAAAAAAGCACTCATAAAGCTCATGGTGCATAAATGTATGGAAAAATAAAAACACATCTTAATGAATTAGTGTCTAATATACATATATGTCAATATGACAAAAGAATAAAAATTGAATAAAAAAAGAATATATGCTATTATAGCATGTATTAAAATTGATTTTGTTTGATTAATTAACGATAGTTTAGCAAGACGATAAAAGAACAAAAAGTGCTGGGTTTACTAAAATAGGTATTAAGAAGCAAATGAAACAGTGATTATTGGGAAACACGTAGATCGGGTTTTTAGGCTTAGCCGACTCTCGTAAAGTTAGAGTACAGGTTACTGCTAATATCAAAGCCAGAACTCAATATGGTTTATGTACATTATAAGTATATATTTTGCACAATACCTCACACCCTCTGATATTGGGTTCTGAATTTATGAAAAGTAATCCCATTGTTTTGGATTTTGGTTCCTTTAAGGTTGGTTTCAAGAAACTGAAAGTAAGATGTAAGACGCGTCTTTCTATAGACCCAAACTCTGAGTGTATGGTTTTGTGCAAGCTCCCCAAAGGCTGTACTATAGGTTTACAGGAGATTTGTACGGGGAGTAGTAGCAAGGTCAGTAAGTACAATTCCTCCTACACGTAAATTGGGGTGTTGCTTGGTGTCTTCGACAGCATGCTTTAGTGATATAGCACTATAAAAAGGACAATAGTTACACTATACAAGAAGACACAACATGAATATACCGCAGTTTCCCAGGACACGCACCTCGCACAACATACACGCAACACACCGCATACATGGGAGGCCGTCCTTACATGACCATAGACATACCATGACATGTTAATAGGACGTAAATTAATCAAACAAACAAACGTAAAATTCCTGTTAAAATCCTTAATCCAGGCAATTCCACTATTATCACACCTCGCTATACAGTGCTAGATGATTTCGAGAATGTGGACAGCTCATTTCTTGTCACTTCGCATAATTCTGATGTCTTATGTAGTAATGTTAACCAGAATATGAGTCAAGCAAATCTTAACAAAGTTGTGTCATTATATAATGTTTATGGAAAGTGTGCTACTACAAATGTTCAATCTACTGTTCATGAAAATGATATTCAACCATGTGTTACACAAGATGTTCATTCAGATGTTTTTGCAAAGAACACTACTTCAAATGTTCATGTTCATGGTGTTCAAGATGTTCAATCTACGGTTCATAAAAAAATGATGTTCAACCATGTGTTACAATAACAAAAGATGTTCATTCAAATGTTTTTGAGAATAACAATGCTCATGTTCATGTTCATGGTGTTCAATAGACTAAATATGGTGATAATGACTTTGTTTTTAAACCAACTGTACATAGTCAAAATGTTGATATGGGTGACCATGTTGATTTTGACAAATTTATTTCTTATTTCAATGTAAATGAGAATTTATCTGATGTCCAGAAAGATAATTTACAACATTGTTTATACCAGTATCAAGACATTTCTGTAACTGATGAAAACCCCCTATTAGGTTTTACGAATGTCGTTGAACATAGAATCAATTTAAAACCTGATGCAGTTTCTAAACATCAGAAGCTCTCTTTTGCTGTAGATTTCATAATGGCAGGTTAATTTAATTGTGAAATCGTAATAAAAATGTCATGAGAAAAAAATACTCTTTTATAAGTGGATATGAAGGATAGGAATATTGTACCCTCCGGATCACAACATGGTGTAAGCCTCGGGTTTCACCACATTTTGTGACCATCAGATAGAAAATCTCTTTCGTTCATTTTCACATATGAAATAGTTTTTCAATCAATACCGTATTTGGTAACAATCATTTTACATAGGTATCAAATTATCACTTATAATAATTCTTTGCATAGTGATTTGCTGCTTCCCTTCTTTTGAATCTTGAAGGCTTCCTGACATTTCCTCAAAGTTTATCTTCATGCTGAAAATAGATAAAAAGCAGCAATATATAATACGTATTTACATATTATAGAGTAACATGTACCACCATTACGAGTAGGTATCAACTGTGACGTCACTCTTTTGTGAACTTTACGTTCGCTAATATATGACGTCACAATCAATACCTACCGGCAAGGACAGATAACTTTGTAATATACAAATACAGAATACCATGTATATTAATTATGTCAAAAGAGAGGATAGCTTCAGTCAGAAACGCAGACACTACTTCCATAGATTTACAGTAAACACTTCTCGGTGACTTATGTCGCGTTTTCGTTTTTTCACGAAGATTTAATGCCGTGATTTAGAGTCGCATGGTATAATTATACCAATGTACATGTATCAAATGCATGAAAATTTTCAGGGTTAATAATTTTGTGATTTGTAACGTGGAATTAATCACAAACAAATGCTAATTGGTTTGCAGTAGTTTCGCCATTAGATTTTCCAAAATGATCGAAAATGCATTTATTTATTCTGCATAATAGTATCACGCATAGATTCAATTCATTACCTGTAAATAACGTCAGTAACCTTTTTGTTTCATTTCTATCATTTTACTCTCAGTTTTATCTATTATAAAGTAAAAAAAAAATAAACGAATGCATGACTTTTTTTGCAGAAGGCGACGACCGTAGTCAATTTCCTTTTCGGTCTTTGAAGTCAAAACACTTAAATACCATTGTTAGCGATCTACTGATGCTGTGTAATGTTTGACTCAATGCTTTCATGGACATGACTCTCTTTGTTATATGCTTTAAACGTTGCTTTCTTCGCGTGCTGTTATTTTCGCAAGCTTTCGCGTGTTGATAAATCCTGCGCAGTACTTTTATAGTTTATTTATACCTATGTCGAAACTTGACTTTGTTTATGTGTTTGCGATTGAATAAAGGATATATTGACACGTAATACAGAGTGATCGTAATCGCGATATGATACAGAGTAGCTTTGTTAATGACATTAAAAAGATACAATTATTTTTATCTTATTTCTCATTTTTGAACGGAAACCGCGAAATTTAAAAAAAAACCTATATATGTATGTCTAGAGTACATGAATCAAATTGAATATGAAACGATTTGTTTAAACCTGCCTAAGTGACCACTTTCTTAATATGACCACTTTCTTAAGGTAGTAACTGATCAATTGTAACATAATTTCAACCTTTATATAAAGACCATCCTGGTATAAAACGATTTTCCTTTGTCCCTAAACAATGGTCAATATACAATGTCTTTATAGCCAGGTGGTCTTTGTAGATAGGTAGAAAGGTTTGAGTTTACTTACGTTTGTCCATTATGGCAGATAGTGCATTCCCTAGCTCTAAGATAGGTAGCATACAGAAACTCGAGCTCTTGTTGGACATTGGCCCCAAGTTCGATTTTCTTCCGGTCAGTCGATGTCGATGCCCACCATAAATGGTCAGACCTTGGTAAAGGGCGGGTCATTTCTGACATATTTGTATTTGAATATGTCGTTCTAGCGATAAGCTCTTCTTGTTTGGTATCTACATCTTTGTTTTGATTTTTCACCTCATTTTGATCAGAACTCCAGGCTACTAGAGGGACAAGTCTAGATTTAACGTTTCCCAAACTTTCATCATCGACATCGCTGTCATCTCCCGAAAGTCCATCGGTTTCCTTTACTTGGTCGTCTGATAAAGCATCAGATTCAAGATCACAAAACAAGGAGTTATCATCGTCTCTAAGGCTCGGCCTTCCCCACTTTTGGCAAATCTGGTCGTAGGTGTAATGAGAGTCTGTTCGTGATCTTGCGTTGCCACTTAATTGATTGCCTCTAAAATATTCTTCGTCTGAAGATGAGTATTCACTAACGGAAGAACATTCTGTATCTTTGATTTTCTCAGTCATGACTTTCTGAAACGCTTCAAACGTTGCATCGCCAAGACCATAGGTAGACAGGATATGACGAGGCTGTTTCTCAGAAATGTCATGGCATAGGCGACAGGTGTTCTGGCTAAGCTTGCAATCACCAAGTATATATGATTTACATATATGAAGAAACGGACATCTGTTTGGCTCTCGGCAGCATTTGGACACGTTATAATAGGTGCATATTCCGGGCAGCATCAGTCCTTTTCTGTTGCTTAATCTGCATAGAAATGTTCGTATCTGCGCGTTGGACAATTTATTCATGAAGTAATACTTCAACACAGATTGGTTATATTCGTTCTTCAGATTGTGACCAAAGAAGCACGAATCATTTCTTTTGCATTTAGTCATCATTTTGAATTTGCAATAATGCAAAGATGCACAATCTCCATCGCATGATCCAGCCGTGTTTCCGTGGGCCTTGCAGATTTCCAAATCAGGAGAAAATGTCAAAACGCTAACAGTACCTTCGTCTGGACTTCCTCGGAAGACATGACAATAGTTTTGTAACATTCCTCTAACGGTTCCGTCATCTGAAAGTCTAATTAGTTTGTCATAAAGGCTCCTGTGTGATCGTTGCAGTGATTTTACAGGGAGAGAACCACCGTTGTTTACTAAGATACCAACAATTTCACTTAAGAACTCATCCGATTTAACGGAAAACTTGTGACTTTGAGTCGTTTCATTCTCCTGTTTCAAGGGTTCTCCTACCGTCCTAGTATTTCTGATGTTAGTTCTTTGTGGCTGAAAACGTCCAGACGTCGGCAGTGGCAGTAGTGGTGAAATGGAGGCAGGTGCTTTGTTTGTCAAATTCTCAATCGCGTTGTTGTGTTTTTCGATCGCTTTTGGAGGAGACCTACATTGACTTGCCTGATCTTCAACTTTTCCAATTTTGGACAATTTTCTAGTATCAGTACCTTTGGCATCCTTTTCTGTACCAGCAACATCACTATTCGCACTAACGGCCCCCTTTTCCGTAGTAGACAGCCTTCTAGTGTTAGACCCTTTCGCATCCTTTTCCGAACTAGCATCACCAATTTTCGCACGTGAGGTCCTCTTTTCCGTAGTAGCGGCACCATTTTCTGTACTAGGGGTACCCTGTGTCGTTGAAGCGGTACCATTTTCTGTACTAGATGTGCCTTTTTGCCCTTGCCTTCGTCGGCCGCCCCTTTTACGTCGCCGATGGTTCTTCACTTCTTCCTTGCCATCCATACCTAAAACACATTACGATAAGGATTATTGTGGCTATTCACATTAAAATTGATTATTTGAGAAAGAAGCTTGTTTTACTTTTAATTTACTTTAAGAGTTGTAATAAAATTTCTTTCTTATATATATCATTTATGTTCGTTTAAGATGTATGCGAAACGATAGTAGTATGTGTCATTATTACTTCTCTATGTCATCTTGCGGGTTAGTTTCATTCTTATCAGGTTATTTGGATATATTTAAAGATGCTCCACCGCCGACAGAGCATAAATGATATTCATCATTTGAACAATAGTCGGTGTTTAATCGTGTACATATATGTCTAATTAACATAGAAAATAATATCAAATAATTTATTTTGCCTTTGGTGCATGCGCAATCAGTACTTCATTCAATATAGGATATAGTGCCACGGAATTTTTTCGGGATGCAATTAATTATTTTTTATATTTTTAACTTTAAGTAAAATTAGAAGCTCAAACTGTTCAATGGTGGTAATGGTGTAAAGTAAGTAGCTTTTTGAAACTAAAGAAAAACACTTAATCGTCTGCTTCTGTTTTTGATAGTGAACAAATGCCATTTGTCAGCGGTGGTGCATCTTTAAGGCGTATACTAATTATTTTTTCTAACATATTCTAGTTAAGTGGGAAAATTATAAAAAAATATTTTAACATCCATGTGTTTCGGTTATCTAATGAAAACCAATAATTTGGATGAATTAGACAGTGAAAATTAGTTTAAAGACACAAGGTTATCTAATGAAAACCAATAATTTGGATGAATTAGACAGTGAACATTAGTTTAAAGACACAAACAAATATGTATGATGCATTAACACGATATTTATGCACAGTAAGAGTTCTTGTGTTTATGCTTTATATATATCGATGAAATATATCTGAAGAAAGCACTTTATATATTAATATTACTGTACAAATGTAAAATGAAATAGAAGATCACATTACAAGTTAGCATCCCATAACGTCCTCTCGGCTGTAGTATTTATACTTAATTGTATACATGAATATGATAATTTTTGGCAGAACTGGCAAAAAACATTTTCAGCTCTTATTCGCACTTGTGAAATTAATACCCATGATTTGTGTGTATTGTATTGTAACTTTTGGTGGTAAATAGCATATTAAAAACTCTTCTTGATTCGTGAGTATGAAAATCACGGCACATGTAAACTTAAAAATATTGTTTTGTGTAAACACTCTACTACTGGGTAATCATTTTGCCTAAACAAGTAATGTGATATCATGCTTTTGTATAGTTTAAATAGAGTTTACAAACGGATTATATCTTATTTTGAGCCAGATATGCGCTTTCATGAAAGGTCGCTACACAGCAGTCGCTATACATATGCATAAACTTAACACAGTGCAGGCACTTAACACAATACCACATCAGAAACGTAAATGCGAAAGGCAGTTTGTCTCTGACCGTGAATAGAATCGGCAGCTTTTTTTGTGTTTTGTTGTGCATTATCAGAAAGAATAGAACACAATCCCATTATCAGATAAAATGTCTACCAACAACGACTAGCTTAAACAAATTACGTTTTAAACCTACTGGCATTAGCTTGCATATTTCAATTTTGCAATTTGCAATATTGAGGCTACATTTTGAAGTTTTGCAAAAACTCATTGGTGTTGTATTTGTGAAATTTGAACAACATTACTAAAAAACCTTGATAACATATCACAGAAATATTCTACATTTATGTAATCATTAAAATGTCGTTGTTATGGCTACCAAGAATATACTTTTCAGACTTTAATGTCAAACAAAGTTCTGTCATTATGTATACACGTACTATTTTGATATTTGTGTCATTTTATAATGTAAATGTTAGACATTGACAATGCTATAAAATGCCTGGACGTTTGACACTATAAGTATATGTTTAGATTAGAACCTTCGAAGTGCATATGTATAGTCATTTCAGATTTTTATAAGTTATTCAATATATTAACGAACCTACTAGTACAAGTAACTGACACAACTTCCGCTTGGTGAGTGCAGGGACTTAAAATACGCTGTTTACACAGATGTTTTGTTCATATATGATTCATAATTTCATCGCTGATCCACAGCATTTCAGATACAATATCTCATATATATAAGTAATCAGAAAAAATTATGTGATTTTCTCATCATGGATAAGAGACTTCATTGATTTAAATTCTATACCACGCCAGCAAGACCAGGGTGCTTATTGCAGTAACTACAGTAAATGTGTATATGTTAGATTATAAAAGTGCATGACTAAAATATTTGAATAAGTAAAATGTAATATATAAAAAATCGGCAATCAAAATGAGAAAATATACATACATACGTAATATATTTTTTTTTCAAATAATTTTAATATTTACATACCGAAACACGATTACACCTTAGCCTTTGTCAATGTCGGTTGTATCACTATTGCAACACGTTTATCTATGGATCTCGTCAAGTTGCAGTGGCGGCTGTCAATTCGATTCCTAGCGTTGGTCTAAAAATCCATGAACTTTACTATACCTCTATGTTCAATGCATGTTTGACAACAAATGATGACGTCACATAGTTACCTTCCTTGTGTGTGGTATATATAGTATCAATGACACGGATTTATTTATAAATGAAACATTATCTTTCTGCTAATCTAGGACGCAATCGACTTTCTGAAAACATTTATATTTAATTTATTTTTTAGAATTGCTATAGCGGAGTTTCAATTTTGATATTCTTATTGGTCCCCGCACATGGTTAATACAGATTCAATATGAGTACAAAACATAAATAAATATAAAAATAAATCGCTTTCTTAGCAAATCATATAATATTGGTTATCCATGTACAATCTGGTAAAACCCAGTAATAGGGTAGCGATCTAAACCTGCTTCTTTCATGCTATACTGAATAGTTAGTAAAATCTTGGGGCCGCGGTGGCCGAGTGGTTAAAATGTCCCGACATATTACCATAAGCCCTCCACCTCTGGGTCCGAGTTAGAATCCCATGTGGGGCAGTTGCAAGGTACTTACTGCTGGGAGTGGTTTTATACTCCGGGAACTCCGGCTTCCCTCCACCAACAAATCTGGCACGTCCTTAAATGACCCTGGCTGTTAATAGGACGACAAACATATAAATAATGATAATAAATACTTATTAACAAGGGAGTTAACTCTATAATATACAAAGACAGATTAAGTGAAAGTAAAAGTGTATCGAAAAATAACGTTTTGCAGTGAATGTGAAAGTGTACTGGGTACAAAGTACAATCGAATCAATATATGATCTTGGTACAAAGTTCATGCTATTGTCCCGTCATTTTATCTGGTGACATCAAGGTCATTGTACCAGATAACGTTTGATAAATGACCATATACCGTAAAGTTTAATATTCGCAAAGTCGGATAGCATTGCTGTGCTCGCCAAAATTGAATTCATTACACAATACATGATGGGCTAGTCATGGTAAACGTGTTTTTCATCGATTTTGATAAATTTTATAATACGTAGCCAAGACTGTAAGAGTCTTTCATCACAGAATTAATGATTATGAAAATATAGACAGAACTTTTTTCATGTCGTGTTTCTGTAAGAGTGGCTGGAATTTGAAGTTTCAAACGGGACAATCGTATGACGTCATATTTGATTATTACGTCATTAATACAGACCAATAGTGTTATGAATCGTCGCGTTTGTTACGATATTTATAACATGGCCGTATGATAATATGGCTGAAAGGGGCCTTGTATGTAATAAAATGTGAATGATATCTATGAAGTACTTGCCGGTATTCAAGGTCGATAAACAGGAAGATAATGAACAACAGTTTATTGTAACGCGAGAAGTTTAGTATTGAGTTGTGTATAACTGTATACGTAGCGCGACATAAAATACTGGTAATTATAACAATTGTAATAGGATTATAGATATTATCGCAGTTTTCCGAAAACATTACATACCATTGTCTTTCCCGAATGTTATAATAACATTTCATGAACCCATCCTGTGGTATTTACTGTCACGATAGTTTATAAAATTGTAACAATGCATCTGTACTCGTATTTGCATTTAATAGATAGAGTTTTTTTCTCTCTTTTCTTGGCTATACGTTTGATATATTTGTTATTTGTTTCTTCATACCGTGTGGCTAGGTTTTCTATATAATGACATCAGTGTGGACTTTTGTTGACAAAAGAAGGTTCATTGTTGATAGAATTCTGTGTAATAAAACCACACGACAAGATAAAACGATGAAAACTGTACACATATCATTGCTATTTACATGCCTTATACAACTGCACTCTACCTTAAACACATTTTTTCTAGAATATTTGAGATATACCATATCGGTATATGTAGTCTGACGTCAATACGGTATAATTGTTATCGCATTGCTGCAATGTAGATATGTCTAATTACAATAACTCATAGCTGTTAACTTCAGAAAACTGGTTTTCCATTTGTAAAGATTTAATTGCGCCTAAGATTACCACCCGTGAAATATTTGCACAAACCACTGCTTCATTGTCTGATTGTTTACAGAAAATGTAAATCAGAAACCGAAAATAGTTATTTCAGGAAACTAAACAGGTTTACCCAATTCAGTGTTAACAAAGCAAAACGAAAGTAGAGTCATAATCTATATATAGTGTACTCCTACGTAAGAGATAAAATTAACATACTTGTTAGGGTCTGTTCGGACACAAAACATATCGACATATTCCATAGCCAAGAACGATCTGAATCATAAACTGACGGGATTGGGAGAAGATTGTTGATTCCAACATGTCCGACAACAGAAGACCTGATGACAGAAGAAGACGGAGAGGTCTTTCAGCTGGTTTTCCAAGAGATTCAAACACCAGTCAGTGCGGTAAGTGGACGAGGGTAGATATTTTTTAAAGCGAATCGTAGACGTAGGTATCCAATTGCGCAGCTTTTAGGAATCTCCCTTGAATATACAACACATTAGATTTTGCACATATACATACTAAAAAAAATAAAGGTGACTGAATAATAGATTTAGTAATTTTACATTTCCATTTTCCATGGTTTTTATTTGCTTTATCCTTGATTTAAATAATTAACAATTAACTTAAAATAATACAATTATTATGATAGGATAAAATTCATTCATGGCCAGTGAAAATAGAATATTAGTACAAGCAAGTAGTATATTGATATAAGCAAATAATGTAATGATAAAACCATATTATATCATGAAACCACAAAACCAACAAGTAAAGTTTTCTTTAGAATTCTTCAAGAAGAGAGAAGGAAAAGGAAGATTTATTAGTCTTTATAGAGGATAACAATATCAATGAGAGGTGTCGAACCATATTTAGCATCTTCGTCTGATTTTCTGTCATGAATAGTCAAAATAGCTTACATTATCAGTTTTTATTTGCATTCCCTTATTTCCAAAATTAATAAAGTAAAATCTGTTTTTTTCAGTTGACTGTTTGTTTTAGCAGTAAAATGGTTTTATAATTATACAAAAAGCATTCTTAAAACATCACCGATGAAAATGTATAGAAAGTAGTACGAAATCAGTAAAGAAATCAACACATTTTCATATTTTCATTCAATTCGAAGTAAGTGAAATTGAAGCTAAAATGGGGTACTTATAGGGATGGGACGTTTATTTGGTCGAATATGAAACGCTTCAGGTTCTGATACCATATCAGTGTTTTATGCACTGAGTATGTATTGACACTTTAGGCCCTGATTATGTATTAAACACTGGTTGCTTGGTGATTAAAGTAAAAGAAATAGTTATAACTCTGCTCGAGACTTTACCATTCCTTTTTCAAAATAAACTTGGGCCCGGTAATGGCGGATTTCATGTATTTTTGGCACTGATCACATATAAAAACTTCAGACACTAATCATATACAAAAGTTTAGGCCCTGATTAGTGCTGAGGTCATCGAAACTCACGAAGGTATTCAACGGTGTGGTGCAATGCATTCAATCTAAATATTGTCATGTTCATTTGAATTGATCCATTCATCTTAACACGAGGCACCTTTATCATTCAAGTGGTCATTATATATCTGAAGTATTGTGAAATCGGACAATGACTATTGTATATGTTTGATAATTACTCTGCCAATTTCCAGATATAATTTTATTTCGGCATATAACGAAAAGGAGATTGGGACCTGCAGATCGAATTACATAGGGTATTCGATTACCGGTTAACGAATTCCGATTATATACATACATGCACATGTAAATTGCAAGATTCAATGATATCACGATGTCCATGGTTTGGTATATAATAAAATAGTTGACTATTTTAAACGAAAAGCAGTTACTCGTTGTTCAAAACACAGTTTAGGTAAATCATTAATAATTATGTATTACTAGGAACATTTGCTTCAGCTGCACTGAACATTAGATCATACCAGTTAGTGTTGACAACGAAATGGAAGTTAAGTATGCTAAATGCATATTATTGATTTCTATATTTAAGTTTCGCCATTGGAAATACTCGTATCATAGATACTGTAGCATTCAGTACCCGGTGTGGGTACATGATCAATATTGCACATTGTTGTGTTGATAAATCACTTCAAATACCTGATAGAAACTGGATCAATACACTGAACATGCCAAATAAAGATCAAAAAGATCATAAAGCGAATGTTTACTGAGATATATGTAAATGTAATGACATAAATGAACACAGATTTCTGAAAATCATAATACATGAAAGAAAAAAACAACGTTTTACAAGTCTTACACGGTTTGTATAAAAAAAAACCATTGAAAAATATATAAGAAAAAAGTTGAAAAGCTTCCAGTTACAAGTCCGCTTCAAAATACAAACTTATAATTACCGTTTTACAAGTCTTACACGGTTTGTATAAAAAGAACAACATTGAAAAATATAAAAGAAAGATATTCAAAAGTATCCAGTTACAAGTCCGCATTAAATCACAAACCTATAATTACTGAATAAAATGATTGCTAACTATTCCTTTCATTACATGAAGTTGTTTTATATGTCAGGTGATGGATTTAATTGTCGTGAGTGATCGTGATTTCTCAACAAAGTACAGATGTATCTTTAAACATTAAAATGCATTTAATGGTAGCTTTCCCTGGATTCCTACATTGTGCTTTTGTCTCCTGATTTTTGTGAATGCTTTGTAACCCATACCAGCATACATTTTATCATCTAAATATATTACTCACACAATTAATTTATCTATATTTATCACATAACTCAGATTATTGACGTATGACGTTACATGATTCTCTAAGTAGACGGACTTTTCAAGACATTTTGCTACTCTATATAAACTGAAATTGAAATTTTGTCTCTATTTCCATAAATACTCGTTACGTGATGAATATGATTTTACACTCGTGGCTAAGTTTGTTTCTTGGAAAAAATTAACGTCCTATTAACAGCTAGTTAGGACGGCCTTCTAACCATGCAGTTTACATCATGTATATAGTATCAGGTGCGCGTTTTGGTAGAGTATGGTGTATTCATGTTGTGTCATCTAATACAATGGAACTCTAGCCCTTTATATAGTGATATGACGCTGAAGACATCAGTCGTCTCACTCCCTTTATGTTGAGCGCTAGGAAACTATCGCTTTTTATAGACTTTGGTGTATCTTGGCCAGGGGAACAGAACACAGAGCCTTCTTCACAGGGAGAAGCGCTCAACCGAAGGTCAAGATTAAGACAGTTTGAGAGAAATTAGGAAGAAGAAATTAAGTAAGGAATAATAGAAAAGACAATATCATTGATTTAGTTGCCTTTAAAGGGACAATTCAATCTAAGACAACATTAAAATTTTTAGATATATCGGAAAAAAACGGTACTAATGGAAATTAGATCAGTCGGTTTTTCTGTGATATGCTCGAAATGCCCATGGTGGTGAAATGTGTTTGAAACTTTCAAACTCGCTCGCTGTCCGCCATTACACATTGTGGTCGAACATCTTGCATACTGAACCCTGTCCCTTGCTCGTAAAGCAATGCAACTTTTGTCTAGAACTGCTTAAATCGCTCTGACAGTAGTGGTTTACCTTATTAGATGAATTGTCTTGCCTAAGAATCATTTTATTACCTCCTCAGTGGTTATGTAGTTCATTTGTTTAACGTGCGTGACTTTGGCTCGGGTATGGGTACAGAGTACATACTGTACCTGCTTAATCGTATTGATCAACGATTTGTGGTTACAACGGTATCAATTTAAATACTTAATAATGACGTGGAATTTGTCAATATATTGAGTTAAATGTTTCATAAGAAATGTAGAACAATACATTTATGCCATATTTTGCTTCTTGGTTATGTAAAAGAATTAGCCTGAGTGAATTGTCCCTTTAAAGATATCAGGCAATAGGGGCAGCAGGTACATTTTTTTAACAATTCAAAAGCTCTACATGCAGGACCAAATAATATGGAAATTATCAATCTCGTTATTAACTACTTTGATATACATGTATCACTTACCCAAAGGCACTTGCCATGTCAAGATAACTAAACTCATTAAAAAGATCTTTATATGACATAGCCACTCATGTAAGATCCTTGATATTTTATGTAACAAGGTGTAGGATTTACAATAACTTTAATACCTGCCTCTGCCAGGGATCCAACTCGGGACCTCTGGATTACTAGTGTCGAACCATATTTAGCATCTACGTCTGATTTATGTCATGAATAGTCAAAATAGGTCACGTGATCAGTTTTTATTTGCATTCCCTTATTTCAAAAATCAATTAAGTAAAATCTGTATTTTCAGTTGACTGTTTGTTGTAGCAGTAAAATGGTTTTAAAATTATACAAAAAGCATTCTTAAAACATTACCGATGAAAATGTATAGAAACTGAAGTGAAAAAAACCCATAACATATTATATCCGTTAAAAAAATAACTTTGGATATGAAGTACTTTTAATTTGTTAGCAACTTACAAACACTAGTCTATGTAGCTGTATATATACTTAAATTAATCATGCTGAAAATGTAATACATCATATCCGCAAACGTAAGCAACTTAACAAAGGATATCCGTTTATGTAGCTGTAATGTGAATATTTCATTCTGGATATCTAATAATATATAGCAAATTCGTCATTGATAATAAACGTGTTTCCATTATACTTGAAACGTATCACTTGCAAAAATGATATATTGTTACAGATAGCATTGAGCAGAGATTTAAAAGAAGAAGACGAAATGATTCCCCTTGCTTCAATTCCCGAATCAGCGACGATGATTCGATTAATCGACGATATGCGGGACGATCATCTCCGTTCGATGACATACACTGGAGGGACAATGGTAGTCCAGATTCAATGAGAAATGAAGACGAGATGGCGTTGTTGCATTATTCGGTTGCAGAAGACCTTAGACCCAAACAAGCAGCAAAACGGCGACGCCTCAACCATTATAGAAAAGAGTTGTCACCCATTTCATCTCACGAAGCAATCAGTGAGATAGTTAAACGACTGATCAGATTTCAAGGGAGATGTACAATCAGCATGGAGGATCTCAGACTTACGGTATATTCTGATCATCTAGGCGAAGACATCGAACGAATATCTGAAGACAGAACTTTGGAAGGTTTTCTCGGTATGCACAAAGATGTGTTTTCCTTGGAAGATACGACTGTCATATATAAATTTACTCTGCAGATTTGTAAAGAACATAGCACAAATCCTGGCTCGTGCGACGGTTACTGTAATGATCTCCATCTATGTAAGTTTCTTCTGATGAGTAACTGCACCGCATCGCTTTGTAAGTATGGCCACGGTGAAGATTCAGAGCATAACGACAGAGTTCGGTGGTACCACTTTCTAGACAGGCTGGTGATAAAGGAGCTATGTGTCCAACTTCTGAGCCTAGACAACAGAAGAGGTCTGACAGTGCCTGATGTATGTACATATTACAACGCTAAAGGATGTAATAAGGGGAACAAGTGTCCTTTTTTGCATATTTGCCAGCATTATATCATGGGTGACTGCAAGTTTCCCCAATGTAAGCGAAGCCATAGTATGTCCGATAGACATACAGGATCCATTTTGGAATCGTTCGGATTAGCACGCCACCGTCCAGAAGAGATTACACAGTTATTGCGGATGGAAGTCTCGGAACAAAACCGTGAGTATTAATCAGTTTTGCTACTATTCGCACTAATCTAATCTAATGCAAAAATAATATCAGAAGATGAGTGTTATCCATGCATTACATGTAAATTTCTTTCAATAGCAATGTTTCCGTGAATAAATTTTAATTCCTTGTTAAGTTTTAAATTTACAAATACCATTTTTCCTATATAGCATGTCTTAAAAATCAAGTATCGCATGCAAGTCTGTTTTATCAAACTTTTGCACTAGATCAAAGAGTTTACGATACCATGATGTATGTTGACAGTAAATCGGAGAAGATTGAGCTTTAGCCCACCTCCACGCCATGAAGCATCAAATCAACAGTGGGTTATGCGAATAGATGGACAGCGCGATCTTATGTTGAGGAGTTCAGAAACCAAAAGCATGGAACAGATGTACAAAGATTGCTTAGCCGTAGTGAGGCGAACCAGGACCGGAAAGATGGAACATTCGTATGTTTAGTATCGCTAATTTCTTTGCTATTGTTATTTTGTCAATGGTAAAGTAACTACAAATGTTTGCAAAGGTGATAGATGTATTGATTATAATTCAGCAAAGATTGCAATATGAATGATTTCCTTTTGGTTGAAATAAGCCAATGACTCGTTACATTTATCTCGCTTTATCCACCTGATATCCAGTAATTTCGCCCATGTAATATTTTTGCATGTCACTAGTGTAATTTTCTGAAACAATTTCAATTGAGTATTTCCTACGGAAGCAGAAATCCCATTGTGACTCCATGACAGAAGCAGTTAACCACGTCAAAAAGTAAAAAGGATTTGGAGACGGCGTGACAAAATGGTCATCATTCTTGGACTTATTGCAGCACGTTTTGGCGTTGATATTCTTCGAAATCTAGGTTTTTGTATATTCGGTCTAAAATCGTCTTAAAATTGTGTTCATTTTGTGAAATTTCATGAAACTCGTCTCACCAAGTCTCGTAAAAATGATAACTTCTTAGGTTCTTTTCATAAAATCTCTAAGAATTTAGCACTCTTTTAAGAGCCTATATACATCCAACATCTTGATATAATATTTAATCACATATGTGTTTATTTTGAAATTAGGGATTGTTTTGTCTTTTCAGGTTCGACTTCACCGAAACAACAGTTTGTCTAAAAGGGGGCGATTTGGATGTAGAATTCAAGCGCATGCCTGTAAACATTGTGTCAAGGCGATGAGAATTAAGTGTATTTCTGCACGTCATGACTTGGCTTCAGGATACGAGAACGTCATGAAAAATGGCGTTCTACGCTGGATTTTTGCAACACAATTTAACGTTCAGATTCTTATAAATATAGGTTGTATTTATGTGATAAAAATATCTTAAATCTTTAAGATTCTATGAAACATGTCTCGACGTTTTGATTTTTGTTCGCCTAGGTTTGCAAAAATAAAAACTTCTTAGACTCGTATGAGTAAATATCATATGAAATGAACAATCATCTAAGATCTTATATGTATTTGTAAAGAATTATATCAGTGTAATAATGGATAGAATTAAATGAAAAAATAAAATGAAATTAACTGAATATTCCTTTCTAGCGCTTCCGCAGTTCAGTGGAATTGAAAGTGTTAAGGTGGGACCAGATTGTTTTTCTTGTCGTTTTTATCATACATCATATATTCTTATATCTGTGGCTTTAATTATTAATCTCCAATATGCAAACGTCTCCAAATATTCAGTAATTAATAATGAAAAAATTGTATGTATATATAAATCATGTTCTATGGTAAGTAAATTATTATATTAATGCCATTTGTGACCGTACTTCATATGTAAATTTATTTGCTCTTTTTGTGTCTTGTAAAATTTGCAAATTCGCAAATATGTTGTCCAAGCTGTTAAAATTGCTTCTTTTGTTTGCCACTTTTGCTTTGAAAATGTGCCAAATCATAGATGGATCGACCCGTACTGCGGATTCAAAATGCTTACCGGATCAACTTTCTATTTCCTATACTCCTTTTTGGACCTATTTTGATGACGAGAATATTCCAAGAATAACATTATTAAGGATAGCATTATCAGGAAAAGCATCATTGGTATCATCATTTGATGTAGAACACCAAAGTGAAGAATGGCGCACCGTTAAAAACAATACCGATTTAGGAAGAAAAGGATAAGGATGAAGTTGACGTGTTTTGAAATATTTTTCGCAAAATTGAAATTATACTTGCAAGAATTGTGTGATGGTAAAATATTGACAATTGTGGAATTCACGTCGAAAACAAAGTGATGCGAAACACGTAAGGACAAGAAAAATGACAATCATGTTTACGTCTTTCGTTAAGGTCATGAAATTCTCGTTCACAACTCAAATCCTCACAATTAATATTGAGCATAATGACGTTAATTTCTGCTCTTTTGATTCTTGTTCGTGACACTATTTGCTTGCTGGAAATTGGGAAACAATAAGAGAACAAAAAAGGAAGCAGACATAATTCGTCATCTGGTGGAATTGTCGACAATCTTATCAAGAGTTGTGTGATACCATCATGGCGTTTGTCATATAAAAACCATCATTTCCATACCTTACTGGTTTGTTGTTTTATTCAATTGCGTTGTGTTGTAATGACACCCTTAGCTTGTTTCTGTTTACTTTTGTTAGATATATTACATTGTAAACGTCAATTATTTTAGGAATGCCAAACTTTGAGGTTGTAACAACACATGCTGACTTTTAAAAATTTAAAATTACAGAGTTATATCCCTTGTGGGTAGGTTCGATTTTTACGTCATTATTTTGTGACCGCAATTCACGTTGTTTTCTCTGAAAAGTACAATGTTGCGCTTGCAAACACATGACTCAACAAGCAATACTTACCCTCAAGGGCAGATAACTCTGTAGTATGCGAATACGATCAGTACCTATAGCACCTACCTCATGTTGGATACTATCCCCTACAGAAAGACAATGATATTTTTAGTTCCGGTTCCAAATTCATCCATGTGAATGGTGCCTTTGCTCCTGCTTGGTGATAAACCACCGGAGCATACTGCTGTGCATCCTCGATACTCCAGGGGTTACTATCACTGACGTCATAAACATCATTGGAATAACTCATAATAAAACTAAATAGTTGTCTTCTTTCATTGTCCCGTTTACTGTTCGTGTCATATTATGTAATCGTGATCGTTTTGTGTGTCTTGATAAAGGGGCATATCGCCTTGAAAATTTGACATTTTTTTTGTCCAGACGGTTCAAATTACTTCTTTGTCCCATATATACTATTTGAAGTAATTCGTATCCTACAGACTTACGTTTGATGGGATCCCGTGTCATCTGGAAAATCCTGTTGATGTTACTTCTTTGACCCTCATAATAAAAGTAGAGACTGTTCAGGAGAATAAAACTTCAAAGCAACACAATAAACTACAGTTCACAGCTATACAATTCCTTCGATATACATTAAAGTTACTATGAAATAGTCCAGGGCGGATATAACGTCAGTGATAGTAGCCTCTAGAGTATCGAGGATGACTAAGTACTATGTGAAAATGTAGAATTCGCCGACTATATGTCTATTGACGTTTTCCTGACACCGTCTCACTTTTGCATCGCCTTGAGTTGAATGTTTGCCCCTGTAATGAAGGCTCCGGATTGTGTCCCCTGCCTGGAACACACCATAGTCTATAAAATGATAGTTTTTGCTCCTGCTTAGAGCTCAGTATAAAAGAATGGTGACGACAAGTTTGCCCGGTATCAGTATGATGTGACCGGGTGGGGTGTGGTGTCTTCGGCAAAATGTTTCAATGAAATACCACTATAGATAGGCCAAGAGTTCCACAATGATAAGAAGACACGACACGAATATACCACAATCTCCCAAAAGTATGCATTCATGGAGTCATTCTTGTTTCCTCGTGAGGCATCCATTGAAATAATAATTCACTGTATGAAAATAAATTCCATGTTCTGTGTCCTTTAAAAAGGATTTCACTGGACAGAGATTGCCATTTTAAAGATTTATACCTGTACGTGCTTAAAAGTGTTGTTTTTTTATCTATAGTAGTATACACTACCAATAGAATCCGATAAGATAACTTTGATAAGCAACAATAATTCGCTGTGTGTAGGTTTAGATTTTAGAAGAAAACAATTATGTTTTGATTAAATTATCAATAGAAGAACACGTACTTTCGGTTTTGAAGGTATAATTAATTTTTTTCAAGGCAAAAATACTTATTTCCATTGAGGCAAAATCAATAACATATCTTTATTGAAAAAAAAATATAATATGTAATATCGGACCCATGATTTAACGTTTCAATTAAAGAAACCTCAAATCTAACCCCAAGAAAGCCACACTATACGTAACTATATCAACAAAAATTCAAGTTAGATTCGACCTCCATATTGTTAGTATTTGCAGATGTAGTTGAAATTAAGTTACGTAAAAGAATATTATAATGATTTCTTATTAATTTGGCACAGCAGTTGTAAAAAGTCGATACTTGTAAATATGCCTTTATTTTGAACTGGTCGCCATAGAATTTACTATTTTTGCCGAACAGAAGTCAGAAAGTTTACGACCCTCGGAAGAGTTCAGACAGATGTTACTTATATACGTAATTACGGTAGTCACATGACGTTCTCGGTGAAGACGTTCTAATGAATGGGACCCACCTAGCGATGTTCAATATTTACTTGATTTTTATCAAAAGTTTCCGAATCATTATCGCTCGGCTTGACTTCGATTTAGTCCTGTCTCTGCATGATTTACAACAAGATTTTTTCAACATTTTTCTAAATCATAAAAAAATGAGACAAATACGGATATTAGGACTTTTTTAAACAAATGTAAATTTTAACATAATCCATTGCTGGCTATTCGGTTGACCGTCTCACTCACATCTCACTTACAACCAAAAAGAGGATTCCCAAGGAAACAAATGGTGATACAATGTAGGTACGTCCTACATACACTGATACCCACCTACCAACGAATGTGTACCCATTATACTAGAACGAATATACGTACCCGGCCTACTTTACCTTTCGGCCGGGTACGAATTGGTCCCTATGTGTCGTAGTGAAGCACTGCCTCCGAAAATCACTCGGGCACAGTTTTCTATACTTTTTTGTCGGTTTTCGATTATCTTATGCGTATACATGCATTTACATATTATTTTTGTCCAAACCAAACATAACTACCATTCTTTATATCTACCGTACCGCTCACAAGACGTCAAATTCACAATTTGTGGACTTGCCGTATAAATTCCCTTCAGAAAGACCTTCATATGTATTTTGCAAAAAAAAAAAAAAAAAAAAAAATGCCTCGATGAGAATTTGATATTTTATGTGGTTCAGTTATATTGCCGAGTAGTTAAGCAATATCAAACAAGTACGATATAATGCAAACAGACGTTTTATAATGGTTTGCATAATCATTACTTTGCTCCATTAGCAGTAATAGGCACCAATTGTAGCTCTAAAGACGACATCATTTTCTGTCCAAAAGTCTTTTGAGCTACAATATTGCAGCTACCATTATACCTATATGGTGGTTGTTTTCGTCAAGTGTATCCCGCCATGACAAGAGGTCAATAGCGTTTGTCCTATGACATATTGCATTGGCTCTCATTGCTGGTGAAGTCGCCAATGTGACATGACCAAAATCAGCCACCATCAGAGAGAAATATATACAGATGGAGGTGTATTATAGGTACAGCACACTGTAACAATCTAAATTTGCATTTCACTGTGCGTTCCAATTGCGGATTCGTACCAGTTGTACTAAGTTGATACGGCACCGCCAAATGGAACGCGTTTGGATTTTTCCATGATGGCGGCACCCATATGAAAGATGCGCTTCGAATATAAAAGCTAGTATTTTCGGTGTTAAAGTGAATAGTCGGGCAAAGAAAACCAGTCTAAATGCGTCCATTGGCCTTCCAAAAGTTCTCACATATTAATACGACGGCCAAGTTCTGCTTATGTTTCCCAGTTCTGACCATTAAAGTAAAGGAAAGTCGAAAGGATTGAAAGCGAGGCTGCGTGTAAATGTAACCACGGACATAGTCAGCAGGGAGGATGTTTTATGATTCCTATACTTTAAACTAATTTCTTCGTACGCAGACAGATTTTGGCGAGAGATTTTATTTTTCTATTTCATAAGAAAGTATACTGGATACATTCACACCATTTTTACCGACTTTAGCCATCCTTGCCCGACTGTTCACTTTAACAGTGAAATGAATATAAAAATAATACCTATATAGTTTCAGCACATATTGAAATAAACGATCCATGTAGTGTTATCGAAAATAAATACGCGCTGCCTTGTTTTCAACAAAGAAACCTTTCCGGTGACAAATGAAGAGTTTCGGGTCCGTCATTTTGACTTAGATAACCAATAAAACTCTCCCTCAGTACTTTCACTTTCTCCCCTGTCCTGTTCTGTCTAAATGGTAGAAGTATAACTCTATCACTACCTCTTATACCATTGTAATTTATATATATATATAGATAGAATTTCGTTTTGTCGAGAAAAATTAAAAACATAATATCGCAATAAAAACTAAGCTGATATTATTTTATTTCTAACAGGGGAAAATATCTTAATCTCAATTTATTACAAAATGTTTTGCTAGTGGGAAAAAAAAATTATATCAGGCATTGGTTATCATGTATTAAAATCATAAAAATGTATTCATTCTACTAGACAATTGGGGCATAGTGAGGTATGTTTTTTTTATTATTATTTCAGTACCTGTAGCTATAGCTAGGGGACACTGGCCTAAAGATAGAAAAAAAAACAAGGATCACGTGTAAAATATCTATAAAATAATTGAAAAAGAACATGCATTGTACATTATGAAATATGGTTGATAAAGTGTATTTAAATGTCATTGGCATTTATTATAATATCATAAATTAGTAAGCAAACCCCCAAGGTTTTGAACAATTTTGCATTAAAATGGGATTATTGTTATATAGTTCCCCCCACCCCACCCCCCACCCCCCAAAACAGCTGGTTAAGGGGAAGCAACTACGTATACATCGTGTACGTACAATATCCATTGATATGTTCGTCATCTTCTTAATCCATTGAAAACGACACTGAATTATCAAATTCATGTGAAACGAAACAATTTTATATGTAAATGGATTTACTATTTTTAAACTGCAACTGAAATGCTACTGTGACCAGAAATACCAAATTATTATTATAAATGTGTATCCGGAACCACGTTCATTTTTGGTTTTGCTTATTACTCTATAATCAAGAACTTCCGGAAGGAGTGGGTTTGCCTGAAAATCTATCATTTAATCATGTAAATATGCAAAATCAGCAAAGTACGTATATAGTGAAGTGTTTTTAAGCAAAGTATACAAGGTTTGGGTGTCTCAGTATTGAATCCTGCCGAAACTGCGAAATTTTAATATCATTTCTTTCTGCAAATGCCCTGTGTAAAATGCATTTTAACGTGTAGGCCTTTTAGTAATAATTAAGCTCAAGGACGTATATTATACTTATAAATCCTTGTTAAGCTACGGTACAGATTGGGTACAGATTAGTTCTGCATTTGTGAGTAACACTCCTGTATTTGAGTAATTATTTAATTACTCAAATCCGTCATTCTGTGAAATGAAAACACATGAAGTTGTTTTAAACATTTTTTTATCAAAAAGGGATAAATTTTTACATTATTACTCAAGTGGGGATAGGCTTCTGTAAAAGTCACAATCAAAATCACCCCTAATGCTTGCTATGGGGCTAAAATAGAACACAGTTTAAACTCAATCAACCATGGCCTTTTTTTTTTTTTTTTTGCACTGCATTTCCCTAATGGCCATGCATACACTGTGTAGTCTACAATATATATACAATTGTATAGAGTGCACCTAAATTGTCATTTTATGATTTTATGACAAATTGAGATAATAGAATTCAATAGTTCACACACAAAAAAACATTATAGAGTCTTCAATGCAAATAGTAATATGGCAATATGAAAATTATGACACCCGATTTTGATGAAAAATTAAAACGACTTTAACCATTTTCATGTCACAATGCTTTGGGTAACTAAGAAATTATCACTCATGGTCAAGTGTACGACTGTTACTCATATGCAGAATTATCCCTCATATACGGGAGAGTGTGCCCAATCTGTTACATTTGTATACTCTGTCTACATTTTGAATGTGTATGTACATGTACTTCAATGTTCAGTACTACTGTATGTAGTATACATGTCTAGCTACATATATATTATGTAGACTTGCAGGGATCATTTTGGAGGCGGTCCATTGACCATTGATCCCTAAATTTAATAAATGCCCCTATGTTCCAGGAAATTTCTTTATATTTCTTTTGTAACAGCTGCTAGAGGAGAAAGTGTAGTGTCCAGACCAAGATTTGAACCCGGGACCACCAGGCGAATTAATGCTCTATTGCTTAGCTATACAACCTGGTCACTGATCATCAACTCAGTTCCATTCCACTACACTTTGATTTATTTCCGTATTGGATCCAAAAAGTGCCCATGCCATGTCCCTATAAGCACCCCTCAATCTTTTTGAGGCCTCAATTTCAATTGTCCAGACATAAATAAAGACCAAAAACTACACAAAACTGTAACGATTTGAAATAATTTTGTCTTATCAGCATCTTTTCAATATGATTTTTTTTTAATTTTTAAACGCCCTGGGCGCTTATAGGGTCAAATACGGTAATTGCATTTAATAATTAAGAATTGTCATGATAAAATTCTTGAAAACAGCGCATCTTTTTTTTTAAAAGCCAAAATGATCCCTGTATTTGTTATTTTGAAAAAAATATTGGAACAGGAATAATTATGTAATAACTTAAAGGTGAGAAAGGTGTAAAAAAAAATGGCCAGACATTCGGACAGGCAAGGACTGTGAGTAAGCCGGACCAAACAAGATTTTGCCAGACCGAACATTGATGTGAATTTTAAAAGTAAACATAACTTCTTGCTATTAGTATCCAGGCAGCTGCTTTCATGATTATTTTATGCAGTTTAAATTCGACATTGCTGTTGGCTTAGTGTTAAATCAAATGAGCAGGCTTGCCATTTCTACTGACTTCCGGTACTCAATAATTGCTTGACGGTTGGTCCAGACCGGATTTTAAAATAGTCAGTCCGCATCAAATTTTTCTGGACATGTCCGCTGGTCCGACCAATTTTACGATGTCTGAAAACATTAACCTGAATGTGAGAATGTCAATGATAATATATATATTTGGTGGTATTAATGTATGTGGCACATAAAATATATATTTATAGTAAAGGACCTATCATGATCAGTGAAGATAAAGTGCTGCTATATTTACATGTAAAGCTGATGATAATCATACAAATACTGATATTTGTTTTGTATATCCATACATCACATCCTCGATACTCCAGGGCTTCCGATCACTTACGATCTCTACACGCCTGGACTATCTCATAGTGACATTGAAGGCAGCTCAGCGGAAAACATTTGACCAATCACAGACTAGCAAATATTTCCTTTGAAGACTACAGAGAGAGCGAAGCCTAACATCAAAGCCACACAGTCAACCACAGTGTACCGTTATACGACTCTTTTGATGTACATCAAATGACTAAGTTACCTGTTCTATTCTGTTGCCTCCAGTTTTACTATGAGATAGTCCAGTGGTGTAGAGATCATAAGTGATTGGAACCCCTTGATTATCGAGGATGCATACATCATTACATTATTGTAAGCTGTATTTCACTAATATTTGCCTTTGAATATGAATGATTTAAATGTGTTATAATTTTTAATTATGTACAGTTATATACAAAGAATCTTTGAAAATAAAGAAAATCTTTAAACAAAAAACAACAAAATAATATAACAATTCACCAATATTGCTCTGCAAGTTCAAGAGCCATTTATAGCCTGGTTACAGTTGCTATACACTTGCCAATGTGCTTTCATTTTAATTTCAAGATACTTTATGTATCCATTGCATAAAATGTAATGATAATGTTAGTTATAAGTTACCAAAATTAAAATGGATTTAAGGGTCATATATTCACTTTTATCTATAAATGATATAGCCAAATTAATTAATTTTGACATTCAGAAGATAAAAGATACTACAAAATGTAAAATTAGAAAATGTAGGAAGAGAGATGAGTTTTAACGTCATCGTCTGCGTTGTGCACTGTGTGCCATCCACTGTGCTGTGGGTAAATTTTTCATTCAAGCAACTTCTTCTCAGTAACCGAAAAACCCAGAGAACTGAATATGATATTTGGCCTGTAGCATGTTGAGATGAAGGGCTACATCAAGTTTGTTCAAATGAATGATCTTCATCTTCATTCAGGGTCACAGGGGCCAAAAAGGCTAAAATCATTAAACAACTTCTTATGAATGAATAAGAGGCCTAGAGACCTGATATTGGGCATGTGACATGCTGGGATGAAGGAAGGCCAAGTTTGTTCCAATGAATTATCTTAACCTTCATTCAAGGTCACAGGGTCAAAGTGGTTAAAACAACTTCTTATGAATGAATAAGAGGCCTAGAGACCTAATATCGGGTCTGTGACATTCTGGAATGAAGGGCTGCCAAGTTTGGTCAAATGAATGACCTTGACCACCATTTAAGGTCACATTGGTCACAATTGCTAATTTTTTAGCCCATCATCATCAGATGGTTGGCTATTCAAATCGCTTTTGGTCCTTCGTCCCGTCCATCCGTCCGTCAACAATTCTTGTTACCGCTATTCCTCAGAAAGTACTGAAGGAATCTTTCTCAAATTTCATATGTAGGTTCCCCTAGGGCATTGCAGTTTGGGACCAATCGGTCAACAAAATGGCTGCAAGGCATGCAGCCTTCTTGGATTTTGAAAGTTAGAGTTTGTTACCGCTATTTTTTAGAAAGTACAGAAGGGATCTCTCACAAATTTGTTGTGCATATTGCGTTTTGGGACCAATCAGACAAAGATGGCTGACAGGCCCCCATTTTGGATTTGGATAGTTAAAGTTTGTTTCCAGTATTTTTCAGAAGGTACTGAAGGGATTCTTCTCAAATTTCACATTTAGGTTCCCCTAGGGCCCTAGTTGTGCATATTGCTTTTTGGGACCGATCGATTAACAAGATGGCCGACAGGAAGCCATTTTTGATTTTGACAATTGAAGTTTGTTACCGCTATTTCTCAGAAAGTAGTGAAGAGATATGTCTCAAATTGTATTTGCAGGTTCCCCTAGGGGTCTAGTTATGCATATTGCATTTTGGGACCGATGAATGAACAAGATGGCCGACAGGCCGCAATCTTGGATTTTGATAGTTAAAGCTTGTTACCGCTATTTCTTAGAAAGTACAGAAGGGATCTCTCTCAAATTTCACATGTAGGTTCCATTCAGGGGTCTAGTTGTGCATATTGCATTTTCTGACTGATCGGTCGAAAAGATGGCCGACAGTTAGTCATCTTGGAATTTTATTATTGAAGTTTGTTACTGTTATATATCTCAGAAAGTACTCAAAGGATCTTTCTCAAATTTCATATGTAGTAATATGTAGTAAAAGTTTAAAAAGCAGAGAAAGAACCCTTCTTTCGTTTGTCAGACATAGATCAGTCTTTGGTGGGCGCCAAGATCCCTCTTGGATCTCTTGTTTAATGACTTCTTGTGAATAACTTAGAAGCCTAAGATTCCTGATATTGGGCCTGTGACATGTTGGGATGGAATAGAGGGCTACCACGTTAAACAAGTGACCTTGGCCTTTATGCAAGGTCACTGCTGTCAAAAGATTTTCAGTCTATTTGGTTCGTTTGTAGTGATCCACGATTGGTTTGTCCTACGTACTGTATACTTTGACCGTGCTGTATTTGTGTCAGTAGTCAGATAACCGTTTAGACCCATTAGCCTTTTGTTTTAGAAGTCTTGCATAGTTTACAGTTTTAACTCTCTTATTCTGAATATGTCTGTCCGTCACCCATCCATCAACATTTTTTTAAATAGCTACTACTCACAAAGTTCTGCATGAATTGTAACCAAATTCGGCCAGAGATATTTTGGGAGAAGGGAACAAAGTTTGTATAGATATTGGCTCTGATCTGCAAGGGAATGAGGAGTACAAATCGATACTAGTCAAAGACTTGTACAAGAGAGGCAGAGCCCAATAGGAGAAGTGGATCGAGATTTAGATCATTCCTTTAAATAACTAAAAGTCATAAAGTTATGAAGGTTCTGGATGAATGTAATCAAATTAGGCCAGACGTATCCTTGGAGGAAGGGGTACATAGTTTGTATAAATTTTGGTTCTAACCACGCAGATGAAGTAGGTATGGGGTTCATTAGGTGAATTTAATTATTTTTTAAATCTCTAAGGAAATAAACAAAACACTTGGCTTAGCTGAACAAGCCTTGTGAGTGATATCGGCCCTCTAGGCCCTTTGTTGCTTTCATTTTGGCAATTAACATACAAATATTTAGGGCAAGTTTTAGTTTTTCGAAGATAGCCCAGTGGTGGGGAAGACAAATACAAAGTATATCATTAGTTTATTCACCCTTACTGTGGTTAATCGTAACCTGTATGTCGTGTTTGTCATATACCTGTTTAGAAAGGAACGATAAACATATGAAGTAATAATAATGCTGATTACGAGATTGATTAAAGTCGTTGTAGACAGTTATTTGTAGTAAGTTTTAACATAGTTTAGTTGTGAATTGTGTTCTTTTGCTTCTTCACATCCATCGTAGTGCTTCTAAATTCCTTGATAACCTTTTGTAATATTTGCGAAAAATTGCATCTCCCGTTAATAACTTACGAGTCCGGAGAGGGCGTTATAGATGTATGATTAAGATGTCTTTTGTAAAATCGTCATTTGTAAAATCTGTAATGTTAGAAAGGTTTTGTTCGTTAGTGTACATGGTTTTCATTTGGGTTTATAAATTTGAAAATATCAAATACACAGACATTAAGCATCAATAATTTGGTAATAGAACCAGGATAAGCCACAGGGCAAACCTATGTACTTGTCAGACTAACATTTCATTGCTGTCTGGTCACTTTGACTTGCGACAGATCCCAGACCCCAATTGGGATCTGTCGCAAGTCAAAGTGACCAGACAGCAATGAAATGTTAGTCTGACAAGTACATAGCATGCAAGGCTAATAGTGTATTCACAATGACCAACACACACCTGACCCTGCAATACACACGGATACTATATTAAATGAAAATTTCTAAGATTCTGCTATTTTGTTGTATTATAAATCTTTTGTTGTATAATTCAATTTTGCTTGTGATGAACATTTTCATTGGCTTAAAAATGTAACAAATTTAACAGACCATAAAGAAGAAAATGGCATCGCCGTTTGTAACGTTGCTTCTGATTGGTTGAATAGCGGCGTAATGTTTTCATAGACAAAAGGGTCCCAAAATGAATTTTGAATATTGGCTAAACTTTGGCTTAACTTCGCATCGAAGCCTCTTGATTGTCTTGACTGATTGTAGCAGCGGTTGTCTCTTAGTGGATAAGTTATATTGAAGAGACCGTTTTAGTAAATTGAAGTATAAGGGTTAATTTGAATGTTTTTTATGTTATGGAGATAAACATTGTAACACAAAAATCTTAGTGTACTCTCTTAAAAATCGCTTTGCATAAAATTATAAATCCTTCAATAGAAAACAATGTATATTATGACCAACTCAAATTGACGAGTACTGGTTGAATTAGTACTGTATCACAATGGAAATTAGCGAACTGATTTATTTCATGGCTTTGTTTCCTTAATGTTCCGTGCAATGAAAGTTTATTTCATTTTTTAAAATCCACAGTAAAAGAGTTTAATTGCATCGAAGAAAAATAATTTTGAGAATTGGATCAAACATTTCAAAATGTCAGGCGTCTCCATCTTCATTAACGATATCTAGTATAAGAATTTATTAAAAACAAGAATTTCCAAATCCCTGGGAATTTGAAGTGGCAGTCGATCACTATCTGTACCAAGTGTCGATTGCGAATCCCATTAAAAACCGAAACTGATATTTCTTCAACGAGATTTAGATATAGGTATAAATCCTCAAATTTAACCATCCCCTTTTATTAAACAATTCCTTCCTACAATTTCTACTTTAATGCCATGGGCTATTCAGGGAACCTTTTCTGACTCAGATCAGTTACAAATAAACGCCATACACAATGAAAAATAGTATTTTTGTAAATGATGAAACGATAAGATTCGTTTTTACATGTTTTGGGTTGATATGCAAATGGCAAAAGAACTTAGCATGTATTGAGAAGAAAAGTGTTAATTCATTGTATTCTGTACTTGAATACTACAGATTTATTTGTCCTTGTAGGTAGGTATTTATTGTAACATCATTTGTCATACATTTCTCAGAAAACTACGTGAATTTCGCTCACAAAACAATGAGGATGTATTGGATACCTGCGTGCAAGGGAGGTAATTCTGTATTATCCAAAGACGGAATAGCGACCAAACGTTTGGAAATGTTTCTTTCTATTACAGATCTTATACAAATAAACTTCGTACGTTCGGGGAAGTACGGTGCCGGAGGTGGAGGAAAACATCATGGAAATGCCAGGGGTCATGGACAAGAAAGAAGCCAGTCCACAGCATGTCCTTATGCTAGACCAGGTGGCTCAGGCCTACAGAATCCCGGATCTGTTACATTCGACTACAACCACGGTAGACAAAATCCGCAGATGCCGAATCAGGAAGACACCACAGAGGTACAGGCGCCAAACCCTATGTCAAAGAAGCAAATGAAACGATTGCGTTACCAACAGAAACTAAACGATGCGGTATTCGCTAATTCTCTAAGCACACAAAACGTCCCTGAGACATCCATTGAAAATATGACCCACAGGGAGCTTTTGAGTGAAATCGTGAAACGTTTGATCAGGTTGGGAGGAACAGTAAGTATCGATCAACTAAATGATTCGGTTCAATCTGACAACTTGTTTAAGGAGGTTGCGAGATTGTCTCGGGATGGAACATTGGAAGGTTTACTTAAAGACAACAGAGATGTGTTCTCTTTAGCATATCTCGGCGGTGACGTCTGGCAGGACGGGGAGACAGAGGAGGTCGATATCACCGTCACTTATAACTTTAACCTCCAAATATGTAAAATTAACGGTACGAAGCCCGGCTCGTGTATCAGTATGTGTACAGACCTCCACTTGTGTAAATTTCATATAATGAGCCAATGCACGTCATTGGGGTGCAAATTTGGCCACGGTGAAGAACTCGGACATAATGACGATGTTCTGCGTCACCATTATTTAGACAGAATGACACGAGAAGAAGTATGTAATCAGCTTCTCAGTTTGCAAAATCGTCGAGGACTGACAGTACCTGAGGTGTGCACGTTTTACAATGCCAGAGGTTGTAGTAAGAACCGCGCCTGTACCTTTTTACACGTGTGTCGATACTACATTTTGGACAGGTGTGAGTTTTCCTCGCGTTGTAAGAGGCCACATAATCTATCGGACCCACACACCCAAAGTGTGCTGAAACTGTACGGATTGAAGGACATATCGGAGAAAAGAATTAAAGAATTCTTGAAGAGAGCTTACACGGATCCTATCGGTAATTACTGGTTCTTTTGTAAATTTGATTGATAACATTCTTTATAATATTATGTTCAATGTTGCGAATTTTTTTAATTAAGATATATGATTTAAAGCGTCTTGTCGTTATTGCTTTGCAGATGACACTATATTTCATTAGCTGTATGGCTCTACAAGTATTGCAATGCGACCAATAAGTATTGCAATTCGACCAAAATTGCAATATGGCAAAACACGTTCTTATTTTGATCGAAATATGTTCATGTATATTACGTGTTTTTCTTCAATTTCATTTTTTTACTTACAGACGAATAGTGAACATATACATTTTGATGTCGAATGTCATTATGTGCCAACTTCATGCAATCACATTTGATTGATACCTTTTCAACTACAATTGTCAAAACCAATTCTTGTCTAAATAGGACATTGATCTATTTCGGCTTCATTGTATGACATTTGTTCCTACTTAATTATGGTAATAAAATCTGTATAATCAGAAAACATATATATATATACCAGCCAAATAATGTATACTGGCCCATCCGATGTAGATACTGTATACTCCAAAAAAATCAAACGATGTAGCATATTCGGGTTAAAATCTTACCTGTTTCAGATAACAGAGGCAACTGTAGCGAGTACACCCCAGACGACGGTGCACCATGTGCACGCTGGGTCATGCGCGGAGAGGAGCAGCAGGGTCATAACCTAAAAGACTCTGAGTGCCGACAGTTAGAACAGATGTATCGAGAATATCTGGCTGTAGTTCAGCGTACAACAACCATCAGCGGACAATCGTAAGTTTAAGGAATCCATTATCTGTTTTTGCAATTCTCTTTGCAGATCGATTATCTGAGATCGATTGTTGAGATTGTACCTACTCGCAAAACGTGAATACTGGGATGGTCTTCATAGATCTGAGATCGATTGTTGAGATTGTACCTACACGCAAAACGTGAATACTGGGATGGTCTTTATAGATGTGTGTCTAAATTCCTGTTCGTGTTGAAATCATATCGAATTATAAAGGACAGTGGATGTAGCTTTTTGGGATATTGTGGTATTTTATGAAACGTCAGATAAAATTCATGAATTTTGAGGCCATAAAAGTACTTTTTAGAATATCCGATTAAGCGAGTACGTGACATTTACACACAGTGGTTTTAATAATTCAAGAATTTCAAGGGCAATTTTCTGTTAACGTGTGTGTAAATAAAAAAAACCTTTTCATTGGCTATTTAATTGACACCTTATATTATTTTTCAAACGGATGTCCCTTTTACAGAAACTGTTTGACATTTCTTAGCTGGTACCGTTTGCCGTTTCAGGGTTCACGTGAACTTTGCCCAGATGACGGCTCGGTTGGAGGGCAGTCAGTGGGGAGTGGAGCTAATGCGTCTTCCAGATCAGACGGTTCCATGGCTGTGAATTGGTTCCATGTCAATGAATCATCTGTAGTCAGTGGGGAGTGGAGCTAATGCGTCTTTCTGATCAGATGGTTCCATGGTTTTGAATCATCTGTAGTCGGTGGGGCGTGGAGCTAATGCGTCTTTCTGATCAGACGGTTCCATGGCTGTGAATCGGTTCCATGTCTATGAATCATCTGTAGTCAGTGGGGAGTGGAGCTAATGCGTCTTCCAGATCAGACGGTTCCATGGCTGTGAATTGGTTCCATGTCAATGAATCATCTGTAGTTAGTGGGACGTGGAGCAAATGCGTCTTCCAGATCAGACGGTTCTAAGGCTGTGATTCCTCTGTAGTCAGTGGGGCGTGGAGCTAATGCGTCTTTCTGACCAGACGGTTCCATGGCTGTGATTCCTCTGTAGTCAGTGGAGCGTGGAGCTAATGCGTCTTCCAGATCAGACGGTCCCATGGCTGTGATTCCTCTGTAGTCAGTGGGGAGTGGAGCTAATGCGTCTTCCAGATCAGACGGTTCCATGGCTGTGAATTGGTTCCATGTCAATGAATCATCTGTAGTTAGTGGGACGTGGAGCAAATGCGTCTTTCAGATCAGACGGTTCTATGGCTGTGATTCCTCTGTAGTCAGTGGGGCGTGGAGCTAATGCGTCTTTCTGACCAGACGGTTCCATGGCTGTGATTCCTCTGTAGTCAGTGGAGCGTGGAGCTAATGCGTCTTCCAGATCAGACGGTCCCATGGCTGTGAATCCTCTGTTGTCAGTGGGGCGTGGAGCTAATGCGTCTTTCTGATCAGACTGTTCCATGGCTGTGAATCATCTGTAGTCAGTGGAGCGTGGAGCTAATGCGTCTTCCAGATCAGACGGTTCCATGGCTGTGATTCCTCTGTAGTCAGTGGGGCGTGGAGCTAATGCGTCTTTCTGATAAGACTGTTCCATGGCTGTGAATCATCTGTAGTCAGTGGGGCGTGGAACTAATGCGTCTTCCAGATCAGACAGTTCCAAGGCTGTGAATCATCTGTTGTCAGTGGGGCGTGGAACTAATATGTAACTGATTCTAGTACCCTGTACCCTGTACCCTGTACCCTGTACCCTGTACCCTGTACCCTGTACCCTGTACCCTGTACCCTGTACCCTCTACCCTGTACCCTCTACCCTGTACCCTCTACCCTGTACCCCCTACCCACTACATGAGTTGCTATTACGGACTATCGGCTTGCGCATGCGCGGGTTATGACGCCTTAGATGTTCGAGTGAATTACAATAGATTATGAAGGAATCTTATTACTTGATATAAAAGCAATTTTTCAATTACTTTCATACCAATGGCAGTCGGTAAATTTATTCCGAGTCATACTTGCATACCTTGTACCCTGTACCCTGTACCCTGTACCCTGTACCCTCTACCCTGTACCCTCTACCCTGTACCCTCTACCCTGTACCCCCTACCCACTACATGAGTTGCTATTACGGACTATCGGCTTGCGCATGCGCGGGTTATGACGCCTTAGATGTTCGAGTGAATTACAATAGATTATGAAGGAATCTTATTACTTGATATAAAAGCAATTTTTCAATTACTTTCATACCAATGGCAGTCGGTAAATTTATTCCGAGTCATACTTGCATACCTTGTACCCTGTACCCTGTACCCTGTACCCTGTACCCTCTACCCTGTACCCTCTACCCTGTACCCCCTACCCACTACATGAGTTGCTATTACGGACTATCGGCTTGCGCATGCGCGGGTTATGACGCCTTAGATGTTCGAGTGAATTATAATAGATTATGAAGAAATCTTATTACTTGATATAAAAGCAATTTTTCAATTACTTTCATACCAATGGCAGTCGGTAAATTTATTCCGAGTCATACTTGCATACCTTGTACCCTGTACCCTGTACCCTGTACCTTCTACCCTGTACCCTGTACCCTGTACCCTGTACCCTGTACCCTCTACCCTGTACCCCTACCCACTACATGAGTTGCTATTACGGACTATCGGCTTGCGCATGCGCGGGTTATGACGCCTTAGATGTTCGAGTGAATTACAATAGATTATGAAGGAATCTTATTACTTGATATAAAAGCATGCGCAAGCCGATAGTCCGTAATAGCAACTCATGTAGTGGGTAGGGGGTACAGGGTAGAGGGTACAGGGTAGAGGGTACAGGGTAGAGGGTAGAGGGTACAGGGTACAGGGCACAAGGTATGCAAGTATGACTCGGAATAAATTTACCGACTGCCATTGGTATGAAAGTAATTGAAAAATTGCTTTTATATCAAGTAATAAGATTCCTTCATAATCTATTGTAATTCACTCGAACATCTAAGGCGTCATAACCCGCGCATGCGCAAGCCGATAGTCCGTAATAGCAACTCATGTAGTGGGTAGGGGGTACAGGGTAGAGGGTACAGGGTAGAGGGTACAGGGTACAGGGTACAGGGTACAGGGTACAGGGTACAAGGTATGCAAGTATGACTCGGAATAAATTTACCGACTGCCATTGGTATGAAAGTAATTGAAAAATTGCTTTTATATCAAGTAATAAGATTTCTTCATAATCTATTGTAATTCACTCGAACATCTAAGGCGTCATAACCCGCGCATGCGCAAGCCGATAGTCCGTAATAGCAACTCATGTAGTGGGTAGGGGGTACAGGGTAGAGGGTACAGGGTACAGGGTACAGGGTACAGGGTACAGGGTACAGGGTACAAGGTATGCAAGTATGACTCGGAATAAATTTACCGACTGCCATTGGTATGAAAGTAATTGAAAAATTGCTTTTATATCAAGTAATAAGATTCCTTCATAATCTATTGTAATTCACTCGAACATCTAAGGCGTCATAACCCGCGCATGCGCAAGCCGATAGTCCGTAATAGCAACTCATGTAGTGGGTAGGGGGTACAGGGAGAGGGTACAGGGTACAGGGTACAGGGTACAGGGTACAGGGTACAGGGTACAGGGTACAGGGTACAGGGTACAAGGTATGCAAGTATGACTCGGAATAAATTTACCGACTGCCATTGGTATGAAAGTAATTGAAAAATTGCTTTTATATCAAGTAATAAGATTCCTTCATAATCTATTGTAATTCACTCGAACATCTAAGGCGTCATAACCCGCGCATGCGCAAGCCGATAGTCCGTAATAGCAACTCATGTAGTGGGTAGGGGGTACAGGGTAGAGAGCTACAGGGTACAGGGTACAGGGTACAGGGTACAGGGTACAGGGTAGAGGGTACAGGGTACAAGGTATGCAAGTATGACTCGGAATAAATTTACCGACTGCCATTGGTATGAAAGTAATTGAAAAATTGCTTTTATATCAAGTAATAAGATTCCTTCATAATCTATTGTAATTCACTCGAACATCTAAGGCGTCATAACCCGCGCATGCGCAAGCCGATAGTCCGTAATAGCAACTCATGTAGTGGGTAGGGGGTACAGGGTAGAGGGTACAGGGTAGAGGGTAGAGGGTACAGGGTAGAGGGTACAGGGTACAGGGTACAGGGTACAGGGTACAGGGTACAAGGTATGCAAGTATGACTCGGAATAAATTTACCGACTGCCATTGGTATGAAAGTAATTGAAAAATTGCTTTTATATCAAGTAATAAGATTCCTTCATAATCTATTGTAATTCACTCGAACATCTAAGGCGTCATAACCCGCGCATGCGCAAGCCGATAGTCCGTAATAGCAACTCATGTAGTGGGTAGGGGGTACAGGGTAGAGAGCTACAGGGTACAGGGTACAGGGTAGAGGGTACAGGGTACAGGGTACAGGGTAGAGGGTACAGGGTACAAGGTATGCAAGTATGACTCGGAATAAATTTACCGACTGCCATTGGTATGAAAGTAATTGAAAAATTGCTTTTATATCAAGTAATAAGATTTCTTCATAATCTATTGTAATTCACTCGAACATCAAAGGCGTCATAACCCGCGCATGCGCAAGCCGATAGTCCGTAATAGCAACTCATGTAGTGGGTAGGGGGTACAGGGTAGAGGGTACAGGGTAGAGGGTACAGGGTACAGGGTACAGGGTAAAGGGTACAGGGTACAAGGTATGCAAGTATGACTCGGAATAAATTTACCGACTGCCATTGGTATGAAAGTAATTGAAAAATTGCTTTTATATCAAGTAATAAGATTCCTTCATAATCTATTGTAATTCACTCGAACATCTAAGGCGTCATAACCCGCGCATGCGCAAGCCGATAGTCCGTAATAGCAACTCATGTAGTGGGTAGGGGGTACAGGGTAGAGGGTAGAGGGTACAGGGTACAGGATAACTGTGACTATTCCCTGGGCTGCATGAGTTCAAGTGAACAATTACTAGTAAGCCAATCAATAAATGCCGCACGCCAGATGAGTGAATATGCCGACCTTATTGTTTACATATGGGAACGAGACAACTTCGCTGTTACTGTTTAAGTCTATACTTTTACGTTAGAGATGTTTACTTTTGATTTGTTGATTTTTCTTCAATATTTCAGTTAGTATTGGTCAGAAGTATTTCTTTTTTTTTTAAATTTGACCGACCATTTCTCAGTGAATAATTCAATTATTAACAACACGATCACACCCATTAATGACGCAAACGACAACATGAATTAACCCACTCACCCCTGAAAATTTAATGAAATGTTCCATTCTATGAATAAGAAGAGTTCAAATCTGACTTTAGGGGTGAATGAATTAATAAATTCCCACGTCTACAATACATGGAGTGGAAATAACTTGTCCTATCTTAACCTGTTTTTGTCTGTGCTATTTCTTTGTCTGGATACCTTTTGAAATTCACGTGTCTGTGTGCATGCCTCCAGCTACTCGTCCCTAAAAGATTTAAGTACATGTATTATTAGGATGATTCGCAAACATATTGTATTATTAGTATGATTCTCAAACATATTAAAACAATATTTTACAAAACAACGTGGTTATCTCCCTTTAGCCACATGCATTGCATATTTGAGTTCTAAAGATATCAAGCATAATCAGTCATCCGAATAAAATTAAAATATCATGGATTAAGTTTGTGTCAGTGTTTTTATACGATGCTATTCCGTCTTTTGCACATTACAAAATTACTTCCCTTGCAGTTAGGTATTGATTGTGACGTCATTATTTTGTGAGCGCAATTCACGTCGTTTTCTCCAAAACGTATGACATTTCGCTCACAAACACATGACGTCACAATCAATACCTACCCGCAAGTGTAGATAATTCTGTAATATGCAGATTCGGAATACATGACCTTTGTACACTAACCCAGTGTTATCCTATTATTTTCATAATTTCTCGATATGACTTGCACCGCAGTGTGCGCGATGAGGAAAATTCGCATAGAGAAAATTCCATCGTGTGTTATATCAAGATCCAACTATAAGATAATTTAGTGATATGTAACTTTAAGATTTTATCAAAATAAACAAAATAAGATAAATATTGATTTTCAACGACAAAGCGCATATTTTCAAAACGAATGCTTTATCAACGACGTATTTAAAATGGTGTTCGAGTAATCATATCTTGTACAAACATCCCTGAGATACTGATATTGACCAAAGTGTTTTGAATGAAATATGAAAACCTGGCATCTGGTTGTTGTAAACTAATTTTCCTTCGCGTTCTATTTACTTTCGCGAATTTTACGATTCAAGTAAATTCGCGAAAGTTTATTTCTGCGAACCAATATTTTCATTATTTATATTGATAACGAATATTTTATTTTTAAATCTGCGAACTTTAATCATTGCGAACTTGTTTTGAAATGGAGATAGCGAAAAGTAGCCGGGAAAGAAAGTTGGTTTACGTATTATCTTTTCATATGTGTTTTGATATGAAAACTACTAAAGGCTTGAATATCTCAGATTCAAATAACTTATTACTTATTATTGTTAAAATACAATTACTTTGCAAGTGTTACTATGCCTGCAGTAACATTTACTTGAAGTCAAAATAAATTACATTGACTTCTACTTATTAATGGCCTATATAATATCATCATTTAAGTTCAGATAAGGTCGTTCGATGATTTTTGAAAAAAAAACCGACTAGGAAATTATCTCGCAACTGCTCCTAGAAATGGTTGGTTGTTTAGTTAGGTGATTGTATCTACGTCCTTTGATCAGACAGAGTCATTTAAGGACGGTCTCATGTTTATGCGACATGATTCATGTCTGGGTTGTGTGTTTTGGAAGGCTGCGGTATATTCGTGTTGTGTCTCGTTGTGAAAGTGGAATCCCTGCCCTTTTTATAGTGCTATCTCACTGTAACGTGTCTAAAAAGTCACTGAAAAAGCACACCCACCCGATGACATTTAACTGATAAGGAACGAACCAGTCGTCCCATCTCCTTTGCGCTAGAGCCGGAACGGACACTTTTATAGACTATGGTGTGTCACGGCCATGGGGCAGAACCCAGAGACCCACGTGGCGAGCGCTTAAGTCAATTAAGGCGTTATCAAGATAGACGTAAGGAAGAACAAAGTTAGAAAGTTAGTTACATGCAGAAAGAATAGAAAAGATAAAATCCTAAAGTAATTCGCCTTTTACGATCATGCAATAGAGGCAGCAGGTACAACTCTTCCGTACAGGAATGGAGTGCTATTAGTTACCAAGATAGTGTATCGATAACAGAAGTTCTACTTAAAAACATTCAAGGTTTTGAAACCATCGAAATACAATTCTATATAAGAATATCAAAGAAATCTTATCTTTGATTAAACTAGCTTAAATATACTGACGCATCCTGCTAAGGGGAAAATATAAGTGTACCCATTAACCGACCAAAGTCCCTATATAAGTAAAACACATCTCTAAGTAGTAATCCACCACAACAGTGTAGTGAACTTCCTGTGTTACTCTTGACATTGGCCTAGATGTGCCTAGCCAGGGAGGTTGGGCTTCAGGATAAGGCAGAGATCAGGATCTGGCAATATGTCAGCCCTCTACGTACTGCAGGTAGGGAACCCCTTTGTCATATCATCTTTAGGATTTTTTTATAGAGAAAATTGAAGCTTTGTTATTTTGCACTATATTTTTATTTTAGCAGAGAATGAGTTGAAATTGTTGAAAGATTGTGCTGACACCCATGATAAAATTGGTATCACATATATTATTATATGATTAGACTAAAAAATGCAAAATTCACTATTAGATTTGATATTTTGTTATAGATGGTATTTATAATTATATATTTCATTTATTAAGTGATTTCACAAGCTGTTATTATATCGGTTACTGGGTTACCCTGATACAGTAAATGACCCAAAGACATCGGTAACTTGAAAAACAAAACAATCACTTGTATTTAAATTTTCCTACATGGTCGAACAACTACATTATTTTGTGTTCATAATTAATTTCAGTTTTAATTCGTGATATCTGTAAACTTTCTTGTTCTATGTTTTGTACAACAAAAATGATGACGTCACACACCGGAACTACTTATGTATGAAAAGATGTCTGCCCGGCTGCTTATAGACATTAAAGTGGTTCTTGTTTCTATTGTAGTATGCTTTGATATTTAAATGACCAATTGATATCTCCTCTCTCCATTCATAGTTACATTTATCCATATAAATGAAATTCCCAGAACAATTGACTACTACAACAATGCATTATGACTAATCTATTTACCTTATCCATCATATCGACATTGGTTTTTTTCGTATTAATTTTCCAGATATTACGATATTCTAGTCTTTGTATTTGAAATGGGTTTTTAAGTTATTTGAATCGTGTGCACTGCTTGATATTTCTGAAAGTAGGTATTCGTCTTTTTTGCAGACGCTCTTTTCGTTTATTAGTCAAAATGTTTGAACGGTGTTATTTTTAGTAAAATTTGAATCGATGATTAACTCATTCTAATGTTTGATTATACTTTTTGAAAACATTAATGAAACATGATATGAACATGTTTTGTAGGGCGTTTAATGTAATTTGAATTATTTTGTGTACAAAACAATGTATGGTACGGGAAATGTGGATGGTAGTTGATACTATTTGAACCGATATTGTTATTCAATAAAATATGTCGTTGTGAAGAGGATGAAATTTTTATTTGTTGAGGCGATAAATAAAATTTTAAAACATGGTATTATTCAATAGGTTCTACTGTTATGTGGAGCGGTGATGAGCCAGGAACTAGCTGCCTTCAAGAAAATCGACATGATGCCGGATGATCTAAACAGTTTGGAGCAGTATACAGATCTCTCTCTAGACGAGATTTTCACGAGAGCACTCGGAGGCATGAATGGTATCTATCCTCTTCCGCGGAATTATTACAGCTGCTACACATAATTATTATGAATTATTCCTTTTATTTTCTTTTTCGATTCTATAGTGTTGGTCTATTAAACCTTTGGCATGTTCGTTGGTTTATTATCAATGCTTTTTTATGACCAATCCTAGAAAGGATATCCTAACATCTTCGACAAATCTTAGATGAAGAAATAGCCGCCCGTATACTAGCAGGACGAAATCGCTGTATGGACTCATTGAAATCATTGAAAGGCCATAGAAGCATTAACCTGTCGTACATATATTTCAGAATATTAAATTGTCTGATGATATCACAACATGATTTTGAAAACATGTCGAACCTCTCCTTCAGGTCTCATATGGTATGGTGTTTCTAAAATCATTGGGGAATCATTAACAATTGTATGGCGTAGTTTTATTTCTGAAAGTACTTATTAAAGATGCTCAACCGCTGTCAAATGGTATTTTTTTTAGTTAAAAAATATGAAAAATAATTAATTGCATCTCGAAAAAATTCCGTAGCACTATATCTTATATGGAATGAAGTAATGATTGCACATGCACCAAAGGCGAAATAAATTATTTTATGTTATTTTTTGTGTTAATAAGGCATATATATATATATAAGTAAACACTAATTATTGTTCAAATAATGAACATCATTTATGTTCTGTCGTCGGTGGAGCATCTTTCATAATACAGTCTGTTTTGTATATTCCCAAAGCTATGTATGCAACCCAATGTATCTATCCTTGGCAGAACTATGATGCACTATATATTTGTTAGCGTATCTTTTTATCTCTCCCTTACAGTGTCTGCTCAGAAAATGATTGGACCTGACGGGATGTTCCTGGCTGAACTGGACATGCTTCTGACGGAGGAACAGTTCCGTAACATGTACCAACCACCCGAATAGTGAGTCATGAGTTACATTTCATTTGTTGTATCAAGGTAGTGCTGAATATCCAACAAAGTCATCCGATACTGCAATTTTTGTATGTGAATCCATGTTTTACTTTTCCTTTTGTGAATGTAGGGCTGGATATCCAACAAATCTACCTAGTACTGCAATTTTGTCTCTCTGTGAGGTCATGTATTAGATTTCCTTTATTTGTATGAAGGTACATATAGGACTGAATATCCAAAAAAGCTATCCGGTATTGAAATCTCTCTCTGTACCCATGAAGGTATGGCTGAAAGATTGTATACAACAACGTTGTTTTATATGTATGAAAAATGACAAGTGATATCGCCATCAAAATATCATAATTTCCTAGATGTGACTTTCATCTGGTATTATATTTATTCTTATTTAATTATTCTCATATTTGCTATTTGTCTTGCAACACATTGAGCGATATGTTGAAAATTGGCGCGTAGGAAACTTTGTTTAGCAAAACGTTGTGTCACACGTCTCATTTTTGTATTCCAAATATAAAAATATAAATGTATCTCACATTCCTTTTTAATGCTACTTCTTCGATATCCCATATGACATTAATTTTGATACAAAATCCTGATCAGATCTTATACACGTAGCTTTGGTTTTGTAGTGGTGACATCCGGATGATGCCGTATTTTGAACAAAAACGAAAGAAAAGGAAGGCAGTGAGAAGGATCGACCTCCGCTGGCCTAATGGTGTGGTGCCATACTATCTTACACCAGGGCATTTCAGTATGTTTACACTTTAAGTTTATCACGAGGCTTGATCAAGTAATTTGTTAATTACGTGTTAAATGTCTTACATGTCTATATAGCAACTCATTTACCTAAGAATCGCATTTGAACCGTTTTAATTTAATAGTTTGAGCAGTCCATTATGAATTTTTAGGGATGAATACATGTATTTGCTTATATGTATAAAGTGATACTTTGCTGGTGTGATTATGGTAAATCATAATGCCAAATAGAAATGTAAACATGTGTAATGACAACTTTGGTCAGGACCTCTTGTGTGAACCCCAGTTTCTGACATGACAACATATATAATTAATAGTTTAATTATAAATAGAAGTAATAATATTTGCTACTATAATATAGTTATATATGGTTTTATAATAAACATATTGTTACTTTATCTACCATCAAGTTCTTAATAATTACACAACTTTTTGAATTAGTTTTAGCTTAAAGAAATAATCCTGCACTTGCATTTCATATTTTCACCTTTCACCTTCTTCTTTTCCTTTTCTTTTCCTTCTTCTGCTTCTTCTCTGTGTTTATATGTGTTTGGTGTGTGCGATGATGACAGTTTGTGTATGTGTCTTAGAATGGATGCTCTTTTTGGGTATATCCTTGTCCTCATAATATATACATTTATCACGTAATTCGCCTGATATCCAGTGATTTCGCCCGTGTAATATTTTTGCATATGTCACTAGTGTAATACGACCTGGAGAGATTTTCATTGGCTAGAAATTAATTGTGACGTCAAACAGAAACAATAGAATGACGACAGGAAAAATGACGTGACGTCAGATTTACGATGACGGCGGAACAAAATGGCGGCCTTGCTGGATTTTCGGAATACATTTTGACGTGAAATTCTTTGTTATGTAGGTATTTGGAGTTATGTGGAAAAATATCTTAAATTTGTGTTCATTTCGTCTCGAAGTTTCAATTCGTCTCGAAGTTTCAATTTTTGCTCGCTAAGGCTCACAAAACTAAAAACTTCTTAGACTCGATCCATAAAATCTCTAAATGTAAGATCCTATATGTGCTGTATATATATAAATACAACTCTTTATATATTTTTCTTTTCATTTTTTTACCAAATATTGTTCAAACTATTTTTATACATATTTTCTATGGTCTTTTTTTCTGTTTTTGGTTTTTCTTTAACCCAGTATGATTGAGAGAAAGAATGTCACAGTGAGTAATTTGAATTAGTTATGATTACAGAATTGAAAATGGTGAGGAAGTATGTATGATTGTCTGTAATTATTATATATTTATGTACTGTATTGATGAAATGACACTTTGGAAAAATAAAAGAGTTACAAAAAAACTTTGGTCAGGACCCCCAAATTACTTCGAACTTAATAAGATATTCCAGTTATGTTATTTCGATTTAGTAACAAGTTTCAATGACATAGATAAATAACTGCATTATATTCTGTTTGTTGGTTAACAATCATATGATTTCGAATTTAAGATAAAGTCTAACTCCTTAGTTGTGTTCATTTCAAAGATGATTAAGGACTCCTTGTCGAACATTTCGCTCTGTACCTTATGAAAGTTTGTGTCATGACCACCAAATGATATTACTTATTTCAATTTGACCGATAGAGGCTAAGGAGAGGTACCTTATCCGTGTTGCCATGAGAGAGTGGGAAAAGTACACTTGTATCCGATTTCGAGAGGCAACTATAGAGGACGACAATTATGTTAGATTTCAAAATGGTGACGGGTAAGTGAAGAGAGAACGTAAATGGTAGGTCATGACCACCAACGATTTCTATTTACAAAATATACTATAATATCGTTGTAGCAACGTTAACACTGATTATATATCAATACGACATACATAGCCGTTGTTTTACCCAAACATTGTAATGATATTCCGTGTCTGTATTCTCTCTCGACCTTCATATGAAGTTTCAAGATAGATAGATTATTATTTTTTGATTATTATAACAAATGAGAATAGGATTTGAATAAAAAAACAATTAAATTAAAAACAGTTATAAAAAACATACGTATGTGGTGTGGGAATTAACAGCAAGCTTCTTGAAATGGACCATTCTCCTCAAAAACATAAATTATGAATTTTTTTCTCGAAATAAATTGATGTCGGGTCGTAATTTTTGAAGTGTTATCATTATCTTGTAATAAAATGTGTCTTTTGCCAGTGTTATAAAGTTTGATCATGTTTTGTTCACTGGGCTATTGTTGTCTGGAATTCTGCTCAGTGTAGATTATTTATCTCTCATTGACTGTAACACGACAGGTGTAACTCGCAGTTAGGTATGGTGGGCGGAGGTCAGCTGCTGAATCTGGATCAAAACGGATGTCGATGGGTGAGTTACCTTTAAACGTCAGAGATAAGAGAAAAAAAATTATACATTATAAACAGGAAGGTTAATGTAATACAGGCCTGATTTCATTTATTTAGAACCAGTTGTTTTTATATTCTTGATAATAAGCACATTGAAATGGTTAACTTATCATATTACTCCGAATCAGTATCCTTTCCACCGTTATAATACTCAAAGCCAACGTTCTTTCGCGTATAAAATTTCGCGATTTCCAACTTAAAGCAATTTCAAGAAGATTAACAATTGCTGATCAAAAAAAAAAGATTGAAAATTACATTCAATATAAATAATATCAGTGTTTATTTGCGGATATAAACTATCGCAAATGTTTACTTAGATTGCGAAAGAAAGCTGTATAGTAAAGCCTGCCTTCACGACTACCTCAGTTTAAACATCATCTGCTTAATAACACATTGTTACCTGTATATAAGGACCACTTAGCTATAAATTATATTTTCTCTTTGTCTCTTCTATGATCTTTATTGACAGACGTTATAGTATATGCTAAGTTTGTGAAATGACATTATTTTATTCCATATTTTTTTTCAAATCTACAGAAAGGACTGTACCTTCACGAAATCGGCCACGCTCTGGGACTGGTCCATGAACATCAGCTCCCAAACAGAGATGAGTTCATAGAGATTCTCTACCATAATGTAGCACCGAGCATGCGCATTTGGTTCAATAAGTACTCGAGTCAGGAGGTGAACCAGTATGACGTTCCTTACGAGTATTCATCTGTGATGCACTACGGCGTTACGGTCAGTATTAGTGGTTTTACTGCATAGAAGGTTATTTTCGTATTTCCATTTTAAACGAGAAAAATGGAATCTCAGGGAAGCAAAATTTCTCAATCTTGACGCAAAGAATTATATAATTTACTAGTTCCTTACTATTTTATAATTCAATTTTGCTTTTTACGAGCATTTTCATTGGTTTATAAATTTACTTTATCAGCCCACAAAGGAAAAAATGAAGTCGCCGGTTTTAACGTTGCTTCTGCTTGGCTGAGATGACGGCGTTATGATTTCATAGACAAAAGAGTCCCAAAATGAATTTTGAATATTGAAGAGATTATCTTTATAAAATGAATTATAAGGATTAATTTGAATAGATTTTTTATGCTATGGAGATATACACAAAAAGCTGAGTGCACTCTCAACATGAACCACTTCGCGGTTTTTTTAAAGTACACTCAGATTTTTGTGGTATAAAATATAATATCTCCATAACATAAAAAATCTATTCAAGTTAATCCTTGAATAGAGTTGTTTGCCGCTACGCTTTACATACGTACAAAAATATCATTTTATGAATCTATCATAATCGAAATAATTTTCAATTTAAATTTGAATTCGATAGGAAATTACTCCGGGCATATTTAATCTACCTGGTCGGAAAATGATTCATATTGTATAAACAAAACATAATCAATATGCGCAAGGTTTTGCAGTAACTCATTCACATAAGCTCGTCAATATCTCAGAACAGTTTGTTTGTTTGTTTTTTGTTTGTATGTGGCGTGATTCGTATATGAAGTGCGAGAGACAATATTTGGGGAGACTAGCCCATGGTATATTCGTCTTGTGTCCTCTTGTTTAGTGGAACTCTTGACATTTTTATAGTGCTATATCACTGAAACATGCTACCAAAGACAAAAAGCAGTAGGCTGAAGTTATATGTATACTCGGTAACGATAATAAGACTCTTTGAGTGTTTTTAGTTTCACCTTAAAGCTTAATTACTTTTCTATTAATACCTCAATTTTCATTTTCATTCATAAGGCATTTGCTAAAGATGGAAAATCACAGACGATCCGCGCCCTAGATCAATCAAAGGAAGAAACCATTGGGAAAGTATGGCGCAAGGAACTCGCCTTCAGTGATATCAAAGCGGTTAACAGGATGTACGAATGTTCAGGTATTATATAATTCAGAAGGTATGGTTTTGGTTAATTTTGTGAAGATTTATTCCCTTGATCAGATCATTATCTTTGCAATAATAATTATCAAAATAAAATTGATTTTTTCCTTTATTGGCAAGTGTTGGATGTCTACCACATGGAGCAACTACCTTTTTATTAATTTATTCGAAGACTTGGTACTAAACAATGTATTTAAATAAAATGATTTATTTTGGTAGTTAATTAACCTTGTTCTTCGTAGAAATATTTTTCGCTGATATTTCTCTGTTCCTATTTAATGGTACAGTATATGGTAGGAAAAATCTTTTCGGTGTATGATAGGAGAAAAAACTGAAATGAACAAAATGAGATAGACTATAACTTATATCTAAAACTGAAATCTATCACTTGTTACTGGTACAGCTATTTGTCCTCGAAGTGTTCGCTGCGCAGACGGAGGGATAGTTGACCAGAACTGTCGGTGTATTTGCCCTGACGGAACCTCAGACTGTCAGGAGAATGTCAGGCCACGGAAACCTCAAGCAGAAAGTTCGTAGAGTATCAAGTTTGGTTGTCAGTGATTATTTCAATAGATTGTAACTGACACAAAAGGATGTTATGTTTATAGCTAGTGTATTATTCAAAAGCTCAATTTCAAACATAAATTTAATTGTGAATGGAAATAACTTTAATAATTAGTAATCTCAAAGAAACGTCTTTTAAAGTATATTGTAATTTAACTTTTTTTATTCTTTATTGAAATTTGCACACATTTACTCAATTGACAATCCTTTTATGAAACATGTGCGATATGGTTTGTTATTAAGTGATTAGTTATCAATGTTGTTTTATATATTACAACAGTTTATTGTTGTGTTTTAGCGTGTATAAACGAGTACGACAGCTGGAACTGTTACGTTTGGTCAACACAAGGCGAGTGTAAGCTGAACTCCAAGTTCATGAATCGCTACTGTCGGAAGGCTTGTGGATTGTGTGGCAAGGCAGGAGTCAATGCGGAGGGTGAATATATTCTTCTATTGTTTTACATGGTATTTATTGCTGTATATATTCGTGTGAATTTTGAAAGATTTTATAATTGATACCGATTTCGTACCCCGACATCATTATTTTACATTCTACCATAACACCATAATAAGAATTTAAGACCCTTAGTTTTATATAAGATATAAAGAATCTTTTTTAAAATGCCAATATGATTATAAGAATATGATTGCATACTAATTGCAAGAAGAATGATAGTCATGAGACGTCACCCTGATATACTCAACGTAGAATCTCGGGTCCGCCATCTTGGATACAAGTGGTACACTTCTGAAAACGAACCACTTGTACCGGTTCGGTTCGGCTGGTACAGCGCGTTCCATTGCAAATACAGCGGGTTCGTACCAGTTGTATCTGCAAATGGAACGCACGGATGGATTCGGAGTTGTTGTTTTTTTTCAATTAAGCTTTGCTATAAATTAACGTCCTCCGCACGTGACCATGTATTAAAGAGTTGTAGATAATCAGATCATATAAAATAAATCAGTCAAAGATATTGGTGCAGTAAATAAAAACAATTGTCTTCCCACTTATTTATAAAACATGCTCAAACTTGCAATATTTATGACACACACTGATAATGCATTTGTTTTTATGACAATTTTTCAACTTCAAATGTAACATTTTAAAAATAATTTGTTATAAATTTCTTTGGTTTCTTTCATGAACTAATACTTAGAACAATTGTTATTTTAAAAGTCATTTGATGTGAAATTAGTGAGGTTCAAAAATCCCAAAATTAGAATTGCAAGTTTCTATTTATATTTTCTCTGATAAACATTATATTATGTATTCAAGTTTGGTTACAGTCTCATCTTACTGTTACATTTACACCACTAACGAATGCTAGACGGACGATACCATTGTATACATTTACATCACTGATGAATGTTAGACGGGCAATACCATTGTATACATTTACATCACTGATGAATGCTAGACGGACGATACCATTGTATACATTTACATCACTGATGAATGCTAGACGGACGATACCATTGTATACATTTACATCACTGATGAATGCTAGACGGACAAAACCATTGTATACATTTACATCACTGATGAATGCTAGACGGACGATACCATTGTATACATTTACATCACTGATGAATGCTAGACGGACGATACCATTGTATACATTTACATCACTGATGAATGCTAGACGGGCAATACCATTGTATACATTTACATCACTGACGAATACTAGACGGACAAAACCATTGTATGACTGTATAATTATATAGATGTAGGTACTTTGTCATTAACACCATCTGTGTAATTACAGGGAACCATGTAGCTACATGGGCGTGGCAGTGGCTAGGTATATTTACCAATTTGTTCCCAAAGAACTGGACTGTAGGTGAGTAAAGCAATGATCACCTTAGAGAAGACTTAATTCAATTGGATGCTTTGATATGATAAAGGCATAAATATGAGGCAAATTATAGTTGTCATGGTTACACTTTTCATGAGCTTGTACATCAGTAGTCATGTTCTTCTAGGACAACAATATATTTTATATACGTAATGTATTGTTTTTCTTATAGAGGAGTGTCACAATAAATTCAGTGATGATAAGTGTGATAGCTGGGCCGAGAACGGAGACTGTGTCGTCAATGAGGACTGGATGAAAATCAACTGTAAGAGCACATGTGGGATGTGTTCGAATAACAACACGGCAGCCAGCAGTAGGTTTAGTATTGTGTTGTGTTTTAACTAGCATAGTGTTGTGTTTAACTAGCATAGTGTTGTGTTTAACTAGTATAGTGTTGTGTTTAACTAGCATAGTGTTGTTTTTAACTAGTAAAGTGTTGTGTTTAACTAGCATAGTGTTGTGTTTAACTAGTAAAGTGTTGTGTTTAACTAGTTAAGTGTTGTATTTAACTAGTATAGTGTTGTGTTTAACTAGTGTAGTGTTGTGTTTATAGTGTTGTGCTTAACGAGAGTAATGTTATGTTTTAAATAGTATAGTGTTCTGCTTTAACTTGACGTATAGTGATTTGTGTTGTAATAAATGTGTTGTGAAATAACTACCATGTATTTGGAAGACGCATTCTCGATACTTCAGTGGTTAATATCACTATCAGTACAGCCAACCCTGGACTTTGCCATAGTTAAACTGAAAACGGTACAGGAGAAATAACCTGCTGATATTTCCTTCGAAGATTTACAAGTGAGCGACGCTCAACTTCGAAGTCAAACAGTGTATTGGTATTTGATTATTTCGATGAACTTCAAAAGTCCTCTTGCATACAGAGCCCTTCAGTTTTGTCATGACATAGTCCCCAGGGGAAGATATAACAACATCGATGGTAACTCCTAGGTCTGTATATATCTAGCCGGTGGTACTCAAGGTCAATATTAGCAGGTGTATGCATGGTTTTTTTCCCGAATATTAATTATAAAACTTTTAGCTATATAATTTTGGATGAAAATATTTGTATGCAGTAGAGGATTGTGAACAAACAATAATTTCACGTGAATGGAATTTATCCGATGTTAATTCAATTATATCGATATACTTTTTTGCAGAAACTTGTGGAAATGTACACACGAACGATACCCAGTGTGACATTTGGGCCCGGAAGGGAGAATGCATGGTGAATCGGAAATGGATGTACGACAACTGTCGAGGGGCGTGTCGGCTATGTGACAAGGCGATGCCCCGGGATACAGACACGCCACTCCGGGATGAAACTACGCGTACGGACAGAGGCCAGAATGATGATCGTATGTCATAATATTGAATTATGAATTTCCGAACTTGGTTTATAATATGAAAACACACGTTATAATGAATAGGTTTAGCTTCAACGCACGGTTTCTATATGCATCACTATTTTAAATATGGTCTTAAACGCGGGTTCATACGTGTAGATCTTTTTTTCATGTAAGCAGATAAATGTTATATAAATGTGATACCATAGATTTTACTATAATACCCTTTAAATTGCTTCTTTTTTACAGTGTAGCTTGACTATAAAGCAATTCGTATATCATATCTAGCTAAGAATTTTAATTTATTAAATGTAATATATTAAATGTACGGATAAGATGTGACTGTCTTCAGCCCAGGGTTGCAGAGACAGGCATAACACACGCGAATGTCTGAAGTGGGCAAGTAGTGGTGAATGTTCCCGCAATCCTGATTGGATGGTTCCAAACTGCCGGAAGTCGTGTAATAGATGCAAGGACGGTAAGTAAATATCCGGAATACTATCATTTCACGATTAGAAAAAAACACAAAAAGGAAAAAACAAGGATGGAAAGTGGATTTATTTTCATTTCATATCGTGGAAGTGCTTTGATGCTTTACATTTAACAGTGTTTATCGATACACATTCTGAAGATACCATTCTCAATAATAAAAATTTCTTATTGATTTTCCATATTTCGGATTAAAATAAGTTAAGAAATCATAATGAAAGAATTGTCATATAAGGTGTTTCTATTAGCGCCACTTACTCTACATGTCGTATGTAACATTTTAGGACAGGCAGTCCTTATTTTAATCATTCATAGTTGTCATAGTTTCAGTAATACCTTCAGTAATGTCTTGATAAAGGGAAGGATGATCTTAATTTTTTTATTCACATTGTAACGATTACTTCTGTGTTCTACATTTACCATTTCAAATATTTTTATCAAGACATAAGTTTGTAAAGATCCAGTGCTAACCATCAATGTCGTTATATTCACACCTGGATTATTTCATAGCAAAAGTGCAGACTCTGTTCGAGGCAACAGACAAGACGGTTGTTTGGTCCTTGGATGCACATCAACCGAATTGAATAACGGTACAATGTGGTTGACTGTGTGGCTTTTAATATGGCATAACTGTCTCTTTAATGTTTAAAGGAAGTGTCTGCAGACCTGTGATTGATCAGGGTTTTTTTTTCAATTTCACTATGACATAGTCCAGGGGTGGATACAACAACATTGATAGTAACCCCTGGAATATCGAGGATAGTGTTATCTACAATATAACCGTTGATATAACTTCTTTAATCCAAATATCATAAAACTCTTTGTTTACCTCATAACCACTGATATATATACATATATATTAAGGCTCATGCAAGAACCTTTATGACGACAAGAAATGCCGGGTCTGGGCGGCTGATGGCGAGTGTATGAAGAACCCTGGCTGGATGCCAATTAACTGTAAAAAGGCGTGTAACAAATGTGACGGCAATAGTAGAGACGATAGAAGAGATGACATCGACGACGACGACGACGACGACGATGGAGGATACGACCACTTTGATGAGGAGGAGGATGACGATGATGAAGAAGATACATCAGGTCAATAATGCTATTTAAATGTGTGGAGATGTCGGCATAGAATATAACATTGATGATGTGTGGAGATGTCTGCATAGAATATAACATTGATGATGTGTGGAGATGTCGGCATAGAATATAACATTATTAAAATAAGTCTATGTAATCACTTATGGAATCTATGAAGCATTTCGAAATTGATAACGATATTTTAAACAGTAAAAACAAGATCAAAAGTCAGGCACATTTTGTAAAGTTTAAAGCATGTATAACATTGATGTACCAGTCAGTGACCAGTATACCCCGCGTATCGTGGTATTTCACTTATGAAATTATACGAAATCGGGAATGCGTTAAGCGCCAGGGCCTTTAAAGTTGTATGGTCTATAACTTTCGCTCTTTTTGTCGTAGTGAAAACTATCTAAGTGTAATACATATTTTTCTCCGTCGGTCCGAGATTTAAACTTTCTAACTTTACCACTTTTTTTTATAAAGTTGCAGCACTGGAAGAATTTCAATTTTAAAAGTAAAAAATCTTTTTAACGTTTACATGTGAAAAGTAGGCTCGAAAGATGCTAAACCATTCCGAACTCTTCCGAATATCGTCGCGACAATCTCGAGACGAGAGTTGTGAAACCAAGAAAAATTGTCAATATTTTTTTCGTAAACAGAACATGTAGTCGACCTCAGCAGACTGAATCTGCAAAGAAAATAATGTTCGCACATTACAATATTTGATACACACAATATTGAATTACGGCAATGTGTAAATTGGATGTTTCAAATACTCGTTCTGTGGACATATATCAGTACGTTTTGCTCATATTAGCAAGAAGGAAAACATAAACACATGTGCGCTTACGCTAGTTACCTGGATCACCACGTGCAGGTCGTGTCGAAGTCAGTCACGTGAAACGATTTGGAATTCCGCCAAAACCCGTACTGAAATGGCGGTGATTGAAAACGCTTTATTCAAAACCATGAATATATGATCCCTAGATTTCGGCTCTCTTATAGACCGACATATGCTTTTGGGGAGCTAAATCATCAAGTTACATATCCATGTTAAAATATCAAATGTTTAAGCGACAGTGAAATTGGCATCAACTAAAACTTTAAGAGAGACTCGTTAAGCGGGTATACCCGTGAAAATCGGGCTACCAGCAGAAATCGGGATCTCGATTGCTTCATCAGTCTATGTTTTGTGTGTTTGTGTTTCAGACGGCTGTAGGAACTACCATAATAGCGATGACTGTGACACATGGGCCAAGAATGGACACTGTGACATAAACCCAGGCTATATGAAGACAAACTGTAAGCGTTCGTGCGGCGTATGTGCCAGCACGCGGGAGGACGATGGAACAGGAGGTCGGGAATCCGGCAGAGACGAGGACATTTCAAACGACGATGGGGTCGATATAGATACACAGGACGATGATGGCAACACTAGAGAAGAAGAGGTTGACGATGAGGCCGGGCAGGAGGATGAGAAAGAGGTGGTAAATAATGGTGGAAATGAGGAAACAGAGGGGACGACCACAGCGAGACCTCCTCTACGTTCGTAAAATATTATCTTTTGCTATTTACTGCATTTTTTTTCTTTTGTGATATTTTAACTTCATAGCGTAAACAAATCCCTGTAAAATTGTAATTGCATGTGTCAGCCGCACGGTTGTTTGTTGATGGAAAATTGTATAAATTCAGTTTCAGAATGCAATGTACTCGTCCACTGAAATAGGTGTCCGTGTTATTGATTTTAAATTTAAATCATTTTATGTGCTTTATGTAGCTAAATTAGCTTTTAAAATCGCATCTTTTCATACGAGTTATCTGCTCTGTTGGGTACTATCGAGTTTAACTCCATTAAATAATTTGTTGTTGTTATGTCGTGTTCCCTCTAAACAGACGTCACGATCAAAAACCATGACGCTACCATCCATATCTAAAACCAAGAGCAGACAACTCTTTATTTAGGAAACATAGAATATCTAAGTAAACATTAAATATATAAAATAATGCTGTAAACCAACTAGAGTTCGCGTTTTCAAACATAGCGACTGACTTTATCATAGCGATTTGATTTCGCGATATAAATGTTTTTACTTTTAATATCTGTGTTTGAAACATTTTCGTTGAGATTTATTTTTGCGATTTCTTATTATCGCCCACGAAAACGCAAAATTTAATCACTCACAAATATAAGTTGGTTTTCAGTCGCAAACACAAAACTTGTTTTCGCGATGACCTAATTTCGCTTGTTCACGCTTAACAAATTTTCACGACGATTAAATTTTGCGGTCGAGACTTTTTAATTCTACTACATGTACATACCCGAATTTGAAACATTTTGTCGTATATTTTCGATTTTCGTATTACCCTTGAAATCAAATTGCATCAAAGTTATTTCACAGTTTATTATTATATTTTAACAGCTTCGCGGTCCATTCCAAATATCGATACCCTTTTCAACTTTATCCTTCGATAAATCCACGAGGAAGATATTTTAATCCTTAATTATTATGTTTTGACAGCTTCACGGTCTATTCCAAATATCGATACCCTTCTCAAACTTTTTCCTTCTCAACTTTTTCCTTCTATACCAGGAAGAAATTTTAATCCTTAATTATTATGTTTTAACAGCTTCGCGGTCCATTCCAAATATCGATACCCTATAAGATATTCTAATCTTTAATTATTATGTTTTGACAGCCTGCGTTGACAACGATGCCAATTGTGAGGGCTGGGCCAAAGCTGGACATTGTACAAATAACGCTGGATTCAACCTCAGAGTGTGTCGCAAGTCTTGTAACAACTGTCACAAGGGTTAGACTATTATCTTAATACAGTGCTTATAGAATTGGAAAACTCTACTTCTCTTTAATGTCTGGGCGCATTCCTATTGAATTTGTTATGGAGAATTTGTTTGATTGATTGATTAACGTCCTATTGACAGCCAAGGTCATGTAAGGACGGCCTCCCATGTATGCGGAGTATAGCGTGTATGAAGTGCGTGTTTTGGGAGACTGCGGTGTGGTCGTGTTGTTTCTTTTTGTAAAGTGGAACGGTTGCCCTTTTTATAGTGATATATCACTGAAGCATGCCGCCGAAGACACCATGCAACACATCCAACCCGGTCACATTATACTGAAAACAAGCTAACCAGTCGTCCTAGCTCCCTGGTTATCATACATGTGATACTGCACTACAGTTTTCCTTCTTCAAAAATTAAAACAACGAAGAATTTTCCTTAGACAAATTCGGGTCAAATTTAAATAAATTGCACCTTTGATAACACAAACGGCTAATTTAAATTGGTATATCAATTTAAAGATGTTCCACCGCTGATAGGGCATAAATGATATTCATCACTTGAGCAATATTTTTTGTTTAATCGTGCATATATATTTCTAATTAACACAAAAAATAATATAAAATAATTTATATTGCCTTTGGTGCATGCGCAATCAGTACTTCATTCCATACAGGACATCGTTTCTCGGAATTTTTTCGGGATGTAATTAATTATTTTTTGTAATTTTAACTGGAAGAAAAATTAGAAGCTCAAATTTTTCAATGGTGGTAATCGTGTAAAGTAAGTAACTTTTGTAACTGAAGAAAATACTAAATCATCTCTTCCTGTGTTTGATAGTGAAAATATACCATTTATTAGCGATGGAGCATCTTGAAAGAAACATTCACATGAAAATGAGCGTGTCAAATTAGCTTAAATTTTGTCGCATTTTCTTCTTGTAAAATCGGGGTCATGTCAATAATATTCTGGTGAAAATTTAGATCAATGTCAAATCTAACTATATATAATACACATATCGTTTTGGGTAATGAATGTCTCGTTTTGTTTTTGCAGCATGCGTTGATGAGCACATCTACTGCACACAGTGGGCCAAGGACAAGCAGTGCAATGTTAACCCCGGCTACATGCTCAGATTCTGCCCAAAATCATGCGAAATGTGTTAAAAGGAATAAATAACGTATGGAATGGTAATAGTGTATGACACGGATATGATAGATGTTTTGGAATTCTACACTAGTTTAAAGACATTCTGAAATATTATATAAAATTTTAGTTTATTATTTTACATTGGGAAAATATGTTATGCAAGATTTTTATGTGATAATTGAATAAAGTTGACTCATACAAGGTGCTTTTGTAAAGTCATTGAATTTTAAGCTGAACGTCAATTCTATGACTTCACATATTCATGATATGAATGGATATCGTCTTTTAACATTGTACATAACAGCTAATTAAAGAATGTCAATTTTGCTAACGTTGTGGAAATCATTATAATGCTTGTAATGAGTAGTGAAGTTATCCACAAAGGGACAACCGCAGCTACAAGCTCCATAACATGACATGAAATCTATCCAAGTTAAAAGCAACGACAGATAAATCGTGGTTTAAAAAAACAGTAGTTTCCGGTGGTACGTCAGATACAACATAACCGGTGCATGAAGAAATAAGTCCCAGATTATACGTTCCATGTCTACGTCATTGCTGAAAATACCACAAGATAGGTATAAGGATCAGTACAAAACCTTCAATCAAAACAACATAACATTATTGTTTTACTCTTATACTAGCAGCCTATCTTGGTATTTAATTGGGTGGGTAGTCAATTACAACGATCTACTGCCTTCTGCTCCTTTAGTCAATTCAATTCATTTTATTCCGAATGCAAACAGCATATAGGATAACAATAAACATACATATGACATCAAATAACATTTGTGCAAAATGGCGGAGAACACAGCCACTGTAATAAATGTACAACACAAAATGATATACAAAAATGTATATTACAAAAAACGGGTGTTAAAAATTCTGCCATGTGTAAACAAGAATATATATATGTGTGTGGGGGGCGGGGTCAAGGAAGTAATATCAACAGTTATTTTCCATATAACAGTGGATCCTTATAGACATATGTCTGTAGGATACGAATTACTTAAAGTAGTAAATATAGGGCAAAGAAGTAATTCTAACAGTGTGGACAAAAGATTGTCAAATTTTCGAGGCGCTCTGCCCCTTTGTCAAGACACTAGAAGAAAAAATAAAATTACATGTTAAGGACGGCCACCTGTGTGTGTGTCATACAATAACAGTTAATTCACAATTGCAGTTTTCAAGCCACTATGAATTAATAACATAAAAACGGCAATAGGTACTGGTAATGAGAAATCTTAATCAGCGTCCGTCGTTCCAATATACTCGCCACAGGGGATATAAATTTACCTCTCCTAAGATCAAGTGAATAATCTGTCGGTGGTAGTACAAATTTACATACACTAAGATTAAGTGAATAGTCTGTCGGTGGGAATATAAATTTACCCACCCTAAGATCAAGTGAATAATCTGTCGGTGAGAATACAAATTTACCCACCCTAAGATCAGGTGAATAATCTGTCGGTGATAATGCAAATTTACCCACCCTAAGATCAGGTGAATAATCTGTCGGTGATAATGCAAATTTATCTACCATAAGATCGAGTGAATAATCTGTCGGTGGGAATATAAATTTACCTACCCCAAGATTAAGTGAATAATCTGTCATAGGAAATTTACCTATTAAGATCAAGTAAATTATCCTGAGTGCTCCGCTTTATGGACTAAAGCCAATGCAGATGAATGCCAAACAACAAAATAGTTGTCGTCCGTTCCAACTGTAAGAAGATTAATTAAGTATTGGATGACATTGGTGTTGGTATGACGACTATAAATCATTGATGGTAACGTATCTTTTAAAATAGAATAAATATTCATTTTACTTCTTTATACATAAGGAACCCCAGATAAAACCATGGGTCGGTTGTCATTGTCTTTCCTCGCACTGGTTTAAAGTCTTGTATCTCCACTCTTGGAGGGTGTGCAATTCGCTCAACTTTGGTATACATAGCTCCAATCATGTATTGTTCTACGCTGTGGATCCCTTGCTTTAAAAAGCGTAACACTGATTCTTTGTAGTCTTTTGTAAATGTTAGAAACACATTTCGTTCACCGAGAAATATTCCCGCACCAATCCAATTCATGGATATTCTAACAATCGTCTTTACGGATGCTGAATGTCGGGTTCCGAATATTCTAGTGGCTCCAATTTTAGTTTTATCAAATTCTGCAGGGACTTCCATCCAGAATTTGATTGTATTATTTTCTATTTCACGGAAGTAGCCAATGTCTACCCACGTAAAGTATTTAGATGAATAGATATTCCTTTTTGCAGCGTCAGCAATGAGCGGAAACTTTGAATGTGTTATGCACGCATAGTCCGGCAAAGTTGTGTAAGGTACTATTTTAGGATATTTTGGATCTGCATAAATTTCCGTTACTCTTGGTTTGATTTGAAATGACCATAATTCATCACGTGATATGCGAATGACCTTCGTGTTTGACGTCACATTTCGCCGGAAATCTAAAAATATCTTTTCGAACTCTTCGCTATCCGTGTAAAAGATAACGGGATTCTGTATCCAAGAAAACACGCGCATCCATTGTTTGTATTTGTCCGGACCCCGTGACTTCCCGCCTCCCCTGGAGTAGTTCCCGATATCAAAGAATGCCGTGATAACGGTTATACTTCTATTAGTGCCCTTCCATTGGTCAAAGTTCGCTACGTTTTTCTGCAAAGAATATAAGAAACAAATAAGCGTTTCACATGAAAAGGTATTTAGAATAATCACATTTTAATACATCTCTGGTAAATATGACTTTATCACGTCGTCGTCCGCCGGTTATAGCAAATATTTCTTAACTCTTCTAGCTCATAATATTCATAAAATCTTTAATAATGTGTAATTTTAAAGAATTCATCAGGCTAAATTGTTTTTATTATACCTATTGATAAGAATAAAGAAGGGATCGGTTTCATAAATAAAACGTTCAAAGGTGCACAAAAATAATGACATGTTGAAATGAAATATCAGGATATTATTGAAACTTTACATGTAGGTGCTGAGAAAGCGGACAGTTTTCTTTCTTTATGCCAAATGGATCAAATCCGAAATTAATAAAGTCAGGTAAATTCAGTTAAAAAAAGAAAAAATACATAAAACAAAAGTAATATTGCAGAAAGACTTTTGACTCAAAACAGGTATAAAGAAAAGTTCAAAATATCGAGCGTTTGATACTTACAATCTCGGTTTCAGCTAGATAGCTTAGTTCAATGTCATCAGTGATGCTTAATTGTGCTTTTTCCTGGAACAACGAAAATGTTTATCCTTTAATACCATATTGGCAATAATAAGACTCGAGACAAAACATTCAAGACAGCCATATGAAGAAATACTGACTTTAACGCAGTACATTGTAGAAGTCCTTCAAACGTCCCCCACAGTCGTGCCATGGCGTTCAGCATCGCAGCGAACTTCGCACTCCAATATCACAGATGATATCAAATTTTCGACTAATCCAACGCCTTTGTGTCTCCTCGCATTAACGGGTTTTTTTATATAACATTGTGCACGGCATCCCTCAAGCCCAATTTACATGAACCAATACTCACTGAAGTCAGACAGTATCTCAATTTAAATTTTGACCAATTAAAAGTCTTGGCTTTGCTACCATTGCAAGGCAGGTGTTCAAAAGTGGCAAAAAATGCGTGACAGCCTTCAAAAATTAATCTACAAAGATATAGTACTCTTCCCAAAAAGATATTTCCTATATTTGTGTAATTAGGTAACGTGTATACTCTTAAAGTTATTTACCTGTTTCTTCGGTGTGTTGGTTTCTACCTGTTTAGCGCCATTCAAACTTTCGATAGGTTTTCCCGCTACTGTTTGTGGTGAAGGTGACTGCAGAACCTGTTTTCCCGTCGCTTTGGTTTCCACCTTAATAGCGTTATTCAGACTTTGAGTCGGGTTTTCCACAACTGGTTGTGATGTAGGTTTCTGCAATTATAAACATGTAAACAAAGGTCGAAATATCAAAATGGGATTTTCTTCTGGAGTATGATTTTATTTTGTATGATTTTAAATTGGATATCAATGGTGTATCCACGTTAACTAAAGTCTGGCGATGATTAGCAACAAACAAAAAAGAAATAAACCATGCACAATATTCTTCGTTGGCAGACAGAACCGTTTAGACACTCTTGTTCACAGAAGAGTAAAACAAACAGAGACAGCATAAACCTGATCCTTGAAGCAGTCCTTTAATTCTTGATTAAAATATTTTCGTTGCCATCAGGTACATGATTACTTAATTGTCGTAGGTTTTAAAACTATTTGTATAAACTATTTGTATGGTACTGGCGATCAATATTATTTTAATCATCTAAATCTTTCATATGTATTGTATATATGAAAACCACAATGTATCCTGCGATATGCTTCAGTGAGACAACACTATTAAATAAGAAAGAGTTTCCACTATCGCAAAGAGACACGAACATACCGCAACCTCATAAAATATACAGACATTCACACATACACATCGCATACGTGAATGGAATCCTTCCGATTCTGATATTTGTGTAATTATCTAACACGTATTCTATATTTGCATATTACAGGGTTTTCTGCCCTTGCGGGAAGGTAGTTATTGTGGCGTCATGTATTTGAGAGCGAAACGTCATACTTTTCGGAGATAACGACGTGAATTGCGCTCACAAAATAATGACGTAACAATCGATACCTACCCGCAAGGGAACTATCTCTGTAATATGCAAAGACGGAATACTCTCGGATCATTGTACCTGTTTTGCCGGTGCTTTGGTGGCAACTTGAATAGCTCCATTCGGACTTTGAGCCAGTTTTTCCGCAGCTGGCTGTGATGTAGGTTTCTGCAATTATAAACATAAGTCGAAATAACCAAAAGGGGTTAAAGAATGGTATATCCAGGTAAACTAAAGTCTATAGTCAGCAAACAAAGCATGTGCAATGTCATTATTCTTCGTCGGCAGACAGAACAGTTTAGAAACTCTTGTTAACAGAAAAAAAGAAACAAACAGAGGGAGCATAAAACTGCCCCTTGCAGCAGTACATCATGTACATGTACTCGGGTGATAAATAAAAAATATCTGTTGTCATTATTAATTTGACTTCCATAGTCAACAGAAACTATTGATAAGGATTCGATGATATCTATGATTTTAATCATCTGATATCGTTGCAATGTTGATCTTGTTTACCTATTTAATTTACATAATACTTTATAGTAAGTAAGGAAACAGGAGGAGCATACATTTGAGGGATGTGAAAAAATTGATTTTCGGTTTCCATTCTTACTATTAGTCAAAAGTTTGAATTGAGTGATTAAATATTAGTGTATCTTGATAATCTTTACACTCCAAAATAAGAAAATGATATAGTATACTAAGCTAAAATGTTCAATAAGTGTTACTTACCTTTGGAACTGGTGTCCCCTTTGTGTTTTCCTTGATTCTTTGGTTTTTGGCTTGATTATATGACGTCGATTGTTGTCTATCAAACTGAGAAAAAAAATAATGTTCACTTTACAATATAGCACAGTAAGAAATTATTTACAATGTAAGAATATATATATATATATATATAGTCAATTTGAAATATAAAATATGGTATATGAAGCAAAAACAAATGTGAAGCAAAAACAAAGGCAGCGCGAAAATAAATTTACCACTAAAATAAGTACATTTACAGTATGTAACATGTATACTCTTAACTCTTACCTGTTGTGTCTGTTCTGTTGTTTCCACCTGAATGACGTCATTCGGAATGCTTTCAGGTTTTTCTGCAATTGGTTGTGATGAAGGTTGCTACAATTACAAACATAAGTCAAAATATCAAAAAAAGATGTCTTCTTTTGACGGACGTTGTGTATGGATGAAAACTAATGTTATATCCGTATTTTATTGTCGATATGGGAAATATCTCAAAACTGCGAACCAAAGTATAACTTGTACATACACAACCATTCGGAAACACTAATTCACGAAAACATATTAATTCACAGTAAAGGTGAGGAAACAGGAAGAACATACAGCGGAACTCGGTTAATACGAATTCGAAGGGACCGAGATAAAACTTCGAGTAATCCGAGTATTTGAATTAAGCGAGTTCATGGAATGCATGTAATGTTAATACTGAAAATAATGTAATATGAAATGTCTCGATCGGAACTTATCAGAGGATACCTGGTACTGTCAAATTTCGAAACATAAGTTGCATAATTATATAGCTACTCTGTGAACTCATAATGACATTGGTTTTCGAAGAGTGTCGGAAATTTTCATTAATTATGTTAGCCAATTTTTTTAAAAATCTTGCGTAATTAAAGATTAATTAAACATTGTGTATTTGACAAATTTTACAATTTAAAAACACATTTAAAAACATAATAGATTATACGAAGCTAATATCTTAAATACATGTGCCTGACCTTTGGTATCGGTGTTGCCTTATTTGTGCTTCCCTCGATTATCTGGTTCATGACTTGTTCATAGGACGTTAGTTGTTGGCTATACAACTAAAAATATCATGTTCACTTTAAAACATAGCAGAGTAATAATTGATTTGCAATGTAAGAACGGTCAATTTTAATATAAAAATACAATGTATCGCTATTATGTTTTTGCTGGTGATGCTGATGATGGTACATGTAGTTTGCTTTCGGTGATGATGCAAAATTTTGCGTACACTATTAAATAAATTTACATCTTATAGGATCCTATAACACCCTATATCTTTTCTTCGTCGGCAGACAGAAACACTTGTTTTCAGAAAAAGAAACAAACAGAGGGAGTACAAAACTGACCCTTGCAGCAGTCATCTGCAAAATACTTTTTTGTAACTATTAGCTCGTCACTATAGTATTGGTCCGATATCATGTAATTTACGACAGTACAACTAGAGATTTAGAGGCATACGAGTAGTGTTTACATGTGTGTATATAGTGCAGTCTTCATTGAAGTTTTGGTATACTGAGATAAAACCAATTTTTATGTTGAAGTACCATTGTTCAACAACTGATAGACGAATATCCTATAAATCATTGACAGGTACCCACACTTCTAAGGTGTAATTATATTATAAGCCCAAGCTGTAATAATGCATTTAATCTGAAATGTTTTATCCAAAGCGTTGAATAAAACGTTTCCTGTTCGCTCATTTCACATATTAGTGACTGCATCTGTAGAAATGAAACACATATTTGTAAACTTTTTGTAACGTATACGTGATCTTGTTCGCATAATATTACATTTACGTTACTCAAATTACATTATTAGTATTTTCACATATAACATGACATTCTATATTATTAATACATTAATTTAATCATTCAAATAAAACCTTCATATTTAATACAACCACGGCATTGATAGTACATGTGCATTAATATTAATACGATATGCCATTATTTTATGGTAAACTTTCTCTCTTTTAGCAGCTCACGTAAAAAATACAAACACAAAAATGACATTTGTACATGTTTATGAACGTAGGTACATGTATCTTCCATTCATTATAAGGATTGCCTGGGGCAAGCTATGATTATTTTTCTCAATAGCTCTTCCGTAATACATAAAGACACCTACAGCATATTTGTATTTATATTTAAATCTGTAACCTCGGGGATCGGGCAAACATGTCCGAATGTTGCTGACCACTGATCTCTTTGGTCACTGACCACACTTCCTCATCACAAGTTGCCAAGTGTATATATGTGTAGTGGCGACTAGAACACTGTCTTTGGCATAAAATTCTCAAAGACATAGTCATCTTAACGACTGAACTTCTGTTGGGCATAAATATGTACAGAAATAAAAGCACCTATAACTTACCAAATGTATATTATCTTCTAGTTTGTAATTAAACCTCATATAAAAACACAAAATACCAAAAACAGTAAAACGCATAGCGCTGACCCCTGAAGCAGTCTCTCGATACATTTCGATGTGGCAATGATGCAATTTAAAAAAAAAACGAATTCAAATTTATCACAATAAATTGCAATACACAATATACATGACATGGCGACTCGTTGTGTAACAAACGGGAACTAAGCATCGCAGACCCACTCCGTGTCTTTTAACATTTACTACGCAAGATACTGTCTTTATTAATTACTTTTCCCTAGCTTGTTTTGATGTAATTCTCTTACTTTTCTATCATTTTCCAGAATCATCTATTATACAATAATTATTTTCTGTTTTTCATTGATTTTTTAAAGAACAAAAATGGGATTTTGGCAAAGAACCACATCCATGTAATTAGCAATTAAATGTTCCTTTTTTAATCTATTTTAAACGTTTTCTTTCTGATTTTAATGAAATTGAAAAAAAAAAGATAAATTCTTTGTTCTCGAGCAATTAAAAGTTGAAGTGTTTCCTTTTTCTTTATAACTTTAGTAATCGCCATTACCTGAAATATTTCTACGACCGATACAAACTAAAACAGTATATTGTGGACCTGATATAGGTGTCGGAAATTCGACTTGTTAGTTGATATATATGTAACGATTGACCACTTCCGTGTTTATGGTTGATGGTCACTTATCATGAATGACTGTAATATCGAGTGGTCAAGGGCCCGTATAGCCAACTTGACACTGTCCGAGCGTGAATTGACCCTGAAGCCATAGACAATTTGTTTTATGAGATAGTATTCAACATATAGAAATGTCTCAGAATATCATCAGATAAATTGAATAATTGTATATCCGAATAAAAAACGGCAACAAAAAAACGTTTAACATTTAAAAAAAAAGAAAAAAAAGGAAAAACAATCTATTAAGCTAACTGTTTAAAACAAAATGTCAAAACGGTCCTTTCATATATATATTATTAAAGATGTGAAAATTCAAAAATAAAAAAATACCTATAAATATGTTTCTAATCTCACACATTCAAGATTATCTTTATACTTACATGATCTGTATTTGTCTCCGTGTAAACGTTATTGGCGAACTTTAATTGGTTCAGTTGGTAAGCAGCAAATATCAGTGATCCAGTTATGAACAAACACACACCTAATGTTCGGGCCTTTTTAACCATTTTAAACGCTGTCACTGAAATGAAAGAGAACGGTAAAAACTTAAAAACAAAACGATCCTTGTTTATCGGGCGCTGATCATGAATAAAAATACATTTTATCGCAAACATACAAAATGTGATCCTACTCATATCAGTGGTGAAAAAAAAAATTTGTTGGTGTTAATGTGTTAATAAAAGCAATTGGACGGGTTTTTGTTTTAATATTTTTAGACTCTCGTGATATTTTGTAATTAAACTACTGAATGAAGGTAACTATGCCCACGCATAAAAGCTGTTATGTGTATCTTAAATGATTTCCATGAAACTTGATAATTGCTAATTCGACAATAACCAATGTTACTGAATAATGAAGCTTGATAAAACATAAGAAAATTCGGTAATTTGAAACGAATCTTCCATGCCATAAAATATTAATTCAACATTACATTTACAATGTATAGTTACGGGTGCGAAAGATATTCTTAACATCAGACAATCTGGTAATTTTAAATGAATCTTCCATGTCATTAACTAATGATTGAACATTACCTTTACAATGTAGTTACAGGTGTGAAAGATAATCTTAACATCAGACAATCTGGTAATTTTAAATGAATTTTTCATGCCATGAAATATTTATAATTGCACCTTACCTTTAGTTACGGGTGCGAAAGATCATCTCCCATCCGGACGGCCTACATGTATACAGTAGGTAATACTATTATAGCTACCTGTTAAAGATATTTGACAGATCATGATCAGTCCACCGTCGCGACCTCACTTCCTGATTCTAACTGGTTTACTCTACTCAAGCGTTCCCATACATCTTAGATGACCAAAGGGGTCCGTCATGTACATATATGTACATTGTAACTGTCAAACTTGATTCTGTCTTTTACTTTTAATCACTTCCAAGTCAAATACCTTATTCAATTGCTGTTGGTTTTAAGATCTGACGTGGGTTTATAGCGTATAGAAGCATACACGACTATAAATGTTTAACAAGTATTAGCTCCTGAAAAAGCTAAGAAGGCTACCATACGGCCTTATTTATTAGGAAGCAATTATAGGAAAGATTGACGAATTGTTCTGTTCACAGTTATCTGCCATAGTTCTTATGACAATTCATTTTTGAAGAATGATAATTTAAATGCTTTCACATTCAATGCAAAAGATTATCAACTTCATGATATTCACGAAAGGGCCACTAGGCTACCTTTCCGAAACAAAACAAAAAATGAAAGTCTCTTTAAAAACAAATATATCATAATAAAATTGATAACGATGAGCAAAAATGAGGTTACAACACCAAATAAGTTTAAGCTTTGCCGTCTAGCGCAGTATAGTAATAACGCGTTGTAATTATGACGACGTCGGGAAACATACTACGACCTGCGTAATATGAAAATTAACGTGTTTTTTATTTTAATAAAGTTGTTCAGAAGGTGTAATGGGCCTTTTTCCCAATGCTAACAAGTGTTCCGTCTAATATGCACTGTAGTGATATACATGTACATGTACTTGGAAAAGTTGGTATAATACATAATAATAATACATGTACATTGTATACGCATAGAAACAAGCATAACATTTCGGTTAAATGCTTTCACATTCAGTGCAAAAGATTATCAACTTCATGATATTCACGAAAGGGCCACTAGGCTACCTTTCCGAAACAAAACAAAAAATGAAAGTCTCTTTAAAAACAAATATATCATAATAAAATTGATAACGATGGCCAAAGATGAGGTTACAACACCAAATAAGTTGAAGCGCTTTGCCGTCTAGCGCAGTATAGTAATAACGCGTTGTAATTATGACGACGTCGGGAAACATACTACGACCTGCGTAATATGAAAATTAACGTGTTTTTTATTTTAATAAAGTTGTTCAGAAGGTGTAATGGGCCTTTTCCCAATGCTAACAAGTGTTCCGTCTAATATGCACTGTAGTGATATACATGTACATGTACTTGGAAAAGTTGGTATAATACATAATAATAATACATGTACATTGTATACGCATAGAAACAAGCATAACATTTCGGTTAAAACTGTAAAAAAGCTGACTATATATAACGCAAAAAAAAAAAAAAAAAAAAAGAAATTAAAAAAAAAATTAAAAACAAATAATGTAGGCAGGTTTAGCGGACTGCCCTGGACTATCTCAAAGTAAAACTGAAGACACCCCAGATGAACAAATCTGAACCAATCACAGGCCTGCAGAAATTTTATTTGATAGAGACTACAGAGAGCGACGCCCAACTTCAAAGCCACACATGTAAAGTCAACCACAGTGTACCATTATACGGGTATTTGATGTAAATCAAAGGACTAAAATACTTGTTCTGTTGCCTCCAATTGCACTATGAGATAGTCCATGGATGTAGAGATCGTAAGTGATCGGAACCCCTGGAGTATCGAGGATGCATAATATACCCAATTAATATGGAATGAAATAATAAAGCAAAGCAAGTTTGGTTTTTTTTTTTTTTTTTTTTGTCAATTACTAATTAGACAAAGATAAACTATTCATACTCATTATAACTTTACAAGATTGATAAAAAATGTTTTACTTTTAAAGTTTGATATTTTACGTTTATTTTTTCTTCCGGAAATATGACATCGCGTCCTGATATATATTAGAATCTTCTTTACCTCCAACATAGGAGAGTTCCACAACAAAATCATGTACCCGGTCCTGACCCAGAAATCAGGCTTATATAAGCATGATTCTCCGCAAAAGGTCGCGCGGCAAGACAGAGGTAAAATATGTGATGACAGTGGGTCGCTTACACAACATTTCGGAAAACGAACTGGAACTGACAGTAAGTATGCACACAACTTTAAGTGTAGTCATGTAGTGAGCGAAACAGTACATTTTAATATGTTTTTTATACATAAGTTAGCCTGCTTATATCTATCAGATGTCTATAGTTTTTGCATACATAGTTGTAGTAGTAGTACAGTAGTTTTCCAGTACAGGAACACATTATATTCCTCTACACTAATTAATGATAAAAGTTAATTACATTACAGTTCATTTTCTGGTTATGGCATGGTTGCCCTATTGTTTTAAATAATATGTTTACTTTTAAAAGATTTTATCAAGTCTGTTTTTAAAAGTGTTTAAGTTGGGAGCTGATAAAATTTCTTCTGTTATATATATGTTGTAGGAGTAGGTTACTGTATATTTTCCAAAACCAGTAGCTTACGCCTGTAAGGTAATGATGTTGTATCTATTCTATATTAATTTCTATTCTAGTGATGCTGCTGACGGTGTAGGTTTTATATTATGAAACAAGAAACTAAGATCCACAGAAAACTGATCTACAACGGTAAGCATAAGTGATACATAATTAAACATGAACTACACAATGTACATGTGTACATTTGTACATGTACAATACATTGTACTTGTAATGCAAAATTAAATGAAGCATTACATGATGTATTCTAATTTTGTTATGTAATGAAATGTTCATTGTACCCATACCTATATATATACGTAGAATCTTAAATGAGTGTTTGTTTGATATCAAATTTTATGAAACGGGTCTAAGAAGTTTAGCAAGCAAAAATTAAAACTTTGAGACAAGTAGTACCTGTACATGTATGTATTCATGTCTAGAAGAATGAAGAAAATACACATTCCTGTCAAGTGCCCCAACCAAGAATCCGACCCGTGTCTCCGCGTGGAAACCTACGACTCTACCGACTGAGCCAAAGAAGCATGCTCCGCCAGCTGGGAGACAAAGGCTATGAACGCTATGTACAAACCACACCAACCTACTTCTTTTACACTTATCCCTTATTTTTCTAAGATTTCCTAAATCTCAACCCGAGACTCTCTTACCACCTTCCATGGGTTATTTAGTTGGGCCTAAATCTAAAGAACAGGAAAATACACAATCTGTCAAGTGCCCCGACCAGAATACCGGTTCTGGTATGGAAACTTATGACTTTACCTGAGCTAAAGAAGCATGCTCACAGCTGGAGACAGAGACTATGAACATACCCCTTTTTTACACTATCCTTCTGATTTCCTACAATAATTGTAAATCTCAACCCGAGACTCTCTAGCAACCTTCCATGGGTTATTTAGTTGGGCGTCAATTTAGAAGAACGGGGAAAATTCACATTCCAGAGCCAAAGAAGCAATGCTCCACCAGCTGGAAGACAGAGACTATGAATACTATGTACAAACCACACTGACCCGCTCCTTTTCCTGATGTAAGAGAAGAGATGAGAAAACGTAGCGAACAGAACAGTGATATATCAAACCTGCCAGGTGACCTCAAGCTGGATGCTTTACTGATTAATTATAAGCTACCAGCTCGTCACCAATGACTGATGCAGTACAGTCCGGCCACTAACACCATAGACATAGTCTTCCCTCCTTTTTCAAAGTCTACACCCCAAAGAGACATGAGACCTTTACACCACCAACCATTGGTATGTTATTTGGTGCCAAGTTTGTAACAGGGCCCTTTTCATAACATTCCTTTATATAACTTTAAGGAAACCCTTAACTTAAATTTCTCCATTGGAAAGCATTACAGGTTTTAAGGAAGGTTCCTTAAGTTAAGATTTTTCCTTAACTTCTGTAATGCTTTCCTGAGGGGAATGTTTAGTTAAGGAATTCCTTAAGATTAAGGAATGTTCATGAAACTGAGACTAGGAGTGGAGACAATGTAGAGGTCAGATCAGAGCTTGAAGCAGCCACTTTGGGACACTACATACATGAAGTAGCATGCTCCCCAATTGACGTACCTGTTTGTCGATATTGACCCGAGTCCAATTTATCCATTAATTGAAACAAGGATACATTCACCTCATTTCATTCATCATAATTCAGAAATATATGCATAATTATGCTTCTGGAAGCAAGTACATTGGATCTCATGTCCTTAAATCCATTCAAGCTCAGGTTCAGTAATGCAATTTGCATCGTAAATATATAATCTGGATGCCTGTGAGTGACATAGTTAATACAGAACAAACTTACAGTGTCAATGATATGTGTACAAGTGTAAGCTGTTGTTTTGACCCATTAGCAAAGGAAAGATGCAAATGACGACTTCATGTCTCAATCAGACAAGGTAATAAATTGAGCATAAATATAGTTTTTCTTCATCAATACAATTTATAAAGTGAATTATTTAGATTAAGAGTGTTATAAATAAGCTGCAAAAAAGCAAAATCTATATTTAAACCTCAATGTATTTTGTTTTGTACAGTTGATGTCTAGGCTTTTGAAGACCCTTGTACCTTTCACAGCCACCAAAGCGACCGCGACAGCATCATCCCTCTTTACCCTCCTTTTGTTAGGTAGATTTCCGAGCTCGGACACACCTGTACAGCCCACACTTCAGCCGAGTCAAAACCTTCACAGAGGAACTGTAGCAGGATACTCAGAATCTCAACATCTTACTAGGTAATGTTCACAGAACTTTCTGGACATTCCAAGGCATACGGTTGACCCTTGACTTTTAGTGGGTTCAGAATTCAATTTAATCATCATTTCTCAGAAATACAAAATGGCAGGTATTTGTGCTCATGCATTTCAAAGCTTGAGAAAGTTATAATATGAGGAAATCTAATACTCCATGTATTATCTTCAATAAGATGGTGATTATAATGACGATGATGTTGATGATAATGTATATACATTGATATTGATGATGATGATGGTGATGTTGATGGTGGTGATGTCAGATGGTTATGATATTTATGACGATGTTAATGATGCTGTTGATGATGATGATGATAATGATGACAACCTTTTATTATATCTTTAGCATGTCAAACAAGGTACAAGACGCAAGGGAGGCAACTCTATGGGGAATGTTAATCGCAGATGCCATGGCGATGCCTGTTCACTGGTACTACAACCCCAATGACATCAAAGCTGGGTACGGCGGCTGGCTGACAGGATATAGAGCTCCAGAGAAACACCATCCATCTAGTATTCTTACATTATCTGCTACAGGTGAGTACTTTGATTTTAGATTTAGTTATTGAAATACTGATGTGTGTTTTACCTGTGATAAAACTTATCATTTAAGCATTGATGTCACTATTTTTTAATTTTATCGGGGTATGAAAAAAAAATTGTTTGCAAACTGTGTGAATCCGCGTAGCAGATTCTCACAAAAGTTTGCAAACAATTTTTTTTTCATACCCTGATAAAATTAAAAAATAGTGACATCAATACTTATAATTAATTTTATACTCTATTTGATAAAATAAAGTATGTTTAAATGTAACATTATAGTGGTTTTTCAAGGGATTCCTTTTTCCGAATCAATATGCAACGTCAATGTCTCTATTGTGACGTCACGATAAGGTCGGGGTTTCGCGCCATCCTAAGATTTTTTTTTTCATAGTGGTATGCAAAAAAAATATTGGCCAATCAGAAAGCCAGATTTTGTATGAAAACAAAAAAAGTTAATTATTGTGTTATGAAATTTTGTTTAAAAAATTTTGTTTGACATTTTGTTTGAATTTCTGAAGACTATTCTTAATAGAACATTGTTTTGTTGAAGGCATCAAATATTGCAATTCTTATATCACACTTCAGAGTCAATTAAGATGTTGTAGAATGTCTTATACCAAGTTCTAGTAATGAAAAAGTTATGTAATTCAATATCACCATCTTTCATTTAAATTATTAAATGATACTGTGCAGTTTTTTAAATTTGCGGGATAAATATTTTGCGGTTTCCTATAAGGGACATATTCATGGAGATTAAATTTTGCGGATCACCGACCTCAATTGTTTGTGAATTTATAGGATACTAAAATTGTTCTCAGACATATTTCGAAGTGTTTAGAATCTATGGATTTCAGTGAAAATGAGAATAAAGCGAATGTAAGCCACTAACAAAATTCAGTTACTATACAGTACATTAGAAATGATTTTATAAGAAATAGTAATACTAAATGAAAAAGAATAAAAAATGCATGAAGTACAGCAAATTAAAACTCATATTATATCCTTCTAATTTCATTGACATCTTTTTTCCCCTTTCACTAACAGATAACAGTGGTAGGAATGGCTGGGCTGAAAAATCCAAACCGGTCATCGGCAATGTCATTCTACACGACAAGCTTAAGTACTGGACAAGTCAGGACCGAAGCATTCACTATCATCAGGGTAAGATAACTCTAGCGACTGAAACACTAGCACTATGATAGTAAAATTATTCCTTTAGTTGAGTTAAAAAAATGATTAACTTTAACACATTCAGCCCTGAATACACATTTAGGCTCCTCTTAATCAAAGACTAGACCAGTCCATTATGAAATTTCAGGTATGAATTTTTTTTTTAAGTGTGAAGACCACTAGCTATACATGTATTTGTGAAGAATTATTAAGTACTGTGAAACCTGTCTAATCTGACACCATTGGGGCAGTGACTCTTTTAGTCAGATTAGGCAGGAGGTTGAAACAGTTGGGTATTGATGTTGACTATTGTTGTTCAGGGGAATATAGTAGTGTCAGACTTTACCGGAATTTGGAACATTCAGATGTCAGATTATGAGATAAGACAGATTTCACTGTGCTAAATTCCTGAATGAAATGCTTTTATACCTCAAATGATTTTTTTTGTCACCTGGTCATGAATGATTACTTGTCTAAAATATTTTTGATATTGGGAACTCAGAAAGAGGTTACGTAGATTGTTTTTATTCTCCCACAATGAAATATGGAATGGAAGGCATATAGTACGTGTTATCCGCCTTCATTCCAGTCTATACATTCCCACTTTGATATATGGAGTGGAATATATTGAATGGAAGTCGTTTTTGTTCCTTTAATTTCAGGTATGAAAGCAGGGGACAGTACTCTGTTTTTGTTCCTATAATTTCAGGTATGAAAGCAGGGGACAGTACTCTGAACTCCATGATGGCGCTACGGATGCTAAAGACGATGACAAAACACGACCCGCAGGGTGTAATGGACGAACGCGAGATTAGAGGTTATGTTTTAGAGGATTATGTTAAGTTTATGACCACTCCCTCAACACATGATGACACATATGCAGAGTCCTTCCATAGATCTTTCTTCAAGGACTGGTCGTCTGAGAAAAGCCCACCGAAAACGGCCACAGAATTGTTAAAATGGACAGAGGCACGGTAGGTTAGATTTTGATTGATTTATTAGTTTAATGTCCTATTAACAGCCAGGGTCATTTAAGGACATACAAGGTTTGTTGATTGAGGAAAGCCAAAGTACCAGGAGAAAAACCGCCAACCAGTGGTCAGTACATAGCAACTGCCCAACATGGGATTCAAACTCAGAGGTAGAGGGCCTGTGGTAATATGTCAGATTTCTTAACCACTCATCCACAATGACCCGCGGTAGAAACTTGGTACAGTAGAACTTCCTAAACCTGCCCTGCAGGTAGAGCATAAGAATTGTACCTGCTGCCCTTATTGCATGATCGTAAAAGGTGACTTAATTTAGGATCTTATCTTTTCTCTTCTTCCTAACTGACTTTATCTTTCCTAATGCCTCCCCTTGGCACCGCCTCACTTTTGGTCTTGAGTTGAGCGTTCGCCCCTGTGAGGAAGGCTCTGGGTTCTGTCCCCTGGCCGAGACACACCAAAGTCTATAACAGTGATAGTTTCTGCTCCTGCTTAGCGCTCAGCGTACAGGGAGTTGGACGACTGGTTCTCCGGTTGTCAATATAATGTGCACGGGTGGGGTGTGTTGCTTGGTGTCTTCGGTTGCATGCTTCAGTGATATAGCGCTATAAAAAGGGCAACAGTTCAACTATACAAGAAGACACAACATGAATATACCGCAGTCTCCCAAAACACGCACCTCGCACAACATACATGCAACACACCACATACATGGGAGTCCCTCCTTACATGACCATAGCTGTTAATAGAACGTTAATTAATCAAACAAAGAAACAAACAAACAAACAAACAAACAAACAAACAAACAAACAAACAATCAAACAAAGAAACAAACTTCCTAAACCAAAATTTGTTTAAATAAACAATCTTGATCTTCTCTCCAGACAACAGAGTGTAAGTATGGTTAATCAGTAAGGAAGACATTTAGACCCATTGCACCCTTGTATAATCTAGCTGTTATAAAGGAAAGCTGCATCCCCAACTGAATAAGAAGAAATAGGAAATAATATGCTTAAGTTCATCAAGATTATTTAAAATAACTCTATGTTTCCATTGTAAATGAATAGCAACCACAACCTCATTCTATCTCTCTCTTTCTTTTTCTTTATTCACTTTTTAATGTGTATAAGTTTGTTATCCTTCAATATGAAAGATTGCATTATAAATGAAGATAACTTTGAATGTCCATGAGAAATTAGAATTTGAAAAAATATCAGATTTGTGTGAATGTGTGTGTGATTGATGATGTTATGTCTTAATATCATGTATGTTTTGAAAATATTTGAAAAATAAAAAAGAATAAAATTTATGCATCATTTTACTCAACATTTCAGATATGTAAAGAAATCCAAAGGTTCATCTGACCATCAGTTAGTTGTGATAGGAGCCATTGTCCCTGCTGTACCCTGGGTAATACGAAACGCTCACAAGACCGAATCAGAGTGTGCTGAGTCTGCCATAGAGTTCATCAAACTCACTCATCCGGAACCAAACCTCGTTCCCTTTATAGACATGTATGCAAGACTGTTACATCGAGTCATCAATGGCAAGGATGTTCTCCAAGAGATCAACAAGTGCATGGAGCGGTCAGAACTTGGAGGACCGAGGAAGAGGACGATGATTCAGGCATACCTAGAAAACGCTAGCAAGTATGTTTGAAATAGTATTAATGTTATTCATCAAAAGCCATAATCTATACTAATTAAGAAGCCATTATTCTCCCATAATTCACTGATTTGTCACCGGTTTTAGCTGCGAGAGGTTTCTTTGTCAACCCCAAGGGTATGACGGATTGCGTGCACTAACCTTATGAACCTGTAGATAATTATGTGACATCATGACTTTATGCAGTGTAACTGTGGTGTGCATTGTTGTTGACGTCATCAATATTGACGTGCAGTTGCACGGAACCATGTTCATGTCACGGTAAAATTCCCTGTTTTTGGCTATTATCTCATCTTTTTCTTTTGTATATGGAGAAAAAGAATCATTCCCTACCTATGAGGGTGTGACAACGAAATTACAACCCTCAGGGTAATTCCTGAATGACCAACCCTTGGCAACCCTTGGCAACCCTTGGCAACCCTTGGGTTGGACATTCATGAATAACCCCTCAGGTTGTGATTTCCTTGTCACACCATCTAGGTAGGGAAAGATTGTATTAATCCAGGACGAATATATGCCAAATTTCTTTTCACCATTCAAGGAATTATTATCAATTTTCAAATTGGTGATATTGAAATATATGTCAATTAAGTTTTTAAAGCCACGAATACTAATCTTTGCAAACTTAATTTGAAACTGAAATCTTTCAAAAAGCACTTGCATCTTTATACACAGGTATCCGCCAGGTTCTGAGAGCCAGCTGGGTCTTTGTCAGTCAGCTATCAGTCGTCTGGGAATGGCCTGCTATATAGACGGTTCAATGAGTAGTCTTCTGTTCCTCGCAGCACAGTTCAAGGATAACTTCAACACAGGTGTACTCATGAATGCTAATTGTGGAGGTAGGTGATAAGGCCATCCTTAAAGAAATATTTGTTTCCTCTTCCTCCATCCTGGTCATACAGGGAATGTTACTATAAACGGGCAGACATTTTTTTGTTTGGAAAGAAAAGTTTCAACAAATCTTATTTCCGAAAAAGAGATGCTTCTCTCATGCTTCAACATTTTTATTACAATTTACAATTATGATGTCCAGCCAATTTCAAATAAGTTTGAAGAAAACTGTGACAACACATCAATTTTCCATAACCTAATATTGCATGATATTTTTAAAAGCCCACTACCTTACCGGTATTTATTTTTGAAATATTACATAGCAAATCTTGCATATGTGTGGTGCTGTTACCTCATCTTAGGCCATCAATATATGTATTTTCTTATGTTATTAATGTTTTTAAGAAACTTTTAAAGTTTGCTGCGGAAAGGTAGTGGGTCTTTAGACAATTAAATCCCGTTGTTTGTATCTTTTATAGTACTGATAAAATAATAATTTTGTTGACACAGTTACTTTACAAAGTTGTATGACAATGGAAGTCATGTAAATCAACCTCATACAACATTAGTACATTGCATGGGTTAATCCTGTATTCTTTCATCCCTACGGGTGTAATACTGGCTGGTCTAGAGCAATACGCTCATGCCGCCTGAGGCTGTATTGTATGGCTACCCATGCAATAAAGCCTTGTGACGTCACGGCGTCAACAAAATTTCTATTTTCTCGGTAAAAATTTAACATATTTTTCACAAACTTGACTGGTTTTACTATAAAAAGATGCAAACAAAGGAATTTTTGTTGAAAATATCACGTAATTTTTCATGCATGAAAAATTGCCTTTCAACCATGGATTTCTTCGAATTTATTTCAAAATGGCAGGATATTATAGTTGTAAAATTGCTATAAAACGTCAAGGTATGAAAGAAAAATAATCTTTCATAAGTGGATATGAAAGAGAGGGATATTCTACCCTCGGGATCACAAAATGTTGCAAAACCCTCGGTAAGCCTCGGGTTTTACTACATTTTTTGACCCTCGGGTAGAATATCCTTATCCTTCACATCCACTTATGAAAGAGTCTTATAGTATTAGACAACCATATTTTAATATCAAATAAAGATTGATGTTAAGCATCCTCGTGTATAATGTTAATATAAACTTAAATCCTCAAACATTACCAAACAAACTTTCAATCTACAGCTCTATATAATATTTATGATATACAATAACTTGTGCATACTTTTTTTTGCAGGAGAAAATTGTCATCGAGGGGCTGCCCTTGGAGCTCTATTAGGGGCAGCTTCTGTTTATCAGGGACAGAGTATACAGGCTTCCTTCAAAGACGGATTGGGGTCATCCAGGGAAGGGCTTCTAGAAATCCTAAAGGATCTGCGAAGTTCTAATCTATAGCAATGTTTAGTATTAATTCTATTTTTCTTAATTATAGGAATTTTCTGTCTTTGAATTTAATGAAAGCAACATGTAAAAGACAAATGTTTCTAAGTATACTCTAGATCATATATTGTTAAATTATAGTAGTTTTTTTTGCAGATTTTATGCAAACCATTTTTTGAAAAGTTTTTCATTGAACTTTCTTGTTTTCATTGCTGTTCTTTTTCTATTTTTTCCATTTCCATTGTAAATAAATGCTAATAAATCAAAATGATGCCACGGTAAATAGTGAAATCAGAAACACCATGCATTTAAGTTTGATTGATTTAGTTTGAATAATTATCATTTGATAATGTGTTCTTGAATTTTATGTTAATTTCATATGAGATGTGAAAAATATTTCAAGCTTTGGTATTTGTTTGTCAAAGCTTGTGAGAAAATATTATTAGTCCTATTAATTTTGTGAATTCTCGTGTGAATGATTACTCAATATAAAACATCCACATGCCATGTACATTTGTTAAGGTTGTATTCTCAGGTCATTTTATTATTTTTGTCTTTTATTTCTTAAAATTGATACGCAGGTTCATATTAATTATTGTGAAGTCCCCATCTAATTCTTATGATATTTTGATAGCAGAGTATGGGTTAATTATTTGCGATAGTGTAGTATAGTACTTTCATATCAGCAACAGTAATGTTTTTGAATAATGAGTTACTCTTACATTGATATTCTACCTCTGGCACATATAGTTACAACAATGAAATTGATATATTTCCTATATAACTGACATTTGCTGCACAAATTGGCAACAACAAAATTGTACCAATTTACAGCACCAAAACTGCACCAACTTGGAGAACAAAGCCTATTTATGGTCTATTTTTAAACAAATATAAAATTGAATACAAGATCCACAATTTTTATTCTTGCCACAGGCAAAGACTTAATGTATCATACAAAGACCTTTTAGATAATCTGGTAATAAAATTGTTATTGATTAATAATTAATTAACTTATCAGCACCAAAGTATTGAGATACAGTGGAACTCAACAGCATCTGACACATACAATGCCCCTGTTATGATCCAAAGCAACGCATACACTGTATTGGCATATTCAATCAGCAAGCCTGACCAAATCCAATAGAACTAGTTATATATAACGCACTACATCCACTTCTAACTTAAATGATATCTCATAAATCCAATGATTGAAGTCTCCATTACTCATGTCCTTCATACACATCAGCGTCTTGAACCTATGTTTGAGGTCAACTACTTTGACGTATTTCAGCAAAAGATTACTGAATTACCCACAATTCTCTGTTTATATTATCTGTTCTCTGTTCGGGTCACTATAAAAGAACTTAATGTTTCTTGCTCAAAGTCTGCACTCTTGCGGCAGTATATGTGCAACAAAGTATTGTTGGCGCAATGTTTCTTGCTCAAAGGCTGCACTCTTGCGGCAGTATATGTGCAACAAAATATTGCCAGAATGGTGCTGCTAGTTGCACTAACCTGCTCAAATATTCTGCAGTAACTTGCTGCACAAAAGTCAGTGTTGCTGCACACATTAAGTTTCTGTCTGGGTAGTGGGTACACGTGTTTCTTTCCTGATTTTTCCTTAACATGTACAATGAATATTTACCTCTTCATGAAAAGTCTAGTATTGAGAATGATATTCATTTGATTCCTATTAGTTATGATTTTCAGACATTTAACCACCACTAAGCATGCATACCTTTTGGTAGCGAGTTCGAAACCCAATTGGGGCAGTTGCCAGGTAATGACCGCTGGTTGGTGTTTTGTCGACTTTCTCCACCTCTTAAAGGCCGACTACCTTTCCGGAGCAAACTTTAAATGTTTCTTAAAAGCATTAATAACATAAGAAAATACATATCGATGGTCTAAGATGAGGTAACAACACCAAACATATGCAAGATTTACTGCGTAATATATGATAACTGGAAATTCATTTCGATGTATTGCCGTCTGGCGCAGTGATAACTACCGCGCGGTATCTAGGACGACGGCGGCAAAATTATCATTTTATTTATTTTAATTCAATTTGTCAGAAGATGATGCTGAGTGTAGCTTTAACGGTAAGTCAGTAACTTTTGCGACTCTACAAAATTATCGATATCATTTTACATCCCAATGTTAGAAATTAAAAGTCGTTTCGGAAAGGTAGTGGGCCTTTAATTCTGACACGTTTTATGTGATCCTGGCTATTGTTAGTTTGTTAACCTAGGGTTCAGTACTAGACTAAGTATTAAATGTATATCTTTACACCACTTCTTCATAAAATAAGATTTATCTATAAAATGATCCAGCGTTTAATCTCTTAGCTGTAAGTTATTTGATTTTGTAAATCTACTAGTATTTTATTTGAAATTGTAAATCTACTAGTATTTTACTTTAAATGGTAAAGTATTTTTGATTACATATTTCTGAATTATTTTCATATTTACATGTACATGTATTGGTAAAGTATTTTTGATTACGTATTTCTGAATTATTTTCATAATTACATGTACATGTATTAATACACAAAATTTCATTTTGCATGTTTTTCATAAGGGTAAGTACTGGAAGAATTTAACAATGAGAATATTGATAAAATATACTCATAGATTATGACTTGATATAGTTATTTTCTAAAAGCATATAATTTATATATAAATACTTAAATCATTTATGGAAAACGATACTTGCCACATCAAATGGGTATGTTTTCAAAGCCATCCGTAACGACGGCGTTATTGATATTAATATTGTTACAATATGGTTTTTGTATTAATGCTTTAATACCATTGAGTTTTCATATTCATTATATAATTATTAACTTAACGAAAAACAATCATTTATTTAAATTTTTTGTTGTAATGCTCACGGCAACCTATTTATAATAAATGTTTTATCTAAATACATGTATTGGTATTATTGTTATAATCGTTGTCACTGCTGAAATCGGATTAAAAGCGTGGGGAAAAGTTTATACGATTCTATGCCACAGTATAATGATTGACCATTTTTGCACGAATACTTGATTTAGATGTATTTAATATATTGGTTTATTACTTCAGATTATTAAATGAACTTTAAAAAGTGGTGTCATCGTCAACATTAAGATATCCTGTTTTAATATGAAATATAATGAAAAATGCCTTAGTAACCAACTTTGTATACTAAAACGACTACCTCCTTATTTAGACCACTTCTTATGGCCCCAAATGGTCATTTATAACACAATTTGGCCTTTGTATAAAGACCACTTTATAGACAGGCTTGACTAAAAGAATCTTTACACAACAAAAATCCACACTCTCTATACATTATCATGTATATATCTTTATCAGAAAGAACATGTTGGAGAGTTGCTAATTAACAACACATTTCTAATACTGAAAACTCGAACACAACAAAAAGAACGCAACTCGCTGGCAAGGTAGTCATATAATTTATTGTCAAAGTAAAAAATCATTTAAAGGATTAGAATTGCTCATGATTTATATTATTAGTATGCATTATCGTTGATAACATCTGACACTATTGTTTTGTAGTTTGTTAAAGCATAATTTCTGTCACATTTTGATTTTTCGCATCGTACATCATAAGAAACTAATCTACTTACTGCAAATTATTTGTTTTTGCGAACTGAAATTTACCAATGAATATTTTGAACGGCGTTTTGTTGATATTTAGAAGTAAAGGACTCCACATACAGCCGAATCGTGTTAATTCCATCAACTTTACATGTATATGGTAACGCTAACTCCCTGTTTAATTCGAAGAATCTACACTACAGTACTGTAGTTGGTCTCGATAAAACTATTCACCAATTTTGGATACTCTGAAAACTTAAAAGTAATAAATACGCCTCCGATTATTTCGAGTTGACAAGGGTGACTGCGTAAGTATATTTTGATATTTCTCATCACCTAGATACGTAGTCCGCTAAACCTGCCTATATTATTTGGATTTTTTATTTTTTATATTTTTTGCCTAATATAAAGAAAATTAAAAAGCCTAATAAGATACGATAACCGCCAAAATACGAAAGTTTCCAGGATTGTATTAACCTTAACCTTACATGAAAAGGCACATTTGAAATATAGATATAGATCCGTTATATGTATGAATAGCTCCTCACCGGACGCAATAAAAATATAGTTCTCGTGTAAATCAGATCACATTCACATAGCGATAGAGAAGCAGTAAAATAAAATGTACATTCTATTTCAGCAGTATATATACATATCCTTGTAGTAATACACAGATATTTAAATCTTATTCTTTCCTCCAAAGAGAAATAATCAAAATTATTTCTATAAAACTCTGAATCGGAAATTCGCGAACCTTACGGCCTTGGTCTTTTCTTAAAACCTTCTGTTCAATTTATTTCTGGCTGCGAAAGTCCAAGAATACAACAGCATATTTTCTTAACTCATAGTTTAAAAGAAGGGCCGGAACTTTATCACATTGTTTTTTGCAATAGAGTAATTCTATAGATAAAATGAAAACCTGAAATGTCTAAGATATATCTGTCCGAACTCCATATTAAATCAAGATCTAAAGCGATGAAACCAGACAGACAGAAAGAACGAACAAGATAAGAAAATATATGCACCATTCCAAGGAGGGGCTACATGTACAAGACACTACTATATTATATACGTGTATTATAGTTTAACAGTGGGACTAATAGAGGAAACAACCCGATTCCGGATTTATTATCTATATAGAAATATCACAAATAGAGACAGCACCGACAAAGGAGAAGAGAAAATAGACAACACCTGATGAATTCTTATCCTTTTATGACGTATATAAGTCATGCCATGGTATACTTGTATTGTAATTGTGATATCTTGAAAGCCGAATATTATATTGTACTATAGTTCAATATATTATAACCTTATTATGACATATTGTGTAATATTTCAAACCAAAATATGTATTTCCTACAACATCTCAGTTTCACAAAGCTTTGCAAAACTATAGCCAAATTTTCATTTTGTTGGAAACTAAACCCGATTCGATACACAGCAAAGTTGTTTTCCAGTTTTGAGATACAGTATGTGTCCATCTACGTAACAATAATTAAATGTTAAGGAAACTTATGTTACATGTACAAAAATATTTAAAGGTGCATGAAAAAATAAGATGTTTCGATTTAGCACAAACTTTTTGCTACTGAAATGCTTTTGAAGAAGATGTTTCGATTTAGCACAAACTTTGTGCTACTGAAATTCTTTTGAAGAAGAAAGCGGCTTAAAGCACAAAATTAAGGTTATACCACCATTAACATTTGCTTTTACTGAAAGACTGTGCAGCAGTAATAAACGTATGGTTAACACGTAAAGTTTCCTAATCCTGAAATTACAACAAAATACATTTCAATTTTTGATTGCAAACATCCTATACAAATGAACACAGGCATAAAATATATATCTTCAACATTAATAAAAAAATAACACCACACTATGCCCCTGAATTCGATTATGGGTTCCATGCATTTCCTCCAAATCGAGGTACCTAATCAACGTATTGGCAATGAGTTATCTGCCCTTTTTGGTGGGCATTGCATTACGTCACGATTGTTTGTGAGATAAACTATATTCCGTTCAATCGGGAACTTTCAGAACTTTCCGTGAACGAGAAATTATAGTATTTTCTCGTTTACGGAAAGTGTCGAAGGTTTCCGATTGTATATCGAAGAGACGACGGCGTAACAAACAAAGGAAACGTCACAATCTATACATGTACGATGCACATAACTTTGTAACATGCAAAGACAGAGTTCCCGGAGGAGCTTGTCATCGCGAGGATAAGATAGTAAAACATAATGAGAATTGAACAATCATTCGTGGAGAATATAAAAACAATATACGCTATAGCGGGGAATTTTAACGTTAAACAAATCGATTTTACTTAATAACGAGAAAATGTTTCGTTTATTATTTCGTGATCTAGTTGACAATTTTGGAAAAGATATTCTTATCAATTAAAGGATTCAATTCCGCGATAACGCTAAAGCCAAGCAAAATCGCAAAAATATCGTTCTCATGAAAAGTCACGTCTATACTATGTGTGATATCTTAACAGGTAAAGGAATTCATTAACTAACAAACAGAATTTACTGTACTGTAAACGAACTCATTTCAGAGGGTGACTACATATTTTACATATTCTTTAACAATTTCAATCAGATTCAGAGCTGAAGTGGAATACCCACATTATTTGCAAAGTGCTGAGAGCGCTAACATATGGCCACCGATTAATGTGATTTCACTTAATTAGGTAGTGTTTCTTGTTAAGGGTACTGTATATATGGGTAATTTGGCAGTGAACTTCACAGTTTTCTCTTTATAAATTTTGGGATATACCTGCTCATGCACTGTCTGTATCAAACACTACAATGGAGAATATAGAGAAATGTAACTCCCCACGAAAAAAAACATGTATACAGTATACATTTTCTTTTACAACCGATATGTTTACATACAATCTAAGTACCGTATGTATACTATTATGCAATCACTAACAGCCAGGAATCTAAGTACTTTCTATAATTTTCTAATATCAAATTAATCTAGTGTAGAGTTATACTTGTATAAGGATAAACGTGTACTTTGGTATATGCATCAAATTAGATATAACTGGACTTCATCCCAGAAAAAAATAGTACATTTATATTTACTACCATGTAATCCCACAAAACTGATATGTATAACGGTTACCATTTCTCCCAATAAAACGAAAACATAGATTCCATGTATACATAAATATGTAAATATATCTGATATATGAATAACTGAATTAATTATGACTATTTCAGTCGGTATAAGGTATTACAACATTACAATTTCAAAATTAATTCACACATCAATTCATGGTGGGGGGTATCTATTACCATTTAGAAGTATTCGAAACGTTCGACAACTTCAGCGGAAGTCGATATCTTGAGACATACACCAAATGTTTCTGTTCTTAGAATACAAAGTCAATTTTGCAATTGCGACATTTCAATGTCTCCTACTTCTTCTATTTGTACACAGAGATTCCATCTTCAGGAGGTAAGTTACATTCAATAATAATATTATATGAATACGAATATGCCGGCGGTTAATAAATTATTTATTCAGGTCGACAAAATACAATATCGACCTGATGAAAGTTTTGATCTTTTCAGCAGCTTGATTCTCCCACAGTTACTCCTGCATATTTTGGCCGTTTTTTTATATGGGTGTTCATAGTCCATGCCACGTATGACATCACAATATCGTCAATGTTGTGTCCCTGAAAATATAAGATAAAATGATTGATTAAATTCTAGTACTTTAAAACTGTAAAAGCTTCATAGAATAACACATTGTAACTAAATAAGAATAAAGATATACATGTTTGTTTGGACAATAAAATATTAAAGATTGAAGGATAATGTATGAAGATGCGAAGATAAAAATGAAATTAAGTTTGGTTGATTTAACATACATTTTTGCAATGGAGACATGTACAATACAAGAAAGTATCTACATAAATAATTGATGATGGATTTGGTTGTTTTAACCAAGAAAATCAATCTCTGAGAACTAGATTATGAAATATTTCCAGCGAACTGATACACACAATATATATATACTGACATTCGTGTTTAAGATAAGCACAAAATTAAAAAAATAATTCACAAAATTTATAAAAATGTTCACATTAATACAAATGTTCAAGATTAAATGTGAAATTATAACATACCACACTTGTTTCGAAGAATATTTTTGTTGCATTTGACGATTCGCCGACAACGAGAGTGAAGGAATATTCGTCGAATGCCCAGTTGGGAATTTTACCGTATTCGTAACTCGCCACAATGTCCTGTAAAATTATATAAACAAGAAATATATAGAAAATATATTTGAAAGTATATAAACAAGGACTGTTTGAAAACAGCAAATCGCGGCTCTAGAAGCTTCTAATGATATTAAAACTAACCATAAAAATACATTTTGGCCTCTTGAAGTTATCAAACTCTTGCGTCCGCGACCCAAAATGCGTGCTTATATAGATGGCAATAATTTTAATACTAAATTTTAAAGTAGACATATTAATGTTAAGAGATAGAATTTCATAATTTGTAATAAAATTTCAAGCAACGCTGACGCCAGGGTGATCACATAAGCTCCTCTCTCTTTAGCATTCTCAAAGAAAATGACTATTATCAGTAAACTATTACCTTCGATTCGGGGTCCATAAGTAGCACTCCGTTGGGGTTGACGGCAAGTAACAAATATTTTGGCAAGTTTTTCATCGCTCTTTGCTGTAACAGAAAATTATATTTATGTATAATATCTGAGCTGTTATTCTTTATTTGATATCAAATATATATTTTTTATATTTTAACGCAAATTCAAAACCCTCTGCCTTAATAAATTGTTGCTACTGTCTTACCTCTTTATTGTTTTAGATAAAAAAAGCTTAGGCTTCACATAATTTGAATAGCATGTGCCCAATGTTATTATATATATATATATACAAATATAATTACAATTAATTAAAATGAAAACACATAAGAGTTAAGTTGCACGAAAACGATTTGCCGTTTTAGCGGTTGTCACATCATCATGAGTATATATATTTGTTTTACATATACAGTCTTTGCATAATACAGATTTTCTTTTTTGCGCGTAGGTATAGTATCGACTGTGAAGTCATTATTTTGTAACTATAAAAGCGTCCTTTTCTCAGCATAATTAACGTTTTACAACTCGACAATCAGTACCTACATGCAATGATAGACATCTTTTTCTTTCATACCTACGAGTGTAATACTGGCTGGTTTAGGGCAATACACTCATGCCGCCTGAGGCTGTATTGCATGGCTATCCATACAATAAAGCCTCGTGACGTCACGGCGTCAACAAAATTTCTATTTCCTCGGTAAAAATTTTAACATTGTTTTCACAAACTTAACTGGTTTTACTATAAAAGATGCGAACAACGGATTTTCATTTTTGAAAATATCACGAAATTTTTCATGTATGGAAAATTGACTTTCAGTCGTGGATTTTTTCGAATTTATTTCAAAATGGCGGGATATCACAGTTGTAAAATTACAATAAAACGTCGAGGTATGAAAGAAAAATACTCTTTCATAAGTGGATATGAAGGATAGGGATATTTTACCCTCGGGATCACAAAAGGTTGCAAAACCCTCAGCAAGCCTCGAGTTTTACTACATTTTGTGACCCTCGAGTAGAATATCCCTATCCTTCATATCCAAATGTGAAAGAGTCTTATAGTAAAATGCAAATACAGAATACAGCATATATGTAACTATATTTATTGATCGTCTAACGGCGAAAATCAATTTATTTGAAATTTCCAAACCACAAAATGTATCCACGAATTACTTTTTATTATATAAACAAATCCGAGCGTACATATTTTCTTGGGTTAGAGTATTCTTATCATTGCGATTGTAGAAATATTCGTTATTGACCTGTGGAATAGTAAATGATAAAAGCAGGTGTCCTTTTGTTTTTGTATTTCTGGTTTGACAACACTTACGTATGTACGAAAACAAATAAATTTTCTACACAACCAATACCATATTGTCGGTTATTTTCCGGACCAAAATTTTCGCGATTTGATCATAAAAAGAGAAACTCATAAGTTAACGATTTTAAATTTTCGCGATACGGATTTTAATGGTAGATATCATTCAACTTTTTCCCAATATAATAACATCCCATTTTATATTATACAGTAGGCAGTATTTAGAGAGTTTCAATGGAGTTTTAAGATATAGTTTTACCTTTACTTCAAAGAAAACACTTCCGTAAGTAGGCCACGTGTAAATGATCTTCAGAAATTGCTCTTTGGCTTTGTCAGATGAGAGACCTTTGGTCAGCTGTAAATTCGTCTGTACGGCCTGAAAAATGTGAGTTGGTAAATGTAACGTAACTTTAATTTTGTCGTAACCATTGCGATACAATTTACTTCAAATGTCTGCCAAATCCCAGCTTTATGGTAAGAACAATTCTACATTTTACAGCCATTTCTGTTCGATTGTGAAAGAAATATCATTATTTGAAAATATTATCTAAATAATTTCATAAAGTTTATTTCGTCAATATTCACTTAAATACAATGCTTTAACATTATTTAAATTATTTTAATTTTTCTACTCCGGTTCTATCCAATCATGTAAACGTCGAAACCTTCTTTTTTCGAACAGTTGAACAAATACACAGGAGCGTCCTATACAGAACACACATAAGAAATACCCAATACAGCCCGCCTTAAGCCAATTACATTTGTTGTAATAAATGGCTAAACATATCGTACAGTACTTACCTTTCGCCACTCGTCGACAGATTTCGTCTTTGTGTGAGATCTAGGTATTAAGGCATTGATGTTTTCACTGATAAAACGAAAAAAAATGAAAAATAAATCAATTGCTGTAACAGGTAAGCAAAGCAACAACTATTAATACTGTAGTTATTTCAAATTTGTGCATGTTGTGGAGGATATAAAAAATAGAAAATTAATATCTGAAAAATGATTCAGCACAGTTACAATTGAGTTCTATGACTTAAAATCTTGTCATTGAGTCGACATGAAAAAGTGGGGACAATACGAATGTCCGTGGTACCGCTAAAATAAGTTATTTACACTTTTTATTACCTACTTTATGGCATAACAAAAATCACAATCGCTTACTTTGTGTTTCTTTTCGTTTATATAGTTAGCTACATTTTCATATACATATTTACGACCATGTATATTGCATTTCATTCAGATCTTATATACAGTGTATATGAACTTAAAAGGGCTAATAATTTAACAAAGATCTAACGAATAAATTAATACTTACTGGAAATTTATCATTCCTGACATATCGTCTCCAAACTGACCCCGATAAATGTACGCCGCCATCTTGCCGAGATCAACATCGGAGAATTTGTGGAATCCACGGAGGTAATTTGGCAGTTCCTGGAAAAAACCCCGCAAAAGTTAAGCTTTTGTCATTTTGGACGGTAGTGGCTCTTTAATGCTGTAAACATTCAGTCAGTATTAATTTCCTAGAGACGCAATCACTTATACATGTGATATTGAATGATCATTAACATTTATAAGGCTTCAAGTCCGTGAAAATATAACATAGAACCTGCCAAGAGTATCATTTCTCCCATACTTGACAGGGTACCGGTTATCCCGCGGTTGCTAGGGAAAAAGATAATTCTGTGTTTTACCGGGGTGGGGAAAAGACAGCTCACACGCGCTAGACAGTAACGTCATCAATACATGCGGCGACCATTTTTTTAACGCACAGCGACGTACCTCTCCATTTCTCGTTAAGTTAAAGTATTGGAGAAAAAGCATTAAACATGAGCCTGTCAGGTGGACAGGGATATCTCAACCCACATGAAAAATTTTGACCACCAACCCTCAGTAAGTCTCGGGTTGACCAGCCAAAATCTTTCTCTGGGGTTGAGATATCCCTGTCCACCTGGGAGGTCCATGTAAGATTCTATTATTCTTACCTGTGGGAAATGGAATATGGAATCTGCCGTTCTGCTTTGTCCTGGTTCTGCATTCACCCATATTTTCTTCATGAAGAACACATGTGGAGCTGGTGGTGGACCTTGTTCTGTTTCTGTTATAAAAGCAAATTATAGTACAACAAATAACACGGACGAACGTTTTTTACTGTGCAAAAACGCAAATTATGGTTTCTGAAAAGTTAGTGTAACGTCCATTCCTTGCTGTCTGTTTCTGCAATAATCTATTTTTTCCCGTATTGACGTATTTTGAATTATTCTATAACACTTGTATTGTGCAATGAATGATTTGATTTCATCGTCGAGAAGTCCAGATCGTTCCAACATTCAACTAAATGCATCGACCTTGGTTCACGAGTTCCAAACTAAAGAATAGAGTTGTTGCCGAGTCGTGAATATAGATCGTTCATTTTGATTTTATGAGGGTACTCCACCATCCCACCTTCCATGAAACCTTGTCTGAATGACAGTAGATCTCAATAAACAATAAAAAAAAGAATAACTAAATAAAAAGATCTTTAAAAGTTAGAAAAGGATGTATCAGACTTACGGCTAGCTCTTCCTGAGTGAGATAACTTTGTCCAGAATCTGTCTACGTGGCACAGGGCGTCCATAAAGTAATCTCCATCATTGGCACTCAACACTGTAAATACGAATGGTAAAGATGACAATACATTCTGATAAAACAGTTATATATACGATATACCATACACTAACAACACAACTATTCAAGCATTGACAGCACAATAATACGAAGGAATACATTTTGATTTTAATATTTCTTTCTTATTTTCAGAGGTTCAGTATAATTATTTACAAGATGCATGTCCATGCAAATCTGGGATTACCAAATACAATATAACGCACATGCAAAATTAAATTTTAAAGCTTCATAAATGTTAGATAGACAACGATGAACTTGTTACATTCAGGGAAGTAGATAATTATAGTTTCATAAATAAATTTAGTATATATAAAGATTACCTATATGTTTTACGTTTAAATATTGAAATTATTTCATATGACACAGACTGACACATTATAAAACAAAGAGATAATATAGTATAGGTCTTTTGCACAAATAATTATCTACAGAATATCTGAGTATATACAAAGAAAGTGTAAAGTGGAAACCCAACGTGAACTATGCGGGAGGCTATATTATCATTTGGACATGTTAAACATGTAAAGAGGTGTGAAATTAGGGAAATAATGTAGGATTAAGCATGCTCGTTTTATTTTCATTGATCAGCATTATGATCATGGAAATGCACGGCGGAAATTAATTACCTGTACATAAAATTAAATTATGGCTCTTGCTCAGATTTAGTTTTTTTTTGGAAAAATACAATTTGACATTCACAAGATGCAAGGAGAAATAGGTGATCTTGGAAAGCGTCATGAATTTTGTGCGTGAATCTACAATTCTTAAGCGATTATCATTATATACTTGCAGAAATGTAAGAGAAATGAGTAATGTTTCATTTATACAAAGAAGTAGACTTAGTATTACAGTGATATAGTTACATGTACGTCTGCAACAATAGATACATGCATATTGTATATGAGTGAGATAATACATATATATGTATATACGCATTAATCAGTGCTGTCAGCAGGAAGATGTTAATTGAGAAACATGTTAATGAATTCAACTAATGCTGACAAAGTGTGATAGCGTCCACAACAATTATATAACAAAATCAAATTACAAATTGAACAATAGCTGCCATTTCTATCACACCTTGTCTCTCATCCAATTTCATCCCAACATTTTTAACTACAAAATCGCTTATTTCGGTGGAAACTATACAAATAGGCATTTAGCTACAATACTAAAAATTATCGCCAATTTTGAAAATGCTATTAGGATTTTCAGTTTACAGTAGGACATGAAATATCTAATATTAATAGTAAGTTTGGATGAAAAAGGAAAGTCCGATACCAAAGTGTTAATTAACGTCAGATAAAAATGACAAGATGTATTGCACATCAACTTATGTTAGGGGTGACACAGTTTCGAGTTTCCAAGACTTTTCCATAGCGATAAAATTTTGAGATTTTCATTCTTTCAATTATTCCTGTGATTGAAACGTTTTTGCAGTGATTAGTTTTTGCAAATCCAATATCCAGCGAATAAAATGAAACTGATTTATAGCAATCAATTATAATATGACGTTAATAAACACCATCATTATTTAACAAAGATGATATATAGCATCAACTACGATCAGTGGATTCCATGTAAAGTGAAAGGGATTGCTTTCTCTTTTGCAACTACAGGCGCTCTAAAGACCTGCCTGTGATATTGTTATCCGAACCACGTTTGTGACCAGAGGCTGAAAATAGATCTGAACTTCAAACGCTGAACATTTATTCAGTTATTCATGACAAACATTGTAATTACCCCAACAGAACATATGTAACGGGAGTTGAAATATTTCAAAACTACTTTTGAGTTAATTTCAAGCATGCACTGAAATTGTAAAATTTGAAACTAGTATTTTAATCATCATATCAACAATAGTTATGTTAATCAAATGCATCTTTTTTCTTTTTGTTTAGCAATAGGCATGCATTGCTCTAGCATGAGCATAAATCTACTCTTAACACAATTCATAAAATGCCAATATAGCCTATGGATTCTAGCACATATTAATAACTCTGGTAAGCCTATTTAATTTCTAGGAAATCCACTAATCTTAGCGATATTGCAAGTGAATGGACACACACTCGTTTTTGCATTTGTAGAGGAATATTGTGGACCTCGGTCACGAAGGGCGAAGAACAAGCCGTATTCCATTGCTGAGTCGACCAAGTCAAACTTTGTCAGCAGTTGTTGTTTTACATCAAACACACGGCTAGTGCTCTCCACTTCGACCGTCTAGTAAAATATGTAAAGAAAAAGATAATATTGCAGTTAACAGTAAAACAAAATCAGTCTGGTCAAATCTATATCAAAATTGCTTATGTGGCTATTCTGTTGCTCCATGCCTTATAAAACCATCATTTGGTCAAATAAAGGATTGGAATCTATGATTGTTTACTTCTTAACTGAAAAGCACATTTTCGGAAAACAATGCGATTTTCGTGAGTTTTCAAGACTATTTTCGCTATTTACAATAATGCTCTACTGAAACCGAGATTGAAGCTTTTGTGTGGTCACTGAGTTTTGTAAATATGTTACCGTGACGAAATACACGAAATTATTCTGTCGCGTGCAAAACTAAATTGGTTAACAGTATTTCATAATAAACATGAATAGTATTTTGAATTCTGAACAATTTATCGTACATTTTGTATTTTCTCTGTACTACGTCTGAGTCGCACAATAATTCTTTCTACTTCATTTTTATGTTTTCTTAAACGTGTTGAAATTGCCTCTTAAAAACCAAGCGAGATATGAAGCCACAGAAATAGGTCATCAAGGAAGCCATGGATATTTACTTTTTACACAATTCATACCAAAATAATCAATCATATTTGCATTTTTAGTAACATTCTATTAACTTGGATGTATTAAAATGGTATTTGTCAATGTTCAACAAACCTCTCTTTCATTAAAAGGCAAGACGATGTCAAATTTGATTGTTAGCTCAGTTGACCTGAGGAGTTCATATTCCTTCTGGTGAGGTGGATACTGTCTAAACCCATTACTGAAACAGATGTAATCCAAAACATTAAACAACATTGGCGTTAGATCAATTGTTATTTAAATGTTCTTTTAAATTATCACACACCTAACCAACCAATCAGAACCTTATTGTTTCATTGTCTCAGAAATACTAAAAACAAGATCACGGTTCTGAACATACTCAATTTACATTTACAATGTAGATATCCTCGTATTCCTTGAAATTACGACAAAATTAACCTTTCCATTCGTTGCTTTTTTGTGATATTTTGAATTGTGCTTTTCTTAATTGTGCTTCCAACTTCAAAATATTGTATTTTAACATCACTTACGATTTGCCATTTTTTGATCATAATAACTTTCATTTATTATATTCCGTCAGCACAAGCGAATTCATTTAAAGGGAAGTTACTCCAATGGATCGGAATGAAAAGTCATGTGCCGATCCATATTCATAGCACATTTGTGTTAACTGAAAATTACTTTGACTAATGCAATCAATATACAGTCTTTAAACGAGCTCTTTGATTAATGATTTCAAATGCTCTTACATAGAATACAACACTTTAAGCCTGGACAATCATACCGTTTTGTGGTCTGGAATCTGTCCAGACACGGTGCCGCCATTCTGTGGGGACTTCCTTTCATGAAGAGTTCACATTCCTCTACCAGGTCACTTCCTGGGATTACAGTTGATGACATCTGGACCAACAACTGCCAGCCGCGGTCTTCACTTGCCCTAGAGAGGAAAATTACAGAAAAAAATAGTCTTTGGCATCAACGAGCAGTATGATAAGTACACATGTACTATGTACATTTAGCTGTACAAAATTGAAATATAAAATATTTCTTCAATTTCCTTTCCATTACTAATTTGATTATTATATTTCTTCAAATGAATCAAGCGAAGAAAATGTATTTACAGTGGTTTGAATACTTACTTATCTGGATTGTGGGTTAATTGTTTCATGAGTTGGCAATACACTTCTTCTCTCAAATGTCGCTAAACCAAATAAAAGATAAAAACATTAGCTTAAACTAAAAAACAATGCACGGAATCAAATGTCATTATGAAGATCAGTTTCAGGCACAGCATTGTATCGATATATATTCTTTTATTAAAGAAATAGGTCTTCAGGTTTGTACTAGTAAAGAAGCTGTCACATTCTAAATTCAGTAAACGTTTATTGTTTGATCAAAATTATCAATAAAATTGATGTCATTAGCTTGAAGTCAGATTACTACTTCAATTTCCTACTTCTGATTAATGTTTCTTGAATGTAGAGGTTAATCTTACACATCTCCTTAATGAGGTTCATGCTTTTATAACGTTCACCAGACTGCCCTTGAATTAACAAATTAACTTTCTCATTGATTGATCTAGTATCATTAATTTATACCCGTACTTCCCATGGACGACTCAAGAATTTATAACGTATACTCACACTTCTCATTGACGGCTCTAGGATGCAGTTGTTGGCGAGTTCGAAGTCTGATATATGATCTTTATTTGTTGCATCTCCCATGAACTGCTGGATAGGTATTCAGGATTAAGGTAAATTGTCAACATACGAATACACAAAGTAATTAATCAATGAACTAACTAACCATTGGACCAACTAATAAATACATGAATGAGTCAAGTCTTGAAAACTTTTCCCAATAAAAGTTTTATCTACTTCTTGCTATTGTCTTGTATGGTGACAGTATCAATAGCTCTTCATCATGTAAAATGATAAAAGAGAAACTTTTGTTGGTATCAAACCATTATCTAGTCTTAATTTTCAACTAGAATATTCGTGCAGAACAAAACCCAAAAAATAATTATCATCAACATCGAGCGATAATTTAACGTAGAACTTATATAGAATCTTCACCCGTCCACCCACCCATTACACAATGAGAATAAACGTTATTATCAGAGATGACTGTTTCCCAATAACATTAGAACTATACTAACGACAAACTATATAGCCCCTTTATGAGCGTATGTAGCAGTCCCCCGGACAGAGTGTGTCTGTTATGGTAAAGTCTAAAACCAATGGGAGCTAGATATGGATAAAACTGAAACTAAGAACAGAATAAACTCAGTTCATGTTATTATAATGCTGTTTACATTCAGATATATTTTAATTATTCAGTTTCACATTATAAAGGATATCTAGGAAACACCGACAGCTGGTCTGTCTGAGTTCGTCTCGATAACAGGTTTTCTTCAGGAGAGGTTTCTTCAGTGGATCTTTACTGAACTTCCATAATTGAGAAGACTTGTCCTTTTTGATTGAGGCTTTGGACAAAAACTTTGACATCCTGTTTTCATTTGAAGATCTGAATTCATGAAATATTTAAAAATAAAAAGTAACAGACATCAGCATATTAAGCAAAACATAAACATAACAATTAGAAAGAACAAGTATAAACTCAGATATTTACATGAGACAGTAGAAGTTAAAACAGACGACAGACCAAAAATTTACAACAACTTAAAAGCATTACATAATAAACCACAATTTTCAATTTCGAATTAACATAATTTTCCACGTCTGTAATGATCATAATTTGACATATGAAGAAGCATATCGTTTTTGTATTCAAGGATTAGGTAAGGAAAAAATCCAAAGTATTTACTGTCTTACCGGAAGTGATGTTTTGAGAAGCTGATTAGAGTGTGTTCTTCCTTCCGGTTCTCGGTGTTTACTAACATCATGAATGGATTAAACTCCTTCCGTAATTGTACAGTCACCATTCCCTATATTAATCAATGATCATTTTCGCACCAAAAACATACACACTGATGAAATACCTTAAGCATTGTTATATCGTAAGATATTGGCGCTACCAAAATAGCCGAAAATATTCGCAACTGCTTTAAAGCGTCTTATTTATAAAACATGCTTGTATATTTGACATATTTGACAAATCTATAAAAAATGGCAAAACATTGATGTTATATTATATATTGTATGATTAATGAGTTTTAACCGAAATACACCAAAAATATTACTATTAAGATATAAATATGATATTGCCACTGAGATAAAAAAATAAGTGTAAGATGAAAATTGATGTACCGCAAACAGCAACACAAGCAGAGCAAGTATCAACAAAACGCTAAAAAATGTGTTATTATTCGAAAATTAAAAAATTACACATTATTACAAGAAATGAATTGCTGGATGATACGTTGATGTTCTTACCATCATATCTTTTGAAGGTTGTTCTATCACTGGTAGTATATACAGAAGGTCACGTGGCATGGTTTCGCTTTTTCCCGTGCGTTGACACGTGCCTTTGAAGACGTCAGCATTCCTTAAGTGATCGTACTGGTGATCGAGTTTGACTAAGTCTCCCTTCTGTACACCTAATCCTATTGCACCGTCTAGAAAGGACAGTAAGACAATGAATATTTCATTGATTATTTAATTAAACCACATTAATCGATCAATTAATTCATTCATTAATTCTCTCTTTTCCAACTATGATGAATTGATTCACGTCTAGGTTATGAAGTAGAATCAGAGCAACACTTTAAGAAAAAACATATGAAGCGTAAAAAGTATTCTTAAATTTTTCCCATATTTAAATTTGTTTCAGTTTTTCTTTACTTCTCCGATATTCATTGTGTAAAAATAACTTTATTTCAGCTTTAAACACAAATCGAATATATTAAAGTATATGCCTTGCATATAGATTCAATAATTAGTTTTATGGTTTGTATCACTGTTAAATATATAGTCGATGGTGTCTCGGTTAGGAGATTTAAGAGTCTCAGAGGAGGTCGATATGCAATAGGTCAATATGGCCAGTTGGCGTACTTACCATATTGTGAACAGTCCTGGACAACCAGACCGTATTTTGATTTGCGTTTTAATCCTTCTAGGAACATTGACAACATGCGATAGAGATCCTCAGAGTGTAGCGAATAAATTAGATATTCCTCTGACTTCACTGTGGAAATCGTCGTTGTATGCCTAGAAAGTAAATGGAAATAATCATAATAAGTAACTATTAAATATAAAACTATATCCCTATGATAATGCATTATGGCAATACAGACTATTCTAATTCTGGAATTAGAATAGTCTGTACGCCTTGTATGCGTTTTATGCTTTGTGAAATTGTGTTGCATGCCCTGCTTTTCGCTATTTTTTCGATGGATATACAAGGTTTCAGTGTTTAAATATTTGAAAAGGTTGGATGTAAGTATTTGTCATCTGATCTATGTCGGTGTGCCGCGAATACTGCATATGCACATATTGCAGCGTATTTTCGCTTTTCGAGCCAAATAAACTGCGCTAAAATAACATCGCACTTATGGTCTTTTTGTATAATTTATAATGGCAATTATGCGAATCCATCATCCTGTTCAGGTTGACACTAGCGTTACAGTTTGATTGAACCGAAATAGGTACGTTTATAGCACGAGACCTATTGATTAAGTACTTGTTTTTTAATATCAGAGAACTTAACCAACCAGCTAAAATAGTCAATTAACCACTTAATATCAATTAATTACTAAATACTACAATCATGACCGAGGTTTACCTCATTTAGAAGAAAAACATAAAAATATCTATAATTGGTAAACTACACTACAACATTTTTTCAAGAAGATCAATAACTTAAATTTCTTAATGACGTACCTGCTTCGCGTCACGCCAGAGATCTCTATGAAAGGAATCTGCATTTTGATATTCTCTTTATCATCCATCACTTGCACTCCTTTAAAGTTAAGGCCCAGAATCACTTGGGACCAAGAAGTATCAGGGCCTTGAATTTTACTGGCATCATAAAAACGTGAAAACATATGAAACCACTTATTCTTGGCGAATGTCACAACATCTGCTTTAAGAGTGTCTGCTTTGATTTTACTTTTTAAAATATCCGTTTCAAGCACTTTTGTCACTTTTTCAATCCATGACTTAAGTTCTTCTTCTGGTTTCTTATCTCCAGGAAGCCAACCCGTGAGGAACGATTCAATACTGTCAGGTTTTAAATCACTTCCATGTTCCACAAAATATCGTTGGGCGGCCATCATTACCAGAACTTCGTCCTGAAGCATCAGATACAAGATACAGAATTAAATATTTAAATCATTGAGGATTATCCTCATAGCTTGTATATCTACTCATGGAATACATTCTCCGTCCCTTCAAAGGGCACACATAGGTTCCATACGGAAGTTAACAATGTATTTTAGATAGACGTGTTCCAAGTTAGGATAATAACCACTTTGGTTTAAAACCAACTTTGATACGCACAATCAGATGAAATGTTTCAAAATAAAAAAAGATAACAAACTTTAACATATTCTAAAAGTCAAATTTTGTGATAGGATAAAATAATATGAAATCGTATAAACATATCGTCTAAATAATTGACAAAAATGATGGCTTCATAAACCTGTCGTAGTTCACCCCTGATATTTCAAAATCAACTGGTCTAGTCTTTGATCAAGACGAGTCTAATATCTCTTCAAGGGTAGATGAGATAAGAAAAAATAAAGGAATGATTGAGAAAGCTGATGTCTATATTACCTTGTCGCAGACATATTCGCCGACCGACACGCCTCGCATCACTTGTTGATAGACTAGGTCTATCCCTATTGGGTCATTGTTGTGCTCATGCCACGGCGTGAAGTACTCTTTCCGGAAGTAGAGTCTCCATGTGGACGTGCTCTCTTTCATTCCCATCTGACGAGTGTGCTGTTCACACTCCGACACGGCGTCCATCACGCGATGTAGTCCATGGCCAAGACAGGATATCTGGTTGAAAAAGAAAATTCTGTATTCTAAAAGACAAATGTAAAGATCAAGAAGATCACAGCAAACTATAGATTCGTTTTCTTCTCCAATCCACGTAGTTTAAGAATTGCAGCTTGCGAGAGGTTTTTACATTTTGATATTCATCATGTAGACCGAAACCAAAGTGGTCGGTCGCACGCATCATATTGTCTTTACCTTGACCCCCTAAATGGACTTAAAACTATGCCACCAAACCATCGATTAGGCTTTATTTTATCGATCTGAAGTAGTTTTCGTCAGATATTTGTTGCAAAAACCTCCACAGTTATCAAATGTATCGCATACAAATTACAGTGGACTGAATTTTGCAATGATTAATTTTTAAACCATGACAAATATGAGTAGAATATAGATTAGTGTTACCCTTTGCATCAGCGTTATGTAGATTGAAAATCCCTCAATATGCTCGAGGCCGATTCTGTTTGCAATTTGTCGACATAATTCTTGAACCGTAGTCACCGAATCTGCTTCTACAAGCATCCTATTGCCGTTCATCAAAGCCACTGGTAACAGGATGGGTTTGCCGTTTTTGGCAGCCTGAAAATATTATCAAAAAGTATTATTGTAACATAAATCTTTGCTTCATTTTTGTTTTAAAAAAAGGAATTCAATTGGTAATCCTTTCAGCTTATTATTTGCACTTTGCACCTGTACATCTTTCATGCATGTAAGTAACGAGTTATATCTTCCGGGGAAAAAGTAATATTAAAAAAAAACGTTAATGATAGTATTCCCAACCTGAAACTCTAGCCAGCTAGGAGGAAAAGCTCTGGTTCCAGTTATGAACGTTCTCCGAAGTATTCTTTCTACTCTGTTAGCATGTTCAGGCATACTTTCTTGGAGAAACTGTAGGAAGCATGGCGAGAACTGAAACGAAAAATTGCCAATGTACATTTTCTGTTATTCTAAGTATTCATATTATGACACAAAAATGAATTATTTATTTATTGAAATACGTAAGATAGATATACAAATTGTCAAACAAACAATGTTTTTTTGTACCTTTAGGAAACATATTACAGATAGACATAAATGTCAGCAACCATCCCCTATGCTAACACGCTCCGTAGAATTCATATTCGTTGCCAACAGCGTTCATACTTATGTATTTGCAAAGAAAATGAAGATCAATCCTTAAACGACTTCATTGTGATTACTGTAAAATAAAATCTAAAGAGAATGTGTTGTTGGTAATTACATGGATGAGGTACATTGCATACCCCGTCTATTATTGAAGATAAAACAACATAAATAAATGACAATATTGAAATATTTGCTCTAACCACTGTTGTCCAGGAACGCCCGATCTAGGTTACAAATGTCTGATATATTAATGCAATATCTAATTTAAAAGATTAAAACAAGGGTGACCGTCAGTCTTATAGAAAATGTAATTAATAAATTTACCCTTTAGATAGAGAAGTAACTGTAGTCACACAAATTACGACATTGACAGTTAACGACAGTTCACGACTGTCGTACATGGGTCATTGTCTTTGCCATTTTAACTTACCCTCTCTGTAGGAGAAAAGCTTCCAGCCATAAGATAGAGAAGAACCCAGCCTCTCACTGTACTGTTTCGGGAAGGGTTATTTGTGAGTTGTTTACACACCTGGCAGTATAACTCATCTCTACAATACAAAACATAGTGTCGTCACAGGCATAAGTAGATACAGGACTGAAAATCACCACATCACATTTCTCTCTCACAAACATTGTCAAGGAACTTATTCTAAACTTGTTTAGACCACTGCAATGAGACACATATGTCAAAGGACTAGAGGGGTAGAGGTTAAGAGTGTGTAGGATGCGAAAGAACATCATTGCTGAAGACAAATAAACATGCCATTTTTTATATGAATTGCTTGTTGTCGAATTTATATACTTATCTTGAATATTTTAGATCTCGCTATCGACTTATCGAAATGAATTATATATTTAATTGATGTTAAACCCCTACCTTATGTCTGGTTGATAAATACCAAGCGCGCAGATAAACTGCACTTTCTCAAGCATAGAGACCGATTTGTCGCTAAGGAACGGCAGACTTTTGGCTTCCGTGAATCCAGGATTTTTGAACTGTAAAATGCAAATGACAAATTATTCGAAAACCATTATTACATCGCACAATATAAAGATTTACTTGGCGCTTCATTATTTTCCACAACCATTTACCTCCCTGTATAGCAGGAACGCGGTATTTTTGTACATTTAAATGATACAGTATCATGAATCTTGTTCCGTTATTCATTTTTTTAATTGTGCACTTAATCTTTTCATCGCCAAATTATGTGTTCGTCAAAATGAGTTATTTTAAGGTCAGGGGGTATTTCGTCCAAATGAGTACTCTTTCAGAAGGTTATTCTAAGACCAGTGTAGTTTACATTTCTTACCAGTTCTGTGTATTTCTTGTGAGCATCCTCCACATCTTTCTTTGTGTATTTCTTGTGGAAGTATTGTCGGACTTGTACAGTAGGTGGAGAGGATTGCTGGATTGTAAACAAATATTGAGAATGTGATTAAAATTAATTACACAAAAGTCATCAAAAGCAAAAATTAATGTATCTCTTTTTTTTAAATCAAAGTTAGATTTTGTATTTTTGTCCTTATTAAAAGAGTTCTAAGAAAAAAAAGAAAAAACAGGTATTTTTGTTTTCTTTTTAATATTTCAGTTTCAGTGATAACAAAGAGCGAAAAAAATTATTTTGCTATTTTTGCAATAAGTAATTGAATGACAATTTTAATATTTTAACTGTTACTCAGTAACAAAGATATCACAACAAATCCGTGGTAATATTACACATTAATCGTACTACCACATGATTGTACAGATTCCATAGGTCACGTGACTTACCCCAGCAACATCTATCTTGTCGACGACGTCCAAATCTGGCAAATCTCCCATGATTCTTAGTATTGTTACCCAGGAAGCAAGCGAGGCCTGGACAGAAAATAGATTAATGACAGGTTTTTCTCACCAGACAAATATGCTAATCACGTCAGTTACAGGCTTGATGACTCGACTCCCTAATACTGTCATTTTGATAATGATCATGCTTCCTGTTTCTATAGGGTTTCCCTAGCGTAATGAATATGTTACGCTATGCTTGGAATATCTTACGTCAATTTCAGGTCAACTTCGAATATCCATATATTTATTCAAGTGATAGCTTAAGGATGTACACTTCTGAGATGTTAACATTTTCTTGTATTAAACTTTTGTTCTAATATAGATTTTTTGAAATTGGAATTCATACAAGACACTTTACATTATTGTACAGTTGTCTCCATTAAAATATAGCAGCGCTATTTAATAAGACTTTTAGTTTTCCTCAGAATAGTAACATATACCATTAATACACCTTTATTTTGTTAAAATTGTATTCATGTTATGAATATTAAAAGTTCCTACTTATTTTTATCTTTGTTTGTTTGTTGAATTAAATGTACATGTACGTTCTATTAAAAGCCAGAGTCATATAATGACGGCCTCCCATGTATGTGGTATGCTGCGTGTGTGAGTGTTTTGGGAGATTGTGGTATATTGTACATTTATCGGCCAGGCGTCCGCAGACTACCTACCAGATGATCTGCCTTCTCGTACTTGGGTAAGAGGGGCTGTGGTAAGGCCGCACAGCAATAACTACTCGACCCCTTCACTGTAAACAGGCTCTGTGCGAATGACGTCCAACTACTCGGGGCCAAAGAATCTCCAGAATCATGTGACCTTGTCATCGAGTAGTCATCTGACTGCTCGGTCGAGTGGTCACTCGCTGTGGAATGGCGACCAGAGGACCGGCGTTCATCGCTGTTGTTTTCTTTGCCGTTGTTCACGTCTTGATGGATATTAGTGGAGTCTTGTAAAACTTTAAGCTAGAAGAAAGATAAGTGAATAACATGAGTCAAGTTTGTTCTCTAAACCATTTCTAGATGGTCAAAACCTAAGTTGTATGTCTGAAATAAGTTAATTATTCTGAAGAATTATATTTAATTTCGTTGAAAGCAGCAGAATAAGCTAATACTGATTAAGTACTTTGTAAACCGAAGACAATCAAGGATTTATTACGCAAGAGATATTCGACTTTGTCAATGGACAACGACAAAAGTCCATTCCCAACTTACCAACTGATCTGAAACTTGTGCAGACGACAGAGTTGCAGTGCCAAATTTCGGGTTTCGTTCACATTCCTCCAAAGCGGTCTGGCCATTTTTCTGTTTTGTGTCCGGTCCTGGACTTTGCGGATTTTCGTCTGTGATGGAAACGTCAAAATGGCGTTCATCTCCACCCCAGGTTGACGTGATCGGGACTTGTATCGAGTGAGAGGACCGTTTTCTCGGCGGAGAGGCACCACCGCCAATTTTGATATTGCTGACGTGTTTCTGCTTACCGTCCGACATTCCGTTTGCCTGAAAAAATATGAAACAAGTTAATCATTCTGAACTTTAAATGGAATACATAAACTGGAAATATTTATTTTAAGTTATTAAATAATGTGATCGTGTCATCTTCCCTTTCAATCCTTTAGCAAAACTTCGTTTTAAAGTTTAAATCAGCAGTGTATGTCATTAGTATGACAAAAGGAGCTTGTGCACTTATGGAAAACTGCTTGACAATATTCTGCTGTATTTGAGTTTTATTTGAGGAAGAAATATTCCTGATAATAAAACATTAATCTTAATAATAATACCATATAATACGAAGTTTCCGCAATTTAAAGCAAACAAAGAAACACAAATGTACGCTTTATGTCATGATTTTCTTTGTGAAACTATTTCATGTGATAGTTGAGAACCGTCGTAATCATGAGGTATGATTGTATGATTCAATTTTATCATGTTTCACTTCCTCTCAACAGCATAGGACAACCTTACCTGTATATCTGTATAGAATGTGTTAATGCGTTTTATGTTACTAACTAAATATTCATTTATCTTGTGCCCCGTTGTCATAATGTTGACTCAGGTATTTTACAGTTTCATCTCACTAAGATACAATTTATCCTGTCACATTTTGCTGACAATTTACAGATCATTAGATCGACACCCTTTGCGTAAGAGAAAGCATGTTTTACAAAACAGGGAAGTTGAGTTGATTGGATTCCAAAATAAGAAATGGAGCAGCAGGACAATATTTACCGAATCAAAAGACACTAAATACCAGACTTTACCCGGTCACGTTATATTGACCACCGGCAAACCAGTCGTCCCATTCCCCTTTAAACTGAGCGCCAAACATGACCTAAACTACACTTAAAAGGAGCAAGACTCTAACTGATGCAAAGAGATACAACATGAATATACCGCAGCCTCCCAAATACCGCAGCCTCCCAAATACCGCAGCCTTCCAAATACCGCAGCCTCCCAAATCACACTCAACAGATTGTATAGATGTAGAGAGGATGCTGTCCTTTAATGACACAGCTGCCAATAGGACATTAAGCCGAATCAAACAAACAACCCATTAGTGTAATTGAAGGGCAAATTGTGCTGTGTTTCGATCATTATATCAATGTCCTATTAACAACCAAGTTCGTTTCAGGACGGCCTCAAATATTTGTAATGTATTTCTATGTCTGACTGTATGTGTTGGGAGGGTGCGGTGTCTTCCTTGTAATGGTGGGGATATTTGCCCCTTTTTATACTGATATCACTCTGAAGCATCCCATCAAAGACACCAAAATCAGAATTGATGGTTGCTCTTGATTTCAATGTCAATACAAATTGCATATAAGGTGGTTATATTGAGATTCAAATGTGTTTTTCAAATGTAAACAAGAAATCCTAATACGGACTTTTCAGTGTCAATTTACTTATGTCTCTGACAGAATATCTTGGATATCGTTTAAATGTTTTGCAAATATGATGGAATTAAATACTCTTCATAGATAGAAAGGTCCTATATAGTCCTTTACAAAAATTGTGAATTATATGACCCTGGGGTCTCAGGTTTCCCCCTGGGGAGGGGATTAAGTTTACTATAGTTTATATAGGGAAAACACATTTTTGAGTATTATTTGATCATTTGTAATGCAGGAAATGAGTCAAATATTGTCAGAATTATCAGTATGAGATGGCTATTGAATCCTATTAACCAGTTTTCCATGACTGACCCCCAGGGGCCTTAGGGGCGGGTCAAAAGGGGTCAAATAGGCTCAAACTTTAAAAAATCTTCTTCTTAAATACTGGAAATGGTAGAATCACATACTCTTCATAGATGGACAGGTCTTAAGGTGTTTTATTAAAATTGTGAATTATATGACCCTGGGGTCTCACCACGTTTCCCCCTGGGGAGGGGGTCAAGTTTATACTATAGTTTATATAGGGAAAACACATTTATGAGCATATTTTGCTCAATTTTCATAGAAAATGTGTGAAACTTGTTAAGAATTATTAGCCTGAGATAACATTTTATTATCATATATCTATATTGGTCCTGGTCAACCCCTCGGGGCAGAGTGGTGGGGCCAAAAGGGGCAAATAGGCTCAAACTTTAAAAATCTTCTTCTTAAATACTGGAAATGGTAGAATCTAATACTCTTCATAGATGGACAGGTCTTAAGGTGTTTTATGAAAATTGTGAATTATATGACCCTTGGGTCTCATGTTTCCCCCTGGGGAGGGGGTTAAGTTTACTTTACTTTATATAGGAAAAACACATTTATGAACATGATTTAGTCATTAAAATAGGAAATTAGTCAATTGTTGTCAGAATTATCCCTATGTGATGGCCATTGAATCTTATCAACAAATTTTCCATGACTGACCCCCAGGGGCCTTAGGGATGGGGCCAAAACGGGTCAAATAGGCTAAAACTTTAAAAATCTTCTTCTGAAATTCTGGAACTGGTTGAATCAAATACTCTGCATAGATGGAAAGGTCTTAAAGTCCTTTACAAAAATTGTGAATTATATGACCCTGGGGTCTCAGATTTTCCCCTGGGGAGGGGGTCAAATTTACTATAGTTTATAAAGGAAAAACACATTTATGAACATTATTTGCCTTTATTTTTCATAGGAAATTAGTCAATCTGGGTTAGAATTATTAGCCTGAGATAGCATTTTTAACATCATATCCATATTGGTCTTGGCCGACCCACAGGGACCAGAGGGGCGGGGCCAAAAAGGGGTCAAAATGGATAACATTTCTTTCTTCTGAATTCACATAATCTTCATAGATTAAAAAGTCAAATTACTGAAATCAGGTGACCGTTAAGGCCCATATCACTCTGAAGCATCCCATCAAAGACACCAAAATCAGAATTGATGGTTGCTCTTGATTTCAATGTCAATACGAATTGCATATGAGGTGGTTATATTGAGATTCAAATATGTTTTTCAAATGTAAACAAGAAATCCTAATACGGACTTTTCAGTGTCAATTTACTTAGGTCTTTGACAGAATATCTTGGATATCGTTTAAATGTTTTGCAAATATAGAGGATTTACATGTATGCAGCTTTTACCAATGTGCATCAAATACGTTGAAACTGAGGGAAAGCTCACAATGTCAACAACGAAATTAACTGGTTTTCCCATCCTTAAATGACCCTGGCTGTTAACAGGAGAAATATAACAAAGACAAACATTAATTACTTTTTATAAGGCCTCGCTCACAGAATGATTGACCAATTTTATACATTTGTCTGTCGTAGATTCTGTATTACTTGTAATATGATAAAAGGTCAAAAGGTCAGATAGGATTACAGCTGTTTAGAAAGACGCGTATTAACACACTATGTTTAACGTAAGTACCGTGTTTACTTTTCCTCACAGGACTTCGTGTTTACCTGATTATAGTGTGTATCAAAATCGCAAAACAAGCTTTTTCGTTCTGTCTTATCTAATTTCACATGATGAATACAAAATACAGGAAATTCAACATAATCTTCCGATATTTTCACTTGAATGGTATAAAGCTCGGACAATACCTTTAAAATACGTTTAACGATACCGATTTATTTATCATATTATGACTAAACTGTATGATAAAACACAAGATGTCCCGAAGGTGAATCATGGACAAGGCCGATGTATCCCGGAGACATTTGACAAGTCGGGTGTATAATTTGTCTACGGCTATCTTTCGCCATCCTGTGTCCAGAGGAAGGTCTTACGGTAAGGTGTGAGATTAGACTCACCTTTATCAAGTCAATTTACGGCGTTGTAGGTTTTAAGACCAAATTATCACATGTACTGACCGACGCCGTCGGCGTTGGTTTTGGCTTCATCTGCCTTTGTCCTTCAGTAGAGAGATAGCATCAGTGATTATCTTGAGAACAGAAGGGTTTTATTTTGGTTTGTATTCGCTACCCCGTCCCAAACAATCTAAAGTGTTGATAACTTTCGCCATCGTTAAGAATGGCATTATCATTCAGCATGTTATTTATTTTCGCGAGTCAAACAAAACATTCGCCATCGATTCAACAGGGCGAGAGAAGACAGATGTTAGCGAGACATTGACGTGATAGTCATGGTCGCCCTTGGATGGGTGTCAGGTAGACACCAATACATCGTAGCTCGGTCATAGATTATAGTTTAAAAAGACATCAGAAACAAGTGCCAGATGAAAAAAAAGAAGTTAGAAAGATAAAAACTGTTTGGGTCATATAGTAGACAGGAATCGTGCATAATCGAAGACATGAGCCGTTTTCGATTAAGTGGTTTGACTTGTTGGACCTAGCTGTTCGTTTATGAATTAAAGACGGATCTTGTGATTTTAAATTGTTTTCGAGCCTTGACAAAAACTCTCATAGGCCTGTATTATAAATTGCAGGTCGGTCAGGATCTATACTTGAAACAATTACAAACGGTCGAACCCGTTGTGTCGAATAAACTAAAACGGCCCTGGGGTCTTATGAGAATGGCGGTCAAGGACGAATGTCAAATGTATGGACAGTCAAGTTAACATGAGGACATTTGTTAACGAGACACCAACATTTAGGGTTATAAGAGGTCATGTTCCAGTTTTTCACTCTTCTCATGGGTAGAATCTAACATGGTAACATGAAAGTGATATTTTTTTTTAATTCCAGCTCAGTTTTCAATTAATAGAGTTACTATACTGCGGCGTCACAATTATATTAAAAAATGGCATTGTCAGGGTGGTGTCCTAGGGCCATAATTATTAATATTATCAACATTATCTTTAAGATGAACCCCAAAATATAACCATGAAGAACTTTTATTCCGTTAATCTGAAATAACGATGAAGGGCTTTTTAGGATGTTGAAATATGATAGTGATCTCAATAATTGTCAAAATTGATATTCAGCGGCTGCAGCAACAACAAAGATATTGTTCAAGTACTAGTATCCAACAAATTGCATTTACATTCACATGTAAGATATGTATTCTGTTCATGAATACAACAGGTCTTCTCAATATAGTTTAGATGCTACAATGTGCTATTAAATTTTTAAATTATAGATTTGAGTATTGAAAAACACTTTTTTTAAATTTATATATTTAAAAGGACGCACCAACATTCGAGAGCTACAACTAACAGAAGACAATGTATCCCATCTCGACAAACCAAACACAGAGAGACTTTATGTGTTTATCAGAGAGTTCATTAATGGTCGAATACTAAAATCGACAAGAATTGAATATTCGTATCATGGATACAATCAAATTTTTGTGCTTTAAAGTTGTATTTCTTGTAATTTCACCACCACAAACTCTCATAAAACATACAATGTGTGAATATGGATGCTTATATATGATGGTTCAGATCCATGAAAGCACCAATATTTTATTGATATAGCGGTAAATGTCGCATGAAATTTCACACGTTTTGAAATAACCGCCTCAGTCAACGCCATGTTTCAAGCTTTCGGGTAATATCGGCAAATCAAGTTGCATCACGTGACCGACATCGGCAATACAAGTATACATGTAGATCGGAACCTCATGGTCCGTATCACGTGGTCAATATCGGCAATAGCTATTTTAAACGTGTACACGTTACAAATCAATATTTTAATTTAATTGTTTAATGATTTTGCAAATACGAACTTAACAAAAGTCGGTAAATATCGAAAGTTTAAAACTTAGAGAGGCGGATAAAAATATGTAAAACACTTAAAATACTTTTTGTATGTCAAAAATATAACAAGTCACAGACCATACAACTTTAATTAAATCACCTGTCTACGGTCAAGACTTCGTTACCACATCACAAAGAGCTCGAACTCTACGATTGTTGATGAGTATAGAATGTCCGACATCTTGACCCTTCGTCAGTTAGGCCTGCTAATCAAAATTTTAAGTTTTTTCTGTTTTTTTTTTATAAGTAAAGGTTAGAGGTTAAGCTATGAAAACCTAATGCTTCTCAGACTACATGTATACTACACAAGCCCAGAATAGATTAAGACATTACATAATCCATCCAAAGTAGTAAGTAGGATTTGATTTCATCTGCCCTATATGTGACAAGCTTTGCCTATATATTCATCTACACGAATTACGTGCAGCTATTTATAAGTATGGAATTTAAAAACAAGTGTTCTTGAAATTCTTATATATAATTCAAAGGGCGTTAACTCGAATAGATCAGAGTGTGAAAATGTTGACGAGATCAAAACTTAATCTGTATAATTTTATCAGCATGCACTCAGAAAAAATAATTTAAAGTGCTGATGACTGGAAACAGGTGTAACGCAGAATCAAGTTTGTTCATTCTGAATCTTTTCAAATTTACTCGACCCGAAAATAACGCATCTTTCAACGCCCAGATGAATCATACCGACTACTTTAAACGTGACACGTCTGAAAATACATGTTACATTAACTAGAAAAAATTTACTTCTAAAAAAATGCTCTGTTTACACAAACGACATTCCTAGCTTGTCAACGAAATAGTTTAAGCGATAGTTTAGGACTTAATCTTAGTGTATCAAAACTCTGCCCAGTGATATGGATGTATAACAGCAGAAATACGATAATGACTTGTTTTACACACGTTGTGATGTTATTTAGGCGCTAATGCTGGCTAAAAAAATACAAAAAAGTTCCATAGTGTACTTTAAGTGAAGAACCTTGCATCATATTGTGCATAAATATTGCACACACTTCGAATGATTCGTGTGACACGTTGATGAAATAGTTTTAACATAAAAAATCTTAAATAATGTTTTTGATGTGATAATATTATTTCGATTCAAAAATTTGGTTCCTGATTTAAATTATTATATATATGTTATCTCATTGGTACAACAGAGTAGCCGCTATGCACATTTACCGATATTACTGAGAAGTTGCACCAGGACTCCGTATTCAGTTCTAGGTGGTTATTATATATTAGAGATATATTGAATTATACTGGGTTTAATGATATTTGGTCACTTCAACTATCTTGTACAGTTAAAAGAAATTATCTTAAAACAATTATTTTATTCAGCGAGTAACTAAGCTTCTTTAAACTATATAAGGAAAAGATAGAATTGTTAGTTTCAATCTATCTAAATTTGTTTATTGATGACTGTGTCCATCTATTATTTCCCTCTTTATTTTTATTATTATTACTTTTGTTCCTTTTGACCTCTTGTTACATATGTACATATGTCATGAATGAATAAAAAAAATCTTGAAAATCTTGAAATCTTGAGATAATTTTTCTCGCCTCAAAATCATTTAACCGACGGAGCTGCCATTTTGGCGGATTACAATCTCTGGCACTGCCCTCCCATGTACATATTGAGTCAACTGCAAGAATTAGAGAATGCAATATGTTGTTGAAATATGAAATAATAAATAGTGTGCTTGCAATGGTTCAAACTGCCAAATAGTCTTACCCCCGCGGGTTTCAGATTGTCTGTCTTTCAAATTCCTAAGAAAGACATATTGGGTGTTTCAAGAGTGAACAAACAAGCCAACAAAGTCGACAAAGTAAAGATTTCAATACCGTGAAATGATTTGTACGTCTTTCTCTAAACCGGATCCACGTATAAAGTACATTTATACATGTTGTAAAATGATATTATTCAACAAACTATAACGAGTTTTTCTTTCGTCAAGGATGGGGGATTTATAATTTGTGTTATTGCCAAATCCTTAACATCAGTTTATAATTCTCATTTCTAAAATGAAACCGTACGCCGTACCATACAATGAACAAACATTTTAAGCCGAGTCAGATCGACTGCTTGCGTGTGCGGTCAGTATTAACTGTCCTATATCTACCAATTATCACTGGAATGTCTGCAAACTAGACCTTTCATTGAATAAAAGTTTGTTAAGAAAGGCTGACTTTGGTTTTCGCTCCCTATTTACTCTACAATAACACGTAGTCTGGTAAGTAAACAAAGATATCAAAAGAGTTTAACTTTCTTTGTATTCACTCTGACTTCTGTCAGAGATATGACTGTCCTTTGTCTTGACATGAATGCGTTTAAAATCCCTGTATGTGCCGTCGCACTGATCGCAGTCCCATTACTGCTACTGACGGAATTTCACTAATCTGATCACCTCAGAAATATGTATTTCCGAAGATTGTCGGAAATTTCTCCGTGATGTCGTGATTTGGAATTTCACAAAGGGGAGTAACTCTGATGGATCACAAGGTGTAACATGAGTGTTCCGTATGTTATGATATATACACTAAAATAATGAGTTTATTTACTCAACTAGGCTTTAATTGGGTCTCCATTTGTGAAGTTTATGACATGTGATCAAACAGTTTTTTAGTGGGTTGGCTTATTTAAACTTTTTTACATTTATCGAGACGACGTCTACAAAAAATTCTGCTACATTAATAGATAAGGCAATTGATCATAAACGCATTTTACACATACATGTACATGTATGTTTCCATGACGATGATGACACGTGATTGCAGATATCTTAAATAGACGTGCAATCTGGTCATATCGCATATATGTATTTATAGGTGATGAAACCATTTTGGTTAGAATTATATATTTATCAGTTATGGGCCTTTGTTGGGGTTCAAATGGTGTTATACCGTATTGGTATAATTAAATAATGACTGCGTGCGTAGACCGAATCATAAGTCCTTAATTTTTATATTAGATATGTAAATGATAATGTAGTTCCTTTGACCAATGTCAAAATAGTAAGTCGACGTATATTTTGATTACAAAAGTAATGGCGATAGGACGTCACCCTGAAGAACTCAACATTTGGGTATTGACGTCACAGAAAAAAATTAATTCGACGTTTCTACACATGAAAAAACCGAGTCGATATGCGATATATCGAACCTCACGTAAACATGTTTTAGCCAACTAGAATGGAGAAAAATCAGAGCATATCTTCTATACATAGGTATCATTTCTCTAATGCTACGAACCCACTATTTATATTGTTACGGCATCCGTTGTGCTCATTTCCAATTGAGAGGAAATATGTTCCAATCCATTTGACACCTTATGGCAATACAAATACAATAAATCATTTCGCAAGTATTAGATCAAATCATAAATTATATAGAAAAGTGCTCCCACGAGACTAGAAATGTAAATTTATTTTGCGCATTGTTAATTGAAAACAGCCTATTTCAAATAAAGATCCTCGTTTTCACTCCGTTCGTGGATTGTTATTGAAAATTATCTCTGTAAATTAGAGCGGAACGAAGTTTGTTAATGTACAATTATTAAAGATGCTCCACCGCCGACAATCGGTATTTTTTCACTATCAAAAACAGGAGCAGATGATTTAGTATTTTTCTTCAGTTACAAAAGTTACGTACTTTACACCATTACCACCATTGAAAAGTTTGAGCTTCTAATTTTAACTTCAAGTTGAAAATATAAAAAATAATTAATTGAATCCCGAAAAAAATCCGTGGCACTATATCCTATATGGAATGAAGTACTGATTGCGCATGCATCAAAGGCAAAATAAATTATCTTATACTATTTTTTTGTGTAAATTAGACATATATATACAAGATTAAACACCAATTATTATTCTAATGATGAATATCATTTATGCTCTGTCGGCGGTGGAGCATCTTTAATATTTATCTTGATGATAACTAGGTCATTCAGCGGAATAGTTTTGATTTTTCCTGCTTTTAGGATTTACGCCTCTGAGAAGTCAATATTTTCCTGTAATTAACACTTTATATTGATTTTTGGAAATATGTGTTTACTGAGCTATTGATGCTCAATGTTTGACAAAATATTGGATTTTATGGAAATTTTGTCGTTTTAACCATATGCACGAACAATTAAAGCAATATTTTCTTATGGGTTGCTTGATATGTATGAACGTTTGCAGAATTTATTGTGCAGTTGGCATCTTTAAAAATATAGCAGTTATGTTAAATAAGACTACTAGTGGTTGTAAATCTATTACAAGAAGACACAGCACGAATATATCGCAGTCTCCCAAAAACACGCACCGCATACATGTAATTCACACACGCAACACGTCGCAACACGTCGCATACGCGGGGATGGAGTGGTGCACGTGGGTTTTGTCCTTGAATGACCCTGACTGTTAATAGGACGTTGATATATTACACCAACCAACCATTAGATTAATACAAGTTGTGAACAGCCACCAGTAGCATTTTGTATAAACAAATTCAACATCCTGTTTGGAGAATATATTTGTAAAAAAAAATCCCCTTAAATTACTCCTGAACGTTATGATTGGATGAGCACTGTATCACAGAAAACTGGTTTGTCAACAATGCATGTATATCTAACCGGAGACGCATGAATTGCTAGCATTTAACTCAAAATGAGTTTAAAGGCTTTGTTTATGTCTATATACACTAGACAGTCTACCTGAACATTAATTTAAAATAATTATATAAAAGCACCAAGAGTTTATAACAAAGCCTTTTAATCTTTGTTGATAACTCGGTGCACTAGCCAAATACTTTACAGACATTCCCTACCTCAAAGGAGTCGTTTACTTTTAGCCATTGCTTATAAGTCTAGAAAAAAACGTGTGCGCATTCTTGTGTGTATGATAAATATGTTTTAAGACCACCCTATGGATGAAGAAAACTGAAGTGTCTGGAAAATGAAGCAGTTTTTATACACAGATCAATGAATAGGATCGTTTGGAACTGTGAGAATGTTCAGTGGGAGAGATTTTATTGTGTTTACTATACATTCAAATAAACTTCAGTTAAACGCAAGTCATCTGTAATATTTATTTTTTTCTTCTCAAAAATCCTTTTATTCCATTTACAATTCTTGTTTCATGCATGACACCTAATATAGTTTTATATACTCATTAGTTTTATATACTACAAAAGTATATGAATCATAAGTAGGTTTCTTCTATTAGAGACGTAGAACTTAAAGTGAATAGTCGGGCAAAGAAAACCAGTCTAAATGCGTTCGTTGGCCTTCCAAAAGTTCTCCCATATTAATACGACGGTCAAGTTCTGCTTAGTTTCCAAGTTCTGACCATTAAAGTAAAGGAAAGTTGAAAGCATTGAAAGCGAGGCTACGTGGAAATGTAACCACGGACATAGTGAGCCGGGAGGACGTTTTAGAATTTCCATACTTTAAATTAATTTCTTCGTACGCAGACAGATTTTGACGAGAGATTTTATTTTTCCATTTCATAAGAAATTATACTGGATACATTCACACCATTTTTACCGACTTTAGCCATCCTTGCCCGACTGTTCACTTTAAGAAAAAAAAAATTAATGAGAGTTTTGTGTGTAACATATAGATAATAAAATCTGTACAGATAACTACACACCGTTAAGTATGTGTTGTTAAAATGTATAAATCTTAAGAGATATGACATCCATCACTCCAGTACAACAGACAATAGTTTTAAGTTGATTGACAACCATATATCATATCATCTTTGTATTGAGGTCAAGGGTCGTACATCAAAAAGGAAGGATAAAAATTAATTGACAGTAAATATAGCCGATACGCTTAATAAATACGGTATTAAGAAATGTATAGGCGTGACTGGAACAACAGCGTTAGATCCTCGTTTAAAGATGCTCCACCGCCGACAAATGGTATTTTTTCACTATCAAAACTAGAAGCAGATGATTTAATATTTTTCTTCAGTTACAAAAGTTACTTACTTTACGCCATTACCGCCATTGAAAATGTCGAGTTTCTAATTTAACTTAAACATTTAAGTTAAAAATATGAAAGATAATTAATTTCACCCCGAAAAAATTCTGTGGCACTATATCCTATATGGAATGAAGTACTGATGACGCACGCACCAAAGGCGAAATTAATTATTTGATATTATGTTTTGTTTTAATTAGGCATACATATATACACAATTAAACACCAATTATTGTTCAAATTATGAACATCATTTATGCTCTGTCAGCCGTGGAGCATTTTTAACGTTTGTCTTCTCTATACAACGCTCCAAATTATTAATTTGGAATACAAACTGCGATAAGTGTTGACAATAAACAAAAATCTTTATCGAAAATCCGAGAATAATTAAATTGATTTCTGATACCGAATCCCTATAATCCGTATATCTATAAAGTGACACCTCTATAATAATCCAGAACACTCTATTCCGAATTTGTATATTACAGAGTTATATGCACTTGCGGGTAGGTATTGATTGTGACGTCATGTGTTTGCGAGCGTAACGTCATAGGTTTCGGTGAAAACGACGTGAATTACGCTCACAAAATAATGACGTAACAATCGATACCTACCGGCAAGGGAGCTAACTCTGTAATATGCAAAGACGGAATACAACGGTAAGTCGAGCTTTCGGACTGCCGCCATTCAAACGCATTTCTTTTACATAGTAAGATTGTTTACATTATTAAAACGATATTAAGATAATGGAGATACAATAATTTCAACAATTTTGTCAACGAATCCGACATTATGTACAACGAGTTATTCCCGGCCATGCATCAATGTACTATTCATATTTCATTATGATCGTTGGCTTGCAGTTTACCAAGAAAGAGCGGGGCAACGATATAGACACGGAGAAATTTCCCTGACTGTGTTCCCAAATCTGTAGTCATTTTTCCTTGAAATAAGACGTCAGTTCGATATCTGTTACTGGATAACAGTAATGAGGAACTAATTTTCACTACTCCGGACATTAGTCAGTAGCATCATTACGTATACGAGACATGTATGTAAAAGTGTCAAAATGAGGTGTCAGGGCTAGAGGAGAGTCGGGTTCAGTAGGGTCCACTGACAAGGCTATGTCACCTCCATAATACAGTCATGTTTTGTATATTTACCTACCGGATATTTGCATAAATAAACAACGGTGTTTATGTTACACGGCTACTTGGCTCTCGATGGCGATTATATAGAACAACTGTATATAGTGAAGTGGATATATTTCGTGGGGAAGGGTTGATTACGTGGCCCTTATTCTGTAGTAGAAAATCGGATTAGTTGTGACGATATTGAAAATAAAACGGCTACGGAATTGTTTGCCGAAATCCTCCTGTACTTATACTAAAAAGTTCATTGATGAAACAATATAATGAAATGACGTCATTCTCATAATAGCTCGTAATTAATTCCTGAGTTCATGTTTTGTGAATGGTTACATTTACATGTACTTAAATTACACCGCCATATACACATTAGCTGCAATATTGTAGCTCAGAAGACTTTTAGACAGAAGTATAGTATAGAGGCCGGGTACGTATATTCGTTCTATATGTACATGTAAAACGTACAATGTATATGATTATTTACGGGTAAACAGGAAGTGAAAATAAACACATTTCTGTGCATTATGTACATGTACACACCGTACATTAGAGGTTCATATACATGTAGATATTGAAGATAGAAAGGAGTGTCCGCATTTCCTTTGAAGATGTTACCATGTTTGGACATTCTGAACAATAGCAATATGACACATTATATACATGTAACTGTTGCAATATATACATTCGGTATCAGAGTTACAATGTAGAAGGAACTCTGGCAATATTGAAATGTACGAGGAGCTAAGGACATCGCCTGTAAATTATGTTGTTTTTAATAACACGGGGACACGTTAAGGCACACAAGCAACTACCTGTAAATCTCCTTAAAATGTACACATTTTAAACATGTCAAACTCGGCAGGCTGTTTAGTTACCAGTAAGCCGAACGGGAATTTAGTACTTAGTACATAAAGCCCCCGTTATGTAAGGGCCTCGTTCTATGACATGTTACTTCCTGTTTCGTTATGTTGTGCTTAGTGTCCACACAAAGGGTTACTTTACCATTGTAACGCGAAAACAACTGTCAAATATATTCGCGAATTAAAAGGAAGCATAACGATTTATTGGGTGTGCTGGACAGGGAATGCAATATTGACGCAATAAATTCAATAATCGTCCATATTGAAAAAAAAAATCTGAAAAATTCAGATTGCAAGAAAAAAGTTATCGAACTAAAATTATATTACAAGGAGTCAAATTAAGTTTGGATTAAATTTCTCTGGACAAAAATAAACTAGTCTATCATTGTGATAGGTTCTACTTCTCTTTAGCAGTCAGAATAAAATGGGTGGGACGACTGGCTGGTCGACCATTGTCGGTACAGTGCCTTTGGCTGCATGTTCTAGTGAGATAGCACTATGAAAAGGATAAAAGATCCACTATCTCAATGAGACACAACACGAATATACCACAGCCTCCGAAAACATGCATACATGTACATTAATACAAGCAGCCAACTGTATACAAGGCAGGTCGTCCTTCAATGACCCTAATAGGTAATAAGAGGTCACGTCCAATCAACCAATCATGAAAAATATATTACTGTACGAATTATGTAATCGGATACACTCGTATCGTGTTTTGCTACTTGAGCTTAATGTGAACGACATGATAAAAATCTTCAAGTCTTGCTAAACAGGTTTTGTATAGTTGTTTTAGCGAAATATATAACATTTTCATGGCTTATGCATGTCCATGATCGTATACTTTCGGGAACCGAATCGAGATTTTCTTTTAATTTAAGTAGTATAAATCATGTATCCGATGGGAAAGAGACTTCAGATTGGCATATAGGTAGAATACCTCTAGTAGCCGTCTAATGAACTGCACAGACTAGTTTTAAAGCTGAAAAGCAATTGCGTTAACAAAGGGTTCATGAAGGCATGAAAGTATATTTGCGGTCGTTAAAACATGATGTTATTTTAATAGCCATGTAGAGAGCTTACTCGAAGGGCTAAATCAAAATAGAAAATGTCAGCGTCCTGAATTAATGTCCTTATTTGGTATGTCATAATTTAACGTCTCAAAGTATGTCACAAGTCAACATCATTGGAACGTCACAGGTAAGCGACCTCTGACGTCACAGATCAGCGGTCTGAGCATGTCATAATTGAGCGTCTTAAGTAAGTTACATGGCCCGGTCCTAACGTCACATGTCAGCGTCCTGATGGTGTAACGGGTTAGCGTCCCCAGGATTACAAAGGGTATCATGCTATTTAGATTCCGTAGTATGTCACAAGTTAGCGTCATAAGAACGTCACAGGTCAGCGTCCTGATGACGTCACTGGTTTGGATCCTGAGGATGTCACAGGTCATCTTAAGATTGATTTTCTCTCAGGTCGTCAAAGTCAGCGTCATGCCGTCATATGTCTGCGTCCTGGGACGTCACATTCTAGGTAAATATGTTAGGTGATATTCATGTTTCATTTTTGTTGTTGTCATAGTTTACTGTACATACATGTTTTTGTTATATCCATTCGCAATTATGAAAGACTAATTTTGTTAACAAAATATAACATGTACAAAGAGTATGCATTTTCGTTATTTATGATGAGCGGCGTTTTTAGTAAATGTTCGGTTGATATAAGACACAACCTACAATTCCTATCGCAACATCTCGGTGACATTTCCGGTAATCTTCGGAAATTAAACACGACCATTTACGAAGATTGCCGAGAATTTCTCCGCGATGTTGAGATTGCATATAATCCATTTATATATCAGTGACGACATCTTTCCAAATGATTTATCAACTTTTTTTCAAGAAAAGTTTAAAGTTTTAATTTATTTAATTGGTGTTCATATCAAATTCATTGATCTCGTTAAATCCCGTGTGGTATTTAAATGTCGATATGACTTTTTAAATACATGTACATGTATGTAGTACATGTATATTTAACGAATACAATATTATAAAAGAATACATCGAAAGTAAAACTGATTTTTTTTTAATTGTTACTGACGAAGATTGTAGAGTATGAGTATTCAATTTAAGAAACGATCCAAAAAGATGGTTTTAATGACTGATTACCACATAAGTACGTGTATTACTTATATCTGTGTCACATGACCAAACTAGAACGCCCAAGGGGATACTAAAACGTAAATAAAATCGTGATATACAGGGTTAATGTATTTACGAGTAGATAAACTTTTCAAAGGTTTTTAACTCGGTCGTATCAGATAGATTTCCTTCTATAAGTCAATGTTTTTATATCCATGACTCAGACTTTAGGCGTGAAAAATATGTTGCGTATATCTTGGCTCACTGTATTTACCGTATACAAAACAACATAAAATGAATGCAATATTCAAATTTATACTGATGTAAAAAATCGTACGAAAAGCTGCTATTCGCATAATTATTTCAAATACTCTTTTAAAAATTTGAATATTGATTAGGGAATCATGTGTTTGTTTGGTTGAAAGTCCTTTTAACAAGCATGGTCGATGACGAGGGGGTGGAGGACATCCGGAGAAAATCCACCAACCTGCGGTCAGTTGTTGGCAAGTGCAAATGCTAGGTACATGCAATTCGAACAGGCGGAAGACCATTTGGCCACCGCGCCTCCCTTGTGACGGAAATAGATCTAAATTGTAGAATTACATGTAAGTTCAAAAGAGTAAAATTGAGAATATAAGTATCGCCAACCAGTACTCAGTCAAAGCAATTAGAATATGGATGTCTTTGCTATCATGTATCCCCACACGTGATCAACAAATATGTTATACTCAAAGGCGTAGACCACCGATGAAAACAGATCGACGTCTATATATGGTGATACTTGACGTGAATATCGATGGTTTCCCTAGATATTGAATGTAAACAATTTTAATATTTAAGGCGGTTGTACCCTTTTCGAAAGCTGATGCACGCTTTAATGTAAATGACATATATTCTGTACATTTCACAAGACTGCATTGGGTAATTGATTTACATGAATTGAATATGCAATATTGAAAGTCAATAACCTTTTTAAAGAAAGGCGAATTTTCAAAAGGTTTGGTTAAATGAAATGTGAAATTGATGTGAAATGGAAGATTAGCTTCAATCCAATTCAAACTGGCGTTTCATGAGTCACATGATAGTATTATTCTTCTATCGGGCGTCTACAAAATTTCCAATTTCTTCCCGACTAGATGTATATAGATGTACATAGATGTGTAGTTTATGTTGTGTTGTCCAAGTTCACAGATTTCGTTCTAGAATCTCAAGAAATGCGTGGGCTTAAGTATTTCAGGTATAAAAGGTTTTGGTAAAACCCGGATGATTTGTGGTTACGCTAGAAAATTAGTCCCTTTTATAGGAGACGACTGAGATCGACAATTATTCAGTCTACTTCTATTAGGGTACACTGTTTAATGGGTAGTATCATTTTAAGGGTGTACCATATTACAGGGTTGAGAAAAGTCATAGTTTAGTTTTGTTTTATTAGTTTAACGTCCTACAAACAGTCAGTGTCATTTAAGTCAAGATAATTTGGTTGATGGAAGCCGCAGTACCACGAGAAAAAGACGCCGACGAGTAGTCAGTAACTGCTAGCTGTTCATGTGGGATTCGAACTTCCGACTCTGAGGTGGAGGGTTTGTGGTAATAGGTCGAGGCATAGGCTTAACCACTCGGCCACAAAGTTCTTCGGAAAAACCCAAAGACCCGCGGTCAATACCTTGCAATATAGTATTCGATCTCGTGGTGAAGGGTCTGAGGTGGATGTCAGATTTTCAGTAAGAATTTTATCCGCAATCAGAGCTCTATACGCAATTAATACGTAATGTGTACAGATGCAGACACAAAATTTAAATATGGGGTTATATTTAGGTTGTTACAGGTGATTGTGTATCAGCATTAATTCTAGACACCTGCGCCGACTTGAAGATGAAATGACGTATTGTATACTGTTGGCGGAATGTGGAATATCTTAAATACACAAGGCACTTTTAATTCTTTGTGTACCTTTAATTTTTGATAAGCCTACCTGTTCGATTTTCACCTGGGAGAATCGCTGACAATTATTATGCCGCGTCATTTTTCTTCATACGGAAACATCACGGAGCTTACATGTAATGTGTATATAATTACTTCCAGTCCTTTGTTGTGGTACGTAATTAGTTTTAAGGCTATCTCGTGTCCTGACGGCACACGTCCGCATGACAGCTGCCGAGTTAAAAGTTATTTATGCCATGTAAAATATTTCCAGTTACTAAAAAGAATTTATTAAATCTAAACGTGTGTCCTGGTCCCACGACTTTGTATTTAATGTGAAAACATATTTGTAATCAAGTTCTTAATTAGATTACCGTGTATTCGACTATGTATATTGTATAGTGCATAACAAAATTTGATTAAAATGGTTCACGATACAGTTGTTGTACTTAAACAAATACACGTATCGAGAAAATAGAGTCAAATGTTTAGTACAGTTAATTTTCATTCGTCCATAAACATGATGACAGGTTATGCCTGGTATAACACGAGTTTAGAAATTGTGACAATTTTCAAGATATTTCCGATTCCTTTAGCTCCAGATCTCTTCAATACTCTTATTGGCAAGTTCTAGTGTTCTTGTCCTAAACCCACGACAGACCTATGGTAAATATACATGCACATTGTATCTTGTTCACCCTATTTTTTTTTACAGCATGTATCTGTAGAATGTCTGAGGTTGGTGGTACGGTCAATGGAAACTCTGACTATTTACATATATATTTAAAGTGAATAGCTTTACAATCTCCGGGTATTTGAGGTGTTGATTAGTATTGTGTGACTTGTCAACAATCCAAGTGATTGAGTGTGGACTGATACTATCTTTATGGTGCGTTAACATGAAAAATGTTCACACTGCCAGGTGAGATAATGAGTTTTACGTAGATCGTATACTAAGTTACAATAATGTGTCTGAAACCGTTGAAAGCGATATCATCTATTAAAATTTCTAATTGAAAATAAATTATCTATTAGAATATTTTGAGAAATAGCTTGCATAGCTGCATGTGTAGATGTTGTTTACGGATATATATATATATTGAAGATTTCTGAAAATACTTCGACTTTGGCCTACACCTGTTTATTGTTTTCATTCAACACAGATCATTTAAGAACGTGGAATGCTGAAGAGGTGGAGGTATCCGAGAGAAAACGCTATGTTCATTAAAATAACGTCCTATCAACAGCCAGGGTCATTTAAGGACGATCTACCATGCGTGTATTCGTTTTGTGTCTCCTTGTGATAGTGAATCCCTTGTCCTTTTTATAGTGCTATCTCCCTGAAGCACATCCCACCCGCGGTCACATACTTAGCGCCAAACAGGAGCAGAAACTACCACTTTTATATGCTATGTTGTGTCTCGGCCAGGGGATAGAATATATTCCAACCCTGGCCGGTGATAAATACAGTGTTTCCCCAATCAATAGTCGTTCACTACTGTCGCCATTCCTAACCCAGGTTTACATCCCAATCGACCGTAAGTGCTTAGCTAGACACTAGACCTGTCCGTAAGCTTCAAAAGTAATAAATTATAGTGCTAAATGTAACATGTGCACGTATGCTTTTCTTATTATAATTTATTAGAGTACGTCAATCAATAGTTTTAAACACAGCCATATTGATTTATAGGTGCATAGTGCATACATATATGTATATACATGCACATGTACATATTTTTATTGTGAGAATTATGTGTACACATTATTTAACAAGTTCTCATATTATTTAACTTCTTGATTTCGTCATATGATCTAATAAACACAGTTAATTAGAACGATGGCAATAATTAGGATCTATTGTATTGTATTGTCTGAATGAGCAGGTTAATATTCATATCTTGTCAAGAGGAATTAAAGACGTCCGAGTGTGTATCTAAAGCAGATGACAGCTTTACCATATGTTCAACAGTAGCAATAATACATAGAGTCGCTACAGATAAGGAGCAGGTAATCGATTATTTAAATCGTATGTACAATGTTTACATTAATAAAATACTTCATATTCCACTTACCGGTCGGCTTGAGCTAGTCGCCATTTCGTTGCTGTTGATTTTTTTCACACAAGGAATATTTCCATTGTAAAATTAGATCAATGTAAACACATGATAAACACTTTCTACTTTTCCTCTCTCTCTCTTCACCTGTATTCGCGTGTTGGTACAGGTATGTATAGGTTTTAACTACTACAGGTAAACGATACTAGATATCACAGGTAAATATTCCAACACAACTTCAACAGAGTTTATAAATCTATATAAACATATCCCAAACCAGGACGAGCTCGTTATTGACAACCCGCAGAGAATTAATGTCGAGTGTTTTGCTCGCTATTCCGCCATGTTAGAAGAACACACCCTGTACATACACCCGGGTATGTGTGTGAAGTAGACCAAATCTCTTAACAAGGCAGACCTGTTTGACCTAGAACCAGCTACAATGAATGGACTTCCACGTTCGGCTTAAAATAGCACCGCGACTGGTTTTTAACGTAACGTATTCGATTTAACAATAAAGCCCGACTCAACACGGTTGGGTAATTCTCCTTAATAATCCTTCGGGGTTTCTCGGGCGTTATTACTATCGGAAACTTTTAATTTCATTCCAGGCATTATCAGACATGAAAATGAAAGTACAGATTGAGGTATAAACATTGAAGGGAAGGTAGATTACATGTCTGGGGCGGTATCTACAACGGAATGTGGCTTTAGTTCTACAGCGGAGCGGATTTAATATATACACTAACACTCATTTACACTTGCTAAAGTACACCTTTTTGTCCAGTTGTCATTTTAACAACAAAAATAATAAATTGGTTAATGACAAAAGATATACATAAACCCCGAAATCGATAACCGACTAAGGAAGTGATGATATGATTTAGTGTGTTTCGTAAATAGTTCTTTTTAACCTTACGTTTTATCAGGTGGGAAGCAGGGTTAAAACCTACGGCCATTCGTATACAAGACGGATATTGTGTCTGGTCGCAGGGGATCGATCGGTTTCTCTGGTCCCACACTATACATGTTGTACACGAACCTAATTGGCAGGTTTAGTGCGCAAAAATTGATTTTGAACAAGTTAGCACAGTTGTAAATTATTATATTCGTAGTATTTGCTACAAAAACGAAAAACAATATCCACAGTGTACATTGATTAAATGAACGTCCTATAAACAGCCAGGGCAATTTACGGACGGCCTCCTATGCATGCATGATGCATGTTTTGGAAGGCTGTAGTATATCCGTTTTGTGTCTTCTTGTAATATAGGAACTCTTGTCCTTTTTATAGTGCTGTCTAACTGAAGCGTGACGCGAAAGATATCAACCAAGCGCACAATACTGAAAATACAATAAGCGCTTTTGTGTATACTCGTGAGATGTCTGGCGCGAAAAAAGCTGAAACATGACTATCATGAAGATGTGTGTGTTTACAGTATATCATTATGCTTGTTAAAAAAGACTACCGAAGTTTTCAAGACATGCATTGGTTATCGGCGATAGTCGACTCTTTATCAACAAGCCAATGATTGAAATCGACCGCCAATGAAACGGCGCTTTGAGACAAAATGTTCAATACAAAAAACAATCGGCTGTAGCGAGTAAATACATATTATTTTGATATGAACTCAATCTTTGTTTGATTAATCAACGTCCTATTAACAGCTATGGTAATGTAAGGACGGCCTCCCATGTATGCGGTGTGTTGCGTGTATGTTGTGCGAGGTGCGTGTTTTGGGAGACTGCGGTAAATTCATGTTATGTCTTCTTGTATAGTGGAACTATTGCCCTTTATATAGTGCTATATCACTGAAGCATGCCACCGAAGACACCAAGCAACACACCCCACCCGGTCACATTATACTGACAACGGGCGAACCAGTCGTCCCACTCCCCGTTTGCTGAGCGCTAAGCAGGAGCAGAAACTACCACTTTTATAGACTTTAGTGTGTCTCAGCCAGGGGACAGAACTGATTAAAATACAGATCCTTATTATCACTACATTTGATATGAGGATCTGACAACATCCCATTAGGGGTCACGTCAAGATGACCTTTGGAAATGGCCAATCAAATTGGCACTGCCAGAATCTTGACTAAATGGGACGCTAATGGTGGGACGAAATGGCGTTAACAATTCACTTAGAAATGTGTAGAAAATGTATTTGATCGGGAGTACACGTGGTAAAAGGTCATCCGAACGTGACCCCATATATCGGATATTGTCAGATCCTTTATTGAGTGGTTATAAGGATATGCATTTCAATCAGATTAATATGAACTAACAAACCGATAAATTTGTTTTCAATCGAAATTTCATTATAGTTAATTGAATCTACCCAATAGAGATGTTCGTTGTACTCAACTCCCGATGTTTCGAGACATTTTTACGGCATGGCTTATGTTGCATCATACACCAAATTAAACACAAATCTGGAAATATCTGTGAGTCGGTTAAGAGTATTTACCCGAGTTATGTCTCATCCTCATAATTATAACGTATTAACTATACGTGTACCTTTCGTGTCACAAGGCCGACAGAGTTATAGACCTTTCCCCACTATTACACAAATGGAGGTGTCTGTATGAGAATAATACTAACGATAAAACAAATTGTTGAAGTACTTCTAAGCACGTGAATTTGCATTTTCATATACTTTTGATAAAAACCGATTGCGGGTGTTACCCACTGCCCATGTAGATACATGTACTAGGTATTTCATCCTTGGTAGAAAGTTTTATATAAAAAAATAATAATGTCCATAGGTCAGTCGATCAACGTAGACACTGCCACACATGTTTACAGTAGGCGAACCCCACTGTATAAATACCGGATGTTGCGATCGCCGAAGCGAGAGATTTAAAAAACAGATCAGCGGGTACTAACTCGACTCCTGTAAGAACTGAACGATTCACGTGATGAAGTCAAAAAATAGAACGACATGTTGACAAAAGATGAGAACAATGTAGATACACGTGTAAACAAAATACATGACGAGATCAAAAACTATAAAACATTCAAGACTAATACAGTGAAGAAAATCGGTAACCTCAACAAAGAAATGAAAACGATTTCAGACAACATACAGGATTTTTTTATGATATCCAGCAGAGTTGACAATAACCAATTAAATGGCGTTGCAAGTTGTAAAACTGCTGTTAAACTATAAACAGAAAAAATGAGATCAGTAGAAGAAGAAGTGCAAAGAATGAATGACGTTCTTAAAGAGACACAAAAATGCATGAACAACCTACGAGCAGCAAGTAAAACATGCAAAAACACAAGACAATAGACAGAAAAGTAAGCCTATAGATAACTCTGTCAGAGCGACAACAAATAAAACTACACCAAAAGAACTTGAACATCCAACCGCTTTGATCTACCAAATGATGACGAATCCGTAGCCATGGAACCACCTTATCGGTCACAAACATGCTCACCTGACAAATAAACCTGGTCGAACTTCAGAGGATATTTATTTGATCAATTTTATTTTAATGTGTGTGACGAGCGCCTTTTTTGGTCCTCGCCCCTCTGGCAAGGGGTCCTTCGGATTTGAATGTTAAAATACTATATCTTATGCTAAAATTCTTACTTTGACTAATTTTTAGAAAATTGGACAATAATGTTCCAAATATGTTTTTCTATATAAACTAAAGTAAACTTGACCCCTCCCCGGATGGGTAACGTGAGACCCCAAGGTCATATAATTCAAAATTTTTATAATACACCTTAAGACCTTTCCATCTATAATAATTTGATTCCAATATATCCGTAATTTTAAATTTCATTGGGGAAACCTACCTTTGCACGTCGTCTGAATTTGCATCAAGTGGATATTTAAAACTTTCAGGCTAATAAAACCGATTGACTCATGTTCCTATGAAAATTGAGCAAAAAAAATGTCATTAATGTGTTTTTCCTATATAAACTATAGTAAACTTGACCCCATCCCCAAGGGGTAGAAACGCGAGACCCTATAAATATAATTTTAAAACAATAATTTTGTAAAAGTTACCATTAAAACCTTTCTATTTATCAACGTATTTGATTCTACCATTTCACAGCTGAATTTCAGAAGATGATTTTTGTTTAGCCTATTTGACCCTTTTTTAGCCCCACCCCTTGCAGGGGTCGGCCAGGAACCAATGTGGATATATATTAAAATGCTATCTCAGGCTAATAATTCTAAAGTTTGAGTCGTTTCCAATGAAAATTGAGCAAAACATGCTCATAAATGCCTGTAAATCCCCCTATATAAACTATGTAAACTTGTTGTACCCCCTCCCCAGAACTGAACCTCAGGGTCATATAATTCACAATTTTTGTAAAGGACCTTAAGACTTTTCTAATGAAAATATTTGAACTACCATTTCCAGACAGAAGATGATTTTTGAAGTTTTAGCCTAGATTAAAACCCTTTTGTAAACACAATAAATGCATGCCCCTATGGGGGTCGGAGGACCAAACCGTATGATATTAAAATGAATCATCTCAGGCTAATAATTCTAACAAAGTTTGAGTCGTTCCCAATGAAAATTGAGCAAAAAATGCTCATAGTTTAAAATTGTGTTTTTCCCTATATAAACTTAGTAAAACTTGACCCCCTCCCCAGTGGGGAAACGCGATAACCAAGGGTCATATAATTCACAATTTTTGTAAAGGACCTTAAGACCTTTCTATTTATGAAAAGTATTTGATTCTACCATTTCCAAATTTCAGAAGAGATTTTTGAAGTTTTAGCCTCAAATTTGACCCCCTTTGAACCCGCCCCTAAAGTCCCTGGGGGTCAGTCATAGAAAATTTGTTAATATGATTAAATGCCATCTCAGACTCACGTGACAAGAAAAGACAATCTTAACCTCCCCTCCCCCAGGGGTAAACTAGACCCTAGGGTCATATAATTCACAAATTCTATTGTAAAGGACCATTAAGACCTTTTTATTCCTCCCCCCCCCCCTATCTATGAAGAGTATTTGAATTCTACCACTTCTGTGAGAGAGCAAGAAAGATTTATGAAATTTTACAATTTTACCTACCTTTTGAACAACCATATAATTCACAATTTTGATTGGCCTTACGCGTGATGCCTAATAAAGGGTTGTGCAAAATTTCATTGAAGATTGCTTCAGTCAGTTGTAGAAGAATTTCTAAAAATGTAAATTGTTTACGGACAAACGACTTAACGACGCACGACGTACGACAAAAGGCGATTAGAATAAGGACACTTGAGACTTCGTCTCTTGTGACCTAGAAAAGACATTTCATCCAGCACAGCAGCCAATGATACTACACTGAATCGACGAAACGGGACAGCAACATCGGTCACGAAACAAGTTGATCTACCAATGAGAGTTGAGATCAATCAACCGTCTGGCAAACACAAAGACGAAAAAATGTGTGCTGACTTCGCCCAAATAAAAGTTCATTGCCCTTCGTCTGTGTTTCATCCAGCTCCACAGTCTTCAAAGAAACTGAGTCACAGATTCATAGGATTTGTTCCAGCCGAACATAAACTTGTTAAGAGGTATTATATTCACGGAATAAATAAGTACACTGGCTCTGAAAGTGCAATGAGAGACTTCTAAGAAGATAATGGAGTCAAAGTTACATTTCTCCGCTTCTTCGAAAAACGCTTTAAAAGCACTGCTTCAGCGCAGCTGAATGTCTTAGATGATGGTACCGACGTCATCGACGATCCAGATTTCTGGCCATCCGGAATACATTCAAGACCATGGCTACCACGACAGGTTTTCTGGAATGAGCACCATGATAAAAATGATCAAGTTACATGTAATGTTATGTGCTGGAACTGTGAGGGCATCATGGCTAGTACACCTTACCTTCTCGATTGTCTCAGTACCTACGAGATTGATGTGTGCGGACTCTCGGAGCACTGGATAAGGGAATACCATATGTCATGCACCAAAGGCGAAATATATTATTTTATATTATTTTTTGTGTGTGTTAAATTAGACATATATATACACGATTAAACACCAACTATTGTTCAAATTATGAATATCATGCATGCTCTGTCGGCGTTGGAGCATCTTTAAAAAATGAAACTATTTTGTACCGTATTATTATAGAAGATACATCTAAATTATCGAACAAAGGATCACGGGATCTTTATCCACTACAATACTTCTAATGATATCAAATAGTTTGGAATTCCTTTTTCAAGTTATTTGACTTCTGGGGCCGGCACCATAAAACTATTCTCAGACATATTTTTCACTCAAGTATATGATTTTTTATAGGCTTGAGTAAAAAATTTGTCTGAGAAACTTCTATGGTTACGGGCCTAGATTGGTCAACATTCAGATATTGTCTGTTTTCAGTGAAAATTGCATTGGTACATTGGGTTTTGAGGGAACCAAGTATGTATACATAAACACCACATTTTTCATCTAACGAAACTTTATGCTTTCCCTAAAGGCTTATTTCCAGAATTATTTGATTTTTTTACAAATGTAATCTTAAGAACAGAGCCCTTGTATGCAGTGATTAATGTCATCAAAATCTTCGCAACTCTCTGGCAATAACTCCATTATCCAAGTTATCCATCTGTATGAAAAATGGTCTTGATTCACGAAGTCAAAATGATTAATCCAACAACGCACACAGTCATATAAAACCAAAATTGCTATCTACATACAATCTTCTCACTACCAGCAAATTCGTGGAATTCCCATCCCCTGCTTTCAGGACATATTGTAGGAAAACATTATTGAGGTTAACCTTGGCTGAAACATGAAAAAATAAACTTAAGTCTTATTCGGAAGTAAGACATTAAACTTACCAAGTTTGAAGAAAATTGGTAAATATTTATTACAGTTATTGTACGGAAGTGGCAGAAAATGACCTTTTTTTTATTATACCAAAGGGCCACAACTCTGCTAATTAAGATCTACCAAAAGTGGCGATCGAAGTTGGCTAAGCCCTTAAGGCATTAAACTTTGTTGCTAAGCTTGACGAAAATCGCTTTACATTTGTTACACTTATTGCATGGAAATGCAAAAAATGACGCTTTTAGTAATTCAAAGGGCCAATACTCCGCTAAATAAGGTCCATCGACAGTTGCGATCGACAATGGCCGAGCCCTTATGGCATTTAACCTTGTTACCAAGTTTGAAGAAAATCATTTACATTTGTTAGTTATTGCACGGAAATTGCAGAAAATGACTTTTTAAGTAATTCAAAGGGCCATAACTCCGTTAAATAAGGTCAATCGACAGTCGAGATCGAACTTGGCAGAGTCCTTAAGGAATTCAACCATGTCACCGAGTTTGAAGAAAATCGGTTTACATTTGTTACAGTTATTGCACGGAAACGAAGTGTTATAGACAGACGGACAGACAGACAGACGGACAAACCCAAATTAATATCCCCCGGTTCGGAGAAAGCGGGGGATAAAAAGCCATGCAGTATCGTGTCCAAGGGTGCTGTTTATAATCGGTGTTTAACTTGTTTTCTAAAATTCGAATGCTCTCTATGAGAAGTACTTTGAATTATAGCATAATCAAATGTAGGAAAAATTCGTAAACTGTAAGACATTTCAGAGCTCCAGATAAGATGCCAAAGTGCGTAATTACGCAATAAAAATACATAAAAACGCATTGAAAATAAATTAGATGCGTACAGAAAACGCATGAGAAAAAGTAAATACGCATTGATATCTGAAACGACGCGTAAATATTTCCGAGAACAGCTGGAACTGAAACCGAAAGTTGAAATATATCTATCATCCGGAATTCTCGGGCTTTATCAATGACGCATGCCCTTTATACGTTCGACTGACGCTGATCTATAATCGTTCGATTAATCTCGGTGTTTTAGATTGTTTCAGTATGAATTTAAACAAGTGACAGACTCAATGTTTGACAAGTAGCCGCTTCAAAATGGAGGCATCAAAATTGACTAAAAAGAGCGAGAACGTCCCATCTATTCTAAAATTCTTCACAAGGAAAGAAAATGAAGATATAAACTCTTTTGTCAATTCAATTTTATTGAAAATCATCGATGATGTCAGTTGTCAATTCAATTTTATTGAAAATCATCGATGATGTCAGTGCTCAACCATCAAAACAGGTCCATGGAATTGAGTCCGTTTCAGAAAAAAACGATAGAGTCGTGGAAAAAGAATTATCCGTGGTTAGTTGTAGCTGGTGCTGGTGATTGAAATGTAGATTGTGCATCGACAAAAAATAGCATAGAACGTCGTTGTTGCAGTATTGAGCACAAACGGGCTGAACATAACCAAGCAAGGTTTTTAGGAAGAACTCTTGACAACATATTTCAGTTTATCATTTATTATTGCATATTTTGTAAAATGATTTTAGTTTTGTACATATTTTTATTATTTCCTGACATTTTTTAGAAGAAAAGTGATCGATTTAGAAACCAAATATATCTATATAACATGTACAGTCAAACCTACATAATGAACACACAAGGGACAAAAAGAAAACAATTTATAGACAAGTGGTCTTTGATTTTGGTCAGCTGTGACCCAATTAAAATAGTCTTCAACTCTTCAGAAGCAGTTGGTATTTATATCTTATATTTTGTCTATAAAAAAAGTTTGAAAACCTTTACAAAAATAGGTCAAAATCAGCATTTAAAGTATTCTCAAGGAAATTACCCTTTGGTTTGTTTGTTTGTTTGTTTGATTAATTAACGTCCTATTAACAGCTATGGTCATGTAAGGACGGCCTCCCATGTATGCTGTGTGTTGCGTGTATGTTGTGCGAGGTGCATGTTTTGGGAGACTGCAGTATATTCATGTTGTGTCTTCTTGTATAGTGGAACTGTTGCCCTTTTTATAGTGCTATATCACTGAAGCATGTTGCCGAAGACACCAAGCAACACAATCCACCCGGTCACATTATACTGACAACGGGCAAACCAGTCGTCCCACTCCCGTTGCGCTGAGCGCTAAGCAGGAGCAGAAACTACCACTTTTAGAGACTTAGGTGTGTCTCGGCCAGGGGACAGAACCCAGAGCCTTCCTCACATGGGCGAGCGCTCAACCAAAGGCCAAAAGTGAGGTGGTGTCAAGGGATTTTCAAATCAGCATTGGGAAAAAATTAAGGAGTAAAATCAACATTGAGTTTTAAAAATAGGGGGTAAAACCCTTTGACCTGAAATTTTATCTGGAGCTCTGGTAAGTGAAAGATGATCTACAACGGAGTTAATTATTCAAACAATTTGCGTTAGAATAAGTTAATATCTGTTTGTTTGTTTGTTACAACTTTAGTATCGAAAACTGACCTTGACTACATGCATACTGTGTTTTCCAAACAAATCCAACTCTCGCTTCGGTGGTCGCAACATCCGGCATTAATACAGTGGAGTTCGCCTACTGTGTGTAATGTATATCTCGTTGACAGAATAATATGACCAGATGGGATGTGTTGCTTAGTGTCTATGGCAGAATGCTTCAGTGATATACATTGTAGGCACTATATTTAACAAGAGGCCCATGGGCCTTAACGGTCATCTGACTCATGGCACAAAACAACAAAGTCACAGTATAAAGTATTGGTTAACGATTAATATAAACAATACAAGGAACTCCTTAGTTGAATATGTAAGTTTCTGAAAAAGGTAAATGTCATTTGTTGAACAAACTTGGTAGCCCTTCATCCAAATATGGTCGAAACCCATTCAAGGATTAATATAAGGAGGAGTCAGATTTTAAAGCCAAATTTCAGCAAAGCTCCCATTTTGGACCTCGGTCATACTATCCCCATGGGTCTTACCTCGGTCTTTTATAAAATATGATTGTCCTTACCTAAAGTTCCCCCTTCTGAATCAATTAAAACCACTATAGACCAATTTTCATTAAGATCGGAGACTGAAACCTTAAAACAGGAAGTGGGCCAGCGGCCATCTTGGAATACCAAAATCTTTAAGAAATTTTTTGCATGTTGTTCGGCATCAATTAAAACCCCTATAGACCAATTTTCATTGAGATCGGAGACTGAAACCTTAAAACAGGAAGTGGGCCAGCGGCCATCTTGGAATACCAAAATCTTTACGAAAATGTTTGCATGTTGTTCGGCATCAATTAAAACCCCTATAGACCAATTTTCATTGAGATCGGAGACTGAAACCTTAAAACAGGAAGTGGGCCAGCGGCCATCTTGGAATACCAAAATCTTTACGAAAATGTTTGCATGTTGTTCGGCATCAATTAAAACCCCTATAGACCAATTTTCATTGAGATCGGAGACTGAAACCTTAAAACAGGAAGTGAGCCAGCTAAAATTAAGAAAATTTGCCCTTTTGGGGCCCCACCCCTCAGTTCCTAGGGTTCATACCAGACTCATTTATATAAAATATAATTGTGTTTCCCCAATGATGCTTCACACCAAATATGGATAAAATTCATCCAAGGATGGAGGAGGAGTAGGATTTTAAAGCTAAAATTAAGAAAATTTCCCCATTTGGGGCCCCACCTCTCAGCCCCTAGGGGTCGGACCAGGCTCATTTATATCAAATATGATTGTCCGTCCCCAATGATGTTTCACACCAAATATGGATGAAATCCATCCAAGGATGAAGGAGGAGTAGGATTTTAAAGCTAAAATTAAGAAAATTTGCCCATTTGGGGCCCCACCCCTCAGCCCCTAGGGGTTGGACCACGCTCATTTACATCAAATATGATTATCCTTCCCCAATAATGTTTTACACTAAATATAGATGAAATCCATCCAAGGAAGGAGGAGTAGGATTTTAAAGCTAAAATTAAGAAAATTTGCCCTTTGGGGGCCCCACCCCTCAGCCCCTAGGGGTTGGACCACGCTCATTTATATAAAATATGATTGTCCGTCCCAAATAATGTTTCACACCAAATATGGATGAAATCCATCCAAGGATGAAGGAGAAGTAGGATTTTAAAGCTAAAATTAAGAAAATTTGCCTTTTTGGGGCCCTACCCCTCAGCCCCTAGGGGTCGGACCAGGCTCATTTATATAAAATATGATTGTCCTTCCCAAATGATGTTTCACACCAAATATGGATGAAATCCATCCAAGGATGAAGGAGGAGTAGGTTTTTAAAGCTAAAATTAAGAAAATTTGCCCTTTTGGGGCCCCACCATTCAGCCCCTAGGGGTCGGACCAAGCTCATTTATATAAAATATGATTGTCCTTCATCAATAATGTTTCACACCAAATATGGATGAAATCCATCCAAGGATAAAGGAGGAGTAGGATTTTAAAGCTAAAATAAGAAAATTCGCCCTTTTGGGGCCCCACCCCTCAGCCCCTAGGGGTCGGACCAGGCTCATTTATATAAAATATGATTGTCCTTCCCCAATGATGTTTCAAACCAAATATGGATGAAATCCATCCAAGGATGAAGGAGGAGTAGGATTTTAAAGCTAAAATTAAGAAAATTTGCCCTTTTGAGGCCCTACCCCTCTGACCCTAGGGGTCGGACCAAGCTCATTTATATAAAATATGATTGTCCTTCCCCAATGAAGTTTCACACCAAATATGGATGAAATCCATCCAAGGATGAAGGAGGAGTAGGATTTTAAAGCTTAAAATAAGAAAATTTGCCCTTTTGGGGCCCCACCCCTCAGCCCCTAGGGGTCGGACCAGGCTCATTTATATAAAATATGATTGTCCTTCCCTAATGATGCTTCAAACCAAATATGGATGAAATCCATCAAAGGATGAAGGAGGAGTAGGCTTTTGTATAAATAGTCTTACGCACGACGCACGGCGGACGGCGGACGGCGCACGACGACGGACGAAACACGATGACAATAGGTCATCCTGACCTTCGGTCCACTATATAGTATAAGAAGACACAACACGAATATACCACAGAACCCAAAGCAAATTTCACAGGGGCGAGCGCTCATGATCAGCAGATGGCCAAAAAAGAGGCGGTGTCAAGGGAGACCTTAGGAAAAAGGAAAAAAAAAAAGATAAGATCCTAAATTTAGTCGCCTGTTACGATCATTAGGGGCAGCAGATACAATTATAAGGCTCCATCTGCAGGGCTTATATCATATGATATATAACCCAATCTAATAGTATTAAAGAACGTGCAAATAGAAACATTGAAAACATGTTCTCAGCTTTCGTGGATAAATTCTGTTTCCATTTTTTTGTGTGTAAAGTACCTCATATCTGGTCTCGATAAACCTATGAAGTTTGAAACAATTGGCGGGGAAAATGACGATTCATATGAATTGACTATTAGAATGAAATAGCTATATTTATCGTTATAAGTGAGTATGAACGTGCAAGTTTACAATATTTGATTGTAAAAGTATCTTATTTTACCATATAATCATACCTTTTAATAGTTACAAAGTCCTTTTAGACACGTTGAAATGCTTTATTTCTCCGGTAACCACGCCTTGTATAGCGGCCGCCATCACGCTTTTTCTATAGTTCACAAACCGGAAGTGACGTATACAGTGCGGAAATTTTAAAGATACTTTGTGCGCGAGTTTGCGTTCGATAGAGGTATAAAAGGCAGAAATTCTCAGCATCGTCACCATTCTCTAGCAGAAGACGAAGCAATTAGCAGAGTTATACAGATAACTATAGCACCGTTAGATCTATTATCATTATGGCTGATTTTGGAAAATTGGCGAGTTTTGGTCAATACTTTGCAATGGATATTTAATCCAGATATTGGAAAAATATATACAAAATCTAAATGCTAAATCTCAATATTTTCTAAAATTCCAGATTCGGAGCACAGAATGGTTCCAAATCTGGAACTTTAGAAAATATTTCTATAACTATAGGTAGAATGCTGGGAATAGCTGCCAAGTAAAAGTGTGTATGTAAGTGCTGCGAGATTTCATTATACTGTATATATTATATGTATCACATAATCCGCCTGATATCCAGTGATTTCGCCCGTGTAATATTTTTGCGTATGTCATTAGTGTAATATGACCTGGTGCGATTTTCATTGGCTAAAAATTTAATGTGACGTCAGAAAGAAAAAGAAAAATGACGTGACGTCAGGATTACGATGACGGCGGAACAAATTGGCGGCCTCTGCTGGATTTTCGGAATACATTTTGACGTGAAATTCTTTGTTATGTAGTTTTTTGTAGTTATGTGATTCAAGATTTCAAGATTTTATTTTTTACTCTCAAACACATGAAAATGTGTTACACGAGGACATAATAATATACATAGACATCTAAATAAAAATATAAATGACAAGATGGACACAAAATCTACATGTACAAGAAATAAAAATACATAGTTATAATTAATTTTTATTTGTTTTCATAGTAAATCCAACTTTCCGATTTGCAGATTCTTTTTCTTCATATACAACGAAGAAAAAATTCCGAGAATGGCGCGAAAATCCGACGTAATCATGACGTCACAATAGAGACGTCGGCGTTGCGTATTGATTTAGAAAAAAATAATCCCTAGGAAAATCAAAAGAATCGTACGTTTAAACGTACATTATGTTATCAAGTAGCCTGAAAAAATAATTAATAAGCATTGATGTACCTATTTTTTAACTTCATAGGGTTATGAAATAAATTTTGTTTGCAAACTTTTGTGAGAATCCGCTACGCTATGGTTAGGGAAGACGCCATTTATCATTTAGCAGATCTATTCTTTTCTATATATACGTCCTGGGCACCACATGCCAAGGACTTGTCTTTATCCATGTCTACGACAAAGTGAATAATAAACATGTCATGAAACAAAGTCACTGCCGTTACTTGTCCCTCGGCCAAGGCCCCTCCGGAATCCCGACTCTGTTACATTGGCGCCAATGAAGGGAGACTGTCATGTTTTGTCTGAATAGCTTCAGAAAACATATTTAGCCTCACATCCCATCAGGTCACATGAATAATTGACAACGGACGAACCAGTCGTCCCACTCCCTGTGTGCTGAGCGCCAAGCAGGAGCAGAAAAGGCCAAAAGTGAGGCGGTGCCAAGGCAGGCATTAGGAAGGATGAAGTGAGTTAGGAAGAAGAGAAAACATAAGATCCTAAATTTAGTCGACTTTTACGATCATGCAGGGGCAGCAGGTATAATTCTAACGCCCTACCTGCAGGGCAGGTGTTTCATAAAACCCCGAAATGAATACTCATGTAAGTTTGTTTGTTTGATTATTTTAACGTCCTATTAACAGCCAGGGTCATGTAAGTACGGCCTCCAATGCATGACGTATGTAGCGTGTTTTTTGGAGACTGCGGTATGTTCTTGTCGTGTATTCTTGTATAGTGAAACTGTTGCCCTTTTTATAGTACTATAACACTGAAGTATGCCGCCGAAGACACCAAGCAACACATCCCACCTGGTCACATTATACTGACAACGAGCGAACCAGTCGTCCCACTCCCTTATGCTGAGCACTAAGCAGGAGCAGAAACTACCACTTTTATAGATTTTGGTGTGTCTCGGCCAGGGGAAAGAACCCAGAGCCTTCCTCACAGGGGCGAACGCTCAACTCAAGGCCAAAAGTGAGGCGGTGCCAAGGGAGACGCTAGGAAGAATGTTAGGAAGAAGAGAAAAGATAAAATCCTAAATTTAGTCGCCTTTTACGATCATGCATAGGGGCAGCAGGTACAATTCTAACGCCCTACCTGCGAACGATAAAGAAACGTGTTTTCCATGTGTTATATAATGGTGACATAGGAAAACTTGCGTACACATGTTTTCTCCATTACCTATTTTAACAGTACAATGTGTTATTTTAGCATGTCATGTCTGATAATGATAATTTATGATAGATTTTAAACCCTCTGAAGCATGCTGTCCTTTTCTACTTTTTATTTGTTTGTTTAATTAACGGCCTATTAACAGCAAGGACGGCCTCCCATGTATGCGGTGTGCAGCGTGTATGTAGTGCGGGGAGCGTATTTTGCGAAACTGCGACAGATACCATTAGGCAAATGGCATGTTATCAGTTGGCAAATGGCATGTTCGTAAAGTTCACTTTTTTGGACGACATAGTTAAACTGGTCGACAAATATTTTCTTCACCTATTTCACCAGTGCAGTGCGTTATTTTAGCATGTCATGTCGAATATACATGTGCAATATATACATTTCACTATATACATTTCACTTCATGTGTTTTGTTTACTTTTGACAGTTACCAGTATGACATTATTGTATTACCCTTTCCATTATGTAGTTCAGATCTATAATATGCCATACTGGTAACCATTTCCTTTTCTCTATTTTTTACTTAATACTGATTGTGTAGTGCTCAATCAAAAGACAACACATTGATTTTGATAAAATGTCACTGGTAATTTATTTTCAACATCTACATTTATGTACGTACATGAAGGAGATAAACGCATACAAGGTAGCTAAGTCAAATTCATAAGTTATACATCAAAACATATTCCGGGATTATATATATGATCTTTTCTGTTGCATCACGATTGAAAAGTATTAATCATGTGATATAAATGTAGTAACATTTCTATTCGTTATCTTCAAAGTATAATATACTTTATCCATTTTCCTTGCAGCTTGAAGATGCATTGAATGTATATAACGATATTTTCAACACCGACATCGAAATGTTGAAAACTTTTCAACTAAAACTATCTTATAATTAGATCAAGTTATGTAATTACGACATTACCGACCGGTTATGGAAAATCTCTCTCATATGAAATACTGCCTTTATTATGAAAGCTTAAACACGATATATCACACTTAGTAACTGTATTTGTTCTTTTAAATGTAGTAATGGATAAATAAATAACTAAACTTGGAACATCAGCCATAGGACTCACCAAAGCCTTAGCTACTGTTATGATAAAGACTTTGTTGAAAATTCGAATACTGGAAGGTATAAGTATATGTTTTCTCATCCAGAAAACATCCTGAACAATGGAAACTTACATAAATTATTGAGAGGAAAACAACAAAAGGAAAATTATTGTTGTAGACTAAGTTCACTGCAACCTTGACCGGGGGGACACGATTTTAGACCTGATTTTAAACATATTGAAGATTTAAGGTCTTTGCTTCCCTCTGCATGTGTTTTGGCACGGAGTGCTACATTATTAACGAAAGCTCAACAGGACGTGGCAAAGCTATTACTGATGAAAAACTTACATATTGTGCAATGCTCTTCATATTACTAATCGTATGTAAACGTCCATGAAATAATCAAAACATTACAGTGAAAGACATGTATGATTATGTTCTGAAACTGAAGGTGATAAAAGATGAATATCCTTTGACCATTATACGCTTTTGGTGGAAAGATTCAACTATGTGTATGAAGAAGCTACTTATGTCTTAAAAGATGATATCTATGATGAATTTGGTTCTCGTGTTGTCATGTATCATTCTACCATGAAAGGCAGCACGAATGCAGTAAGAGTCTACCAATGCATGTCAAAGTGGAAGGTTTGTTGTGATCAATTAATTCATTGATTTATTAAAGATGCTCCACCGCCGACATAGCACAAATGACATTCATCATTTGAATAATAATTGGTGTTTGATCGTGTATATATATGTCTAATTAACACAAAAAATTTAATAAAATAATTCATTTTGCCTTTGGTGCATGCGCAATCAGTATTTCCAGATTTTTTTTCGATATGCAATTAATTATTTTTTTATATTTTTAATGTAAAATTAAGAGCTCAAACTTTTTAAATGAAGTAAAATACCAAATCGTCTGCTCCTGTTTTTGATAGTGAAAAAATACTATTTGTCAGCGGTGGAGCATCTTTAATCAACGTCCTATTAACAGGCAGGGTCATGTAAGGACGGCCTCTCATGAAAGTCCATGTCATTCTTGTTACTGTATGGTATTTAGCCAATCAAGGCAGCTTTCGGTCTGTAGGTTTAATGTTACAAAATCGAGTGTTTACATTCAAAACCCGGGTTATAAATGCGCTGCAAACGGTTGGAAACGACTTCATCATCTGGCCAACAGTTAAGTTTTATCCATAATTGATTTGCATCCTTTAATTTAATGTTTATGTTGTAGCCTCTGATAGTCTAGATCTATTATGTAATGTTTCGGATGGCATCATATTATAGAACTTCCAGTATCCTTGGTTAGTAAGTAGATACTACATATTAGAGTCGGACAGCTTGATTATAGTAACTGACACACAGGCAACATGTAAATCATACATTATATGCCTAATGAGTTCCAATTGTGTGTGTTTGATTATTTACGTCCTATTAACTGTAAGGACGGCCTCCCATGTATGCTTTGCTTGCTTTTTTTGTTTGCTTGATTAATTAACGTCCTATTAACAGCTATGGTCATGTAAGGACGGCCTCCCATGTATGCGGTGTGTTGCGTATATGTTGTGCGAGGTGAGTGTACTGGGAGAGACTGCGGTATGTTCGTGTTGTGTCTTCTTGTATAGTGGAACTGTTGCCCTTTTTATAGTGCTATATCACTGAAGCATGCCGCCGAAGACACCAAGCAACACACACCCCACCCGGTCACATTATACTGACAACGGGCGAACCAGTCGTCCCACTCCCTGTATGCTGAACGCTAAGCAGGAGCAGAAAACTACCACTTTTATAGACTTTGGTGTGTCTCGGCCAGGGGACAGAACCCAGAGCCTTCCTCACAGGGGCAAACGCTCAACTCAAGGCCAAAAGTGAGGCGGTGCCAAGGGAGGCATTAGGAAGGATAAAGTCAGTTAGGAAGAATAGAAAAGATAAGATCCTAAATTTAGTCGCCTTTTACGATCATGCAATAGGGGCAGCAGGTACAATTTTAACGCCCTACCTGCAGGGATTCCCATGTATGCAGTGTTTAGTATGCAGTGTTTTTAGCGTGTGTGAAGTGCGTGTTTCAGAAGACTGCGATATATTCATATTGTGTCTTCTTGTATAGTGGAACTGTTGCCCTTTTTATATTGCTATATCACTAAAGCATGCCGCCGAAGACACCAAGCAACACACCCCAACCTGTCACATTATACTGACAGTGGATGAACCAGTCGTCCCACTCTTTGTGTGCTGAGCGCCATGCAGCAGCAGAAACTACTACTTTATAGACTTCGGTGTGTCTCGGCCAGGGGACAGAACCAAAGAGCCTTCCTCACAGGAGCCAACGCTCGCTCAACTCGCGGGTGCCAAGGGAGGCATTAGGAAAGATACAGTCAGTTAGGAAGAAGAGAAACAATAAGATCCTAAATTTAGTCGCCTTTTACGATCATGCAATAGGGACAGCAGATACAATTCTTACGCCCTTCCTACAGGGTACAATATTATTTCTCACTCTTTCTATGTTATGTTTTGATAACTTGCAAGGGCGGCCTCCCAAGTTAGCAGTGTGTAGTGCGAAATGCGTGTTGTCTTCTTGTATAGTGGAACTTTCTGCTCTTTTTATTGTGCTATATCACTGAAGCATGCTGTCAAAGATACAAACCCTATCCGGGCACATTATACTGACAACGGGTGAACCAGTCGTCCCAACCCCGGTATGTTGGACACTAAGCAAGAGCAGAAATTACCACTTTTTAAGACTTTGGTGTGTCTCGGCCAGGGAGCAGAACCCAGAGCCTACATATGAGACGAGCGCGGTGTTACTCAACAGAGTCAAAGTTAGCGAGGAGGGTTATATTAGCGGGAAGACGTTAGAAGAGTAAGAAATAGCCTAGAAATAAGGTGATTGTTTGATTAGTTTAACGTCATATTTAATCAGACGGGTTCATGTTAGGACGGGCTTCCATCCTGCCATCTGGGTATGCAGTGGTATATGCGGAGGCTGTGAGGAGGTGTGTGGCACAGTGCAATCGGTGCGTGTGTTTTTTGGGAAGACAGCGGTAATTGGGTTACGTGTGTTGTGTTCTTCTTGTAATGTTGCCCTTTTTTATAGTGCTTTTATAAAACACCAGAAGCATAGTGCCGAAGACACCAAGCAAATCGCTCCCAACCCTTGGTCCACATTTATACTGTCAACGGGCCGATGCGGGAACCAGTCGTTCCTCTATACTCCCTAAAGGCCAAAATTGAGACGGTGCCAAGGGAGGCATTAGGAAAGATAAAGTTAGTAAGAAGAAAAAAGATAATATCCTAAATTTAGTCACCTTTTTACGAACATGCAATAGGGCCAGCAGGTACAATTCTAACGCTCTACACTGCTGCCCCTATTGCATGATCGTAAAAGGCGACTAATGCGACCGGTGCCAAGCCAAAGTTAGCTAGGATGGCTTATTTTAATAGTATTTTATTATGTTTATTTATGGGGAACAGTTTTTTGGGGCCCGAAAGCGAAAGGATTTCATATTGGGGACTTTATCATATCCTGTGAGTGAGAAAATATTTCACTATGGAGATAAAGGTCTTCATCAAATGTAACAATAACGGAGAAGTATTTGAACGAATACAAATAAGAAATTTATTTCAGTATCTCTCATCAATTTGGCTCTCGAGGTTACTTACCGACCAGTGACACATGATCTCCGTCTTTTGAGAGCCCAGTGTATCCATTTTTTGTTTGTTTGTTTGTTTGTTTGATTAATTAAACGTCCTATTAACAGCTATGGTCATGTAAGGACGGCCTCCCATGTATGCGGTGTGTTGTGTGTATGTTGTGCGAGGTGCGTGTTTTGGGAGAGTGCGGTATATTCATGTTGTGTCTTCTTGTATAGTGGAACTGTTGCCCTTTTTTATAGTGCTATATCACTGAAGCATACCGCCGAAGACACCAAGCAACACACCACACCCGGTCACATTATACTGACAACGGGCGAACCAGTCGTCCCGCTCCCTGTATGCTGAGCGCTAAGCAGGAGCAGAAACTACCACTTTTATAGACTTTGGTATGTCTCGGCCAGGGACAGAACCCAGAGCCTTCCTCACAAGGGCGAACGCTCAATTCAAGGCCAAAAGTTGAGGCGGTGCCAAGGGAGGCATTAGGAAAGATAAAGTCGGTTAGGAAGAAGAGAAAAGATAAGATCCTAAATTTAGTCGCCTTTTACGATCATGCAATAGGGGCAGCAGGTACAATTCTAACGCCCTACCTGCAGGGCCAGTGTATCCAAGCGGTTGAGTATGCTGACCACAGTGTATGGGTGTGCGTGAAATAGGTGTTCATAAAAAGTGCCTACTGTTCATGTAAAGCAGGGTAGGTACATATTAATTATGTTTGATATTACACTCTTCTGATATCATACCAGACAGTTATATTCGAATATTTAAAGTGAATAAGTACGCGCAAAGGAAGGCTTAAGTCGGTGTTAAAATGGTGGTTAATACATCCAGTTATAATTTCTTATGAAATAGAAAAATAAAATAAACCTGTCAAAATCGCGACAAAAAACGCGAGGAAATTAATTTATAGTAAAGGAATCCCTAAACGTGAACGTCTCCCGGCTGCCATATATCCGTGTTGACATTCCCACACAGCGCCCGCTTTCAGAATTTATTTTTAGGACAGTGGTAAATTTTTATGGGGCTTTCCATAATTTCAAAGGTCCAAACTGGACAAAGAGTAAGCACAATTTGATCGTCATTTTGATATGTGAGGACTTTTGAAAGCCAGACAATGCCATAATGAATATCTGCATTATGACTGGTTACTAAAGATCCACTATCTCAATGAGACACAATACGAATATACCACAGCCTACCGAAAACATGCGTACATGTACATTAATACAAGCAGCCAACTGTATACAAGGCAGGTCGTCCTTCAATGACCCTAATAGGTAATAAGACGTCAATGTCCAATCAACCAATCATGAAAAATATATTACTGTACGTATTATGTAATCGGATACACACGTATCGTGTTTTTGCTACTTGAGCTAAATGTGAACGACATGATAAAAATCTTCAAGTCTTGCTAAACAGGTTTTGTATAGTTTGTTTTAGCGAAATATTTATAACATTTTCATGGCTTATGCATGTCCATGATCGTAAACTTTCGGGGACCGAATCGAGATTTTTCTTTTAATTTAAGTAGTATACATCATGTATCCGATGGGAAAGAGAATTGTTGTTGGCATATAGGTAGAATACCTCTAGTAGCCGTCTAATAAGCTCTACAGACTAGTTTTTAAAGCTGAAAAGCAATTGCGTTAACAAAGGGTTCATGAAGGCATGAAAGTATATTTGCGGTCGTTAAAACATGATGATGTTATTTTAATAGCCATGTAGAGAGCTTACTCGAAGGGCAAAATCAAAATTGAAAATGTCAGCGTCCTGAATTAATGTCCTAATTTGGTATGTCATAGTTTACTGTACGTCCCAAAGTATGTCACAAGTCAACATCATTGGAACGTCACAGGTAAGCGACCTCTGACGTCACAGGTCAGCGGTTCTGAGCATGTCATAATTGAGCGTCTTAAGTAAGTTACATGGCCCCGGTCCTAACGTCACATGTCAGCGTCCCTGATGGTTGTAACGGGTAGCGTCCCCAGGATTACAAAGGGTATCATGCTATTTAGATTCCGTAGTATGTCACAAGTTAGCGTCATAAGAACGTCACAGGTCAGCGTCCTGGTGACGTCACTGGTTTGCATCCTGAGGATGTCACAGGCCATCTCAAGATTGATTTTCTCTCAGGTCGTTAAAGTCAGCGTCATGCCGTCATATGGCTCCGTCCTGGGATGTCACATTCTAGGTAAATATGTTAGGTGATAGTCATCATACATGTTTTTGTTATATCAATATGAAAGACTAATTTTGTTAACAAAATATAACATGTACAAAGAGTATGCATTTTCGTTATTTATGATGAGCGGCGTTTTTAGTAAATGTTCGGTTGATATAAGTACGCAACCTACAATTCCTATCGCAACCATCTCGTGAAATTTTCCGGCAATCTTCGGAATTAACAACGACACGATTTACGATGATTGCCGAGAATTTCTTCTCCGCGATGTTGAGACTGATATAATCCATTTATATATCAAGTGACGACATCTTTCCAAAGATTAATCAACTTTTTTTCAAGAAAAGTTTAAAGTTTTTAATTTATTTAATTGGTTGTTCATATCAAATTCATTTGATCATCGTTAAATCCCGTGTGGTATTTCAAATGTCGATATGACTTTTTAAATACCTTGTAATAGTATGTAGTACAGAGTATATTTAACGAATACCAATATTATAAAAGAATAACATACGAAATGTTAAAACATGATTTTTTTTATTTGTTACTGACGAAGATTGTAGAGTATGAGTATTCAATTTAAGAAACGATCCAAAAAGATGGTTTTAATGATCTGATTACACATAAGTACGTATGTATTACTTATATCTGTGTTCACATGACCAAACTAGAACGCCCCAAGGGGATGCTAAAACGTAAATAAAATCGTGATATACAGGGTTAATGTATTTACGAGTAGATAAAACTTTTCAAAGGTTTTTAACTCGGTCGTATCAGATAGATTTCCTTCTATAAGTCAATGTTTTTATATCCATGACTCAGACTTTAGGCGTGAAAAATATGTTGCGTATATCTTGGCTCACTGTATTTACCGTATACAAAACAACATAAAATGAATGCAATATTCAAATTTATACTGATGTAAAAAATCGTACGAAAGCTGCTATTCGCATAATTATTTCAAAATACTCTTTTTAAAAAATTTGAATATTGATTAGGGAATCATGTGTTTGTTTTGGTTGAAAGTCCTTTTAACAAGCATGGTCGATGACGAGGGGGTGGGAGGACATCCGGAGAAAAATCCACCAACCTGCGGTCAGTTGTTGGCAAGTGCAAATGCTAGGTACATGCAATTCGAACAGGCGGAAGACCATTTGGCCACCGCGCCTCCCTTGTGACGGAAATAGATCTAAATTGTAGAATTACATGTAAGTTCAAAAGAGTAAAATTGAGAATATAAGTATCGCCAACCAGTACTCAGTCAAAGCAATCAGAATATGGATGTCTTTGCTATCATGTATCCCCACACGTGTACAACAAATATGTGATACTCAAAGGCGTAGACCACCGATGAAAACAGATCGACGTCTATATATGGTGATACTTGACGTGAATATCGATAGTTTCCCTAGATATTGAATGTAAACTTTTTTAATATTTAAGGCGGTTGTATCCTTTTCGGAAGCTGATGCACACTTTAATGTAAATGACATATATTCTGTACAGTTCACAAGACTGCTTTGGATAATTGATTCACATGAATTGAATATGCAATATTGAATGTCAATAACCTTTATAAAGAAAGGCGAATTTTCAAAAGGCTTGGTTAAATGAAATGTGAAATTGATATGAAAATGGAAGATTAGCTTCAATCCAATTCAAACTGGCGGTTCATGAGTCACATGATAGTATTATTCTTCTATCGGGCGTCTACAAAATTTCCAATTTCTTCCCGACGAGATGTATATGATGTGTAGTTTATGTAGTGTTGTCCAAGTTCACAGATTTCGTTCTAGAATCTCAAGAAATGCGTGGGCTTAAGTATTTCAGGTATAAAAGGTTTTGGTAAAACCCGGATGATTTGTGGTTACGCTAGAAAATTAGTCCCTTTTATAGGAGACGACTGAGATCGACAATTATTCAGTCTACTTCTATTAGGGTACACTGTTTAATGGGTAGTATCATTTTAAGGGTGTACCATATTAAAGGGTTGAGAAAAGTCATAGTTTAGTTTTGTTTTATTAGTTTAACGTCCTATAAACAGTCAGGGTCATTTAAGTCAGGATTATTTGGTTGATGGAAGCCAAAGTACCACGAGAAAAAGACCCCGACGAGTAATCAGTATCTGCCAGCTGTTCATGTGGGATTCGAACTCGCGACTCTGAGGTGGAGGGTTTGTGGTAATAGGTCGAGGCATAGGCTTACCCATTCGACCACAAAGTTCTTCGGAAAACCCAAAGACCCACGGTCAATACCTTACAATATAGTATTCGATCTCGTGGCTTGAATGAAGGGTCTGAAGTGGATGTCAGATTTTCAGTAAGAATTTTATCCGCAATCAGAGCTCTATACGCAATTAATACGTAATGTGTACAGATACAGACACAAAATTTAAATATGGGGTTTATATTTAGGTTGTTACAGGTGATTGTGTATCAGCATTAATTCTAGACACCTGCGCCGACCTGAAGATGAAATGACGTATCGTATACTGTTGGTGGAATGTGGAATATCTTAAATACACAAGGCACTTTTAATTCTTTGTGTACCTTTAATTTTTGATAAGCCTACCTGTTCGATTTTCACCTGGGAGAATCGCTGACAATTATTATGCCGCGTCATTTTTCTTCATACGGAAACATCACGGAGCTTACATGTAATGTGTATATAATTACTTCCAGTCCTTTGTTGTGGTACGTAATTATTTTTAAGGCTATCTCGTGTCCTGACGCCACACGTCCGCATGACAGCTGCCGAGTTAAAAGTTATTTATGTCATGTAAAATATTTCCAGTTAGTAAAAAGAATTTATTAAATCTAAACGTGTGTGTCCTGGTCCCACGACTTTGTATTTAATGTGAAAACATATTTGTAATCAAGTTCTTAATTAAGATTACTGTGTATTTGTAATATTGTATAGTGCATAACAAAATTTGATTAAAATGGTTCACGATACAGTTGTTGTACTTAAACAAATACACGTATCGAGAAAATAGAGTCAAATGTTTAGTACGGTTAATTTTCATTCGTCCATAAACATGATGACAGGTTATGCCTGGTATAACACGAGTTTAGAAATTGTGACAATTTTCAAGATATTTCCGATTCCTTTAGCTCCAGATCTCTTCAATACTCTTATTGGCAAGTTCTAGTGTTCTTGTCCTAAACCCGCGACAGACTTATGGTAAATATACATGCACATTGTATCTTGTACACCCGATTTTTTTACAGCATGTATCTGTAGAATGTCTGAGGTTGGTGGTACGGTCAATGGAAACTCTGACTATTTACATATATATTTAAAGTGAATAGCTATACAATCTCCGGGTATTTGAGGTGTTGATTAGTATTGTGTGACTTGTCAACAATCCAAGTGATTGAGTGTGGACTGATACTATCTTTATGGTGCGTTAACATGAAAAACGTTCACACTGCCAAGTGAGATAATGAGTTTTACGTAGATCGTATACTAAGTTACAATAATGTGTCTGAAACCGTTGAAAGCGATATCATCTATTAAAATTTCTAATTGAAAATAAATTATCTATTAGGATATTTTGAGAAATAGCTTGCATAGCTGCATGTGTAGATGTTGTTTACGGATATATATGTATTGAAGATTTCTGAAAATACTTCGACTTTGGCCTATACATGTATGTTTATTGTTTTCATGCAACACAGATCATTTAATAACGTGGAATGCTGAAGAGGTGGAGGTATCCGAGAGAAAACGCTATGTTCATTAAAATAACGTCCTATCAACAGCCAGGGTCATTTAAGGACGATCTACCATGCGTGTATTCGTTTTGTGTCTCCTTGTGATAGTGAATCCCTTGTCCTTTTTATAGTGCTATCTCCCTGAAGCACATCCCACCCGCGGTCACATACTGAGCGCCAAACAGGAGCAGAAACTACCACTTGTATATGCTATGGTGTGTCTCGGCCAGGGGATAGAATATACAGTGTTTCCCCAATCAATAGTCGTTCACTACTGTCGCCATTCCTAACCCAGGTTTACATCCCAATCGACCGCAAGTGCTTAGCCAGACACTAGATCTGTCCGTAAGCTTCAAAAGTAATAAATTATAGTGCTAAATGTAACATGTGCACGTATGCTTTTTTTGTTATAATTTATTAGAGTACGTCAATCAATAGTTTTAAACACAGCCACATTGATTTATAGGTGCATAGTGCATACATATATGTATATACATGCACATGTACATATTTTTTATTGTGAGAATCATGTGTACACATTATTTAACAAGTTCTCATATTATTTAACTTCTTGATTTCGTCATATGATCTAATAAACACAGTTAATTAGAACGATGGCAATAATTAGGATCTATTGTATTGTATTGTCTGAATGAGCAGGTTAATATTCATATCTTGTCAAGAGGAATTAAAGACGTCCGAGTGTGTATCTAAAGCAGATGACAGCTTTACCATATGTTCAACAGTAGCAATAATACATAGAGTCGCTACAGATAAGGAGCAGGTAATCGATTATTTAAATCTTATGTACAATGTTTACATTAATAAAATACTTCATATTCCACTTACCGGTCGGCTTGAGCTAGTCGCCATTTCCTTGCTGTTGATTTTTTTCACACACGGAATATTTCCATTGTAAAATTAGATCAATGTAAACACATGATAAACACTTTCTACTTTTCCTCTCTCTCTCTCTTTCACCTGTATTCGCGTGTTGGTACAGGTATGTATAGGTTTTAACTACTACAGGTAAACGATACTAGATATCACAGGTAAATATTCCAACGCAACTTCAACAGAGTTTATATATCTATAAACATATCCCAAACCAGGACGAGCTCGTTATTGACAACCCGCAGAGAATTAATGTCGAGTGTTTTGCTCGCTATTCCGCCATGTTAGAAGAACACACCCTGTACATACACCCGGGTATGTGTGTGAAGTAGACCAAATCTCTTAACAAGGCAGACCTGTTTGACCTAGAACCAGCTACAATGAATGGACTTCCACGTTCGGCTTAAAATAGCACCGCGACTGGTTTTTAACGTAACGTATTCGATTTAACAATAAAGCCCGACTCAACACGGTTGGGTAATTCTCCTTAATAATCCTTCGGGGTTTCTCGGGCGTTATTCCTATCGGAAACTTTTAATTTCATTCCAGGCATTATCAGACATGAAAATGAAAGTACAGATTGAGGTATAAACATTGAAGGGAAGGTAGATTACATGTTTGGGACGGTATCTACACCGGAATGTGGCTTTAGTTCTACAGCGGAGCGGACTTAATATATACACTAACACTCATTTACACTTGCTAAAGTACACCTTTTTGTCCAGTTGTCATTTTAACAACAAAAAAATAAATTGGTTAATGACAAAAGATATACATAAACCCCGAAATTGATAACCGACTAAGGAAGTGATGATATGATTTAGTGTGTTTCGTAAATAGTTCTTTTTAACCTTACGTTTTATCAGGTGGGAAGCAGGGTTCAAACCTACGGCCATTCGTATACAAGACGGATATTGGTCGCAGGGGATCGATCGGTTTCTCTGGTCCCACACTATACATGTTGTACACGAACCTAATTGGCAGGTTTAGTGCGCAAAATTGATTTTGAACAAGTTAGCACAGTTGTAAATTATTATATTCGTAGTATTTGCTACAAAAACGAAAAACAATATCCACAGTGTACATTGATTAAATGAACGTCCTATAAACAGCCAGGGCAATTTACGGACGGCCTCCTATGCATGCATGATGCATGTTTTGGAAGGCTGTAGTATATCCGTTTTGTGTCTTCTTGTAATATAGGAACTCTTGTCCTTTTTATAGTGCTGTCTAACTGAAGCGTGACGCGAAAGATATCAACCAAGCGCACAATACTGAAAATACAATAAGCGCTTTTGTGTATACTCGTGAGATGTCTGGCGCGAAAAAAGCTGAAACATGACTATCATGAAGATGTGTGTGTTTACAGTACAGATTATGCTTGTTAAAAAAGACTACCGAAGTTTTCAAGACATGCATTGGTTATCGGCGATAGTCGACTCTTTATCAACAAGCCAATGATTGAAATCGACCGCCAATGAAACGGCGCTTTGAGACAAAATGTTCAATACAAAAAACAATCGGCTGTAGCGAGTAAATACATATTATTTTGATATGAACTCAATCTTTGTTTGATTAATCAACGTCCTATTAACAGCTATGGTAATGTAAGGACGGCCTCCCATGTATGCGGTGTGTTGCGTGTATGTTGTGCGAGGTGCGTGTTTTGGGAGACTGCGGTAAATTCATGTTATGTCTTCTTGTATAGTGGAACTATTGCCCTTTTTATAGTGCTATATCACTGAAGCATGCCACCGAAGACACCAAGCAACACACCCCACCCGGTCACATTATACTGACAACGGGCGAACCAGTCGTCCCACTCCCCGTTTGCTGAGCGCTAAGCAGGAGCAGAAACTACCACTTTTATAGCCTTTAGTGTGTCTCAGCCAGGGGACAGAACTGATTAAAATACAGATCCTTATTATCACTACATTTGATTTGAGGATCTGACAACATCCCATTAGGGGTCACGTCAAGATGACCTTTGGAAATGGCCAATCATCCAAGTAGTCATCTCGCCCAAAGTGCACAACAATGCTAATTGTATATGCTTAGTGGGACGAAATGGCGTTAACAATTCACTTAGAAATGTGTAGAAAATGTATTTGATCTGGAGTACACGTGGTGAAAGGTCATCCGAACGTGACCCCATATATCGGATATTGTCAGATCCTTTATTGAGTGGTTATAAGGATATTCAATCAGATTAATATGAACTAACACACCGATAAATTTGTTTTCAATCGAAAATTCATTATAGTTAATTGAATCTACCCAATGATGTGATGTTCGTTGTACTCAACTCCCGATATATTTCGAGACATTTTTACGGCATGGTTTATGTTGCATCATACACCAAATTAAACACAAATCTGGAAATATCTGTGAGTCGGTTAAGAGTATTTACCCGAGTTATGTCTCATCCTCATAATTATAACTTATTTACTATACGTGTACCTTTCGTGTCACAAGGCCGACAGAGTTATAGACCTTTCCCCACTATTACACAAATGGAGGTGTCTGTATGAGAATAATAATAACGATAAAACAAATTGTTGAAGTACTTTTAAAGGTAGGTTTCGCCCAACCAAATAAATATTTTTTTGTGAAATGCGATAAGCGGAAGAAAAGATAAAAAAAACATATTAAATTATCTCAATTTAATTTCTTTATGTGTTTGAGATTGAACAAATGTGTCTTGAATACAAAATTGAAGGAAATCCTTGATTTATTACGGTGTCCGTCAGACAAAATAATATGCAAATGAAGCTGCGATGGATTGTGTTGTCGAAGTTTGGCGCATGCGCATTGTCACGCACTAAAAGTAAACAAAATGGCTGAACGAAAGTGTGTGCGATGAAAAAAATATATCTGAATCGGCAACAAAGTGGAGGAAATTATAATGGATTCGGTAGCACCCTAGGATATCTATAGGGAATTAAATTCAGAGATGGCATGTAGCAATAGAAGAAACAGAAGCCACATCTCAAGCGGAACTTGCCGGGATCTGTTGGGACTCGTGTAACGACATTGCACGTGGTGAGTTAAATTTCAGCACATATGCCAGCGCACAAACAGCCGCAGACTATAACTAAGTTTTTTACATGTATATTTGGTGTACAAAGTTAGCGAGCGTATGTGTAAATAACATGAAGTGTTTTAGATTATATGATATGTATAAACAGTCCCTCGCACTTCGATTTGTTGTTGTTGTTTTTTAACTAAACATGCCGTGTCAAGACTGTCACTTCTATCTAACATTTTGTTGCACGCTTCCGTTTGTTGCTGCGGCCTCGTTTTGGAAAAAATACGTCATGTTCTATGTAAAGCTTGACTTCGCTCTATTTTTAGAGGAGTATTTTCCTGGTCAAGCTAGGCAACTGACCACCCATATTGTTCGCTGTATGCATTGAAAATGATCTGAAGATTATATCTATGTATAGGATAAATTTTAATTTCGTAGTCTTTATATTTCATTGGGCGAAACCTACCTTTAAGCACGTGAATTTGCATTTTCATATACTTTTGATAAAAACCGATTGCGGGTGTTACCCACTGCCCATGTAGATACATGTACTAGGTACTTCATCCTTGGTAGAAAGTTTTATATAAAAAAAAATAATGTCCACAGGTCAGTCGGTCAACGTAGACCTTGTCACACATGTTTACAGTAGGCGAACCCCACTGTATAAATACCGGATGTTGCGATCGCCGAAGCGAGAGATTTAAAAACAGATCAGCGGGTACTAACTCGACGCCTGTAAATCCCGCCTGACAAAACTTGAAAAAGAACTGAACGATTCACGTGATGAAGTCAAAAAATATAGAACGACATGTTGACAAAAGATGAGAACAATGTAGATACACGTGTAAACACAATAAATGACGAGACCAAAAACTATAAAACATTCAAGACTAATACAGTGAAGAAAATCGGTAACCTCAACAAAGAAATGAAAACGATTTCAGACAACATACAGGATTTTCTAATGATATCCAGCAGAGTTGACAATAACCAATTAAATGGCGTTGCAAGTTGTAAAACTGCTGTTAAACTATAAACAGAAAAAACGAGATCAGTAGAAGAAGTGCAAAGAATGAATGACGTTCTTGAAGAGACACAAAAATGTATGAACAACCTACAGCAGCAAGTAAAACATGCAAAAACACAAGACAATAGACAGAAAAGTAAGCCTATAAATAACTCTGTCAGAGCGACAACAAATAAAACTACACCAAGAGAACTTGAAGATCAGCAATTAGTTTCTCTAGGAACACCCAACCGCTTTCATCTACTAAGTGATGATGAATCCGTAACCATGGAACCACCTAATCAGTCACAAACATATGCTCACGTGACAAGAAAAGACATTTCATCCAGCACAGCAGCCAATGATACTACATGTACACTGAATCGACGAAACGGGACAGCAACATCGGTCACGAAACAAGTTGATCTACCAATGAGAGTTGAGATCAATCAACCGTCTGGCAAACACAAAGACGAAACAATGTGTGCTGACTTCGCCCAAATAAAAGTTCATTGCCCTTCGTCTGTGTTTCATCCAGTTCCACAGTCTTCAAAGAAACTGAGTCACAGATTCATAGGATTTCTTCCAGCCAAACATTAACTTGTTAAGAGGTATTATATTCACGGAATAAATAAGTACATTGGCTCTGAAAGTGCAATGAGAGACTTCTAAGAAGATAATGGAGTCAAAGTTACATTTCTCCGCTTCTTCGAAAAACGCTTTATAAGCACTGCTTCAGCGCAGCTGAATGTCTTAGATGATGGTACCGACGTCATCGACGATCCAGATTTCTGGCCATCCGGAATACATGCAAGACCATGGCTACCACGACAGGTTTTCTGGAATGAGAACAATGATAAAAATGATCAAGTTACATGTAATGTTATGTGCTGGAACTTTGAGGGCATCATGGCTAGTACACCTTACCTTCTCGATTGTCTCAGTACCTACGACATTGATGTGTGTGGACTCTCGGAGCACTGGATAAGGGAATACCATATGTCATGCACCAAAGGCGAATTATATTATTTTATATTATTTTTTGTGTGTTAAATTAGACATATATATACACGATTAAACACCAATTATTGTTCAAATATGAATATTTTGTATGCTCTGTCGGCGGTGGAGCATTTTAAAAAAAATGAAACTATTTTGTACCGTATTAATATAGAAGGTACATCTAAATTATCGAACAAAGGATCACAGGATCTTTATCCACTACAATACTTCTAATGATATCAAATAGTTTGGAATTCCTTTTTCAAGTTATTTGACTTCTGGGGCCGGCACCATAAAACTATTCTCAGACATATTTTTCACTCAAGTATATGATTTTTTATAGGCTTGAGTAAAAAATTTGTCTGAGAAACTTCTATGGTTACGGGCCTAGATTGGTCAACATTCAGATATTGTCTGTTTTCAGTGAAAATTGCATTGGTACATTGGAGTTTTGAGGGAACAAGTATGTATACATGAACACTACATTTTTCATCTAACGAAACTTTATGCTTTCCCTAAAGGCTTATTTCCAGAATTATTTGATTTTTTTTACAAATGTAATCTTAAGAACAGTGCCCTTGTATGCAGTAATTCGCAACTCTCTGGGCAATAACTCCATTATCCAAGTTATCCATCTGTATGAAAAATGGTCTTGATTCACGAAGTCAAAATGATTAATCCAACAATGCATACAGTCAGATAAAACCAAAATTGCTATCAACATACAATCTTCTCACTTCAATCAAATTCGTGGAATTCCCATCCCCTGCTTTCAGGACATATTGTAGGAAAACATTATTGAGGTTAACCTTGGCTGAAACATGAAAAAATAAACTTAAGTCTTATTCGGAAGTAAGACATTTAACTTTGTTACCAAGTTTGAAGAAAATTGGTTAATATATATTACAGTTATTGTACGGACGTGGCAGAAAGACCTTTTTTATTATACCAAAGGGCCACAACTCTGCTAATTAAGATCTACCAAAAGTGGCGATCGAAGTTGGCTAAGCCCTTAAGGCATTAAACTTTGTTGCTAAGCTTGACGAAAATCGCTTTACATTTGTTACACTTATTGCATGGAAATGCAAAAAATGACGCTTTTAGTAATTCAAAGGGCCAATACTCCGCTAAATAAGGTCCATCGACAGTTGCGATCGACAATGGCCGAGCCCTTATGGCATTTAACCTTGTTACCAAGTTTGAAGAAAATCATTTACATTTGTTAGTTATTGCACGGAAATTGCAGAAAATGACTTTTTAAGTAATTCAAAGGGCCATAACTCCGTTAAATAAGGTCAATCGACAGTCGAGATCGAACTTGGCAGAGTCCTTAAGGCATTCAACCATGTCACCGAGTTTGAAGAAAATCGGTTTGCATTTGTTACAGTTATTGCACGGAAACGAAGTGTTATAGACAGACGGACAGACAGACAGACGGACAAACCCAAATTAATATCCCCCGGTTCGGAGAAAGCGGGGGATAAAAAAGCCATGCAGTATCGTGTCCAAGGGTGCTGTTTATAATCGGTGTTTAACTTGTTTTCTAAAATTCGAATGCTCTCTATGAGAAGTACTTTGAATTATAGCATAATCAAATGTAGGAAAAATTCGTAAACTGTAAGACAGTTCAGAGCTCCAGATAAGATGCCAAAGTGCGTAATTACGCAATAAAAATACATAAAAACGCATTGAAAATAAATTAGATGCGTACAGAAAACGCATGAGAAAAAGTAAATACACATTGATATCTGAAACGACGCGTAAATATTTCCGAGAACAGCTGGAACTGAAACCGAAAGTTGAAATATATATCTATCATCCGGAATTCTCGGGCTTTATCAATGACGCATGCCCTTTATACGTTCGACTGACGCTGATCTATAATCGTTCGATTAATCTCGGTGTTTTAGATTGTTTCAGTATGAATTTAAACAAGTGACAGACTCAATGTTTGACAAGTAGCCGCTTCAAAATGGAGGCATCAAAATCGACTAAAAAGAGCGAGAACGTCCCATCTATTCTAAAATTCTTCACAAGGAAAGAAAATGAAGATATAAACTCTTTTGTCAATTCAATTTTATTGAAAATCATCGATGATGTCAGTGCTCAACCATCAAAACAGGTCCATGGAATTGAGTCCGTTTCAGAAAAAAAACGATAGAGTCGTGGAAAAAGAATTATCCGTGGTTAGTTGTAGCTGGTGCTGGTGATTGAAATGTAGATTGTGCATCGACAAAAAATAGCATAGAACGTCGTTGTTGCAGTATTGAGCACAAACGGGCTGAACATAACCAAGCAAGGTTTTTAGGAAGAACTCTTGACAACATATTTCAGTTTATCATTTATTATTGCATATTTTGTAAAATGATTTTAGTTTTGTACATATTTTTATTATTTCCTGACATTTTTTTAGAAGAAAAGTGATCGATTTAGAAACCAAATATATCTATATAACATGTACAGTCAAACCTACATAATGAACACACAAGGGACAAAAAAGAAAACAATTTATAGACAAGTGGTCTTTGATTTTGGTCAGCTGTGACCCAATTGAAATAGTCTTCAACTCTTCAGAAGCAGTTGGTATTTATATCTTATATTTTGTCTATAAAAAAAGTTTGAAAACCTTTACAAAAATAGGTCAAAATCAGCATTTAAAGTATTCACAAGGAAATTACCCTTTGGTTTGTTTGTTTGTTTGTTTGATTAATTAACGTCCTATTAACAGCTATGGTCATGTAAGGACGGCCTCCCATGTATGCTGTGTGTTGCGTGTATGTTGTGCGAGGTGCATGTTTTGGGAGACTGCAGTATATTCATGTTGTGTCTTCTTGTATAGTGGAACTGTTGCCCTTTTTATAGTGCTATATCACTGAAGCATGTTGCCGAAGACACCAAGCAACACAATCCACCCGGTCACATTATACTGACAACGGGCAAACCAGTCGTCCCACTCCCGTTGCGCTGAGCGCTAAGCAGGAGCAGAAACTACCACTTTTAGAGACTTAGGTGTGTCTCGGCCAGGGGACAGAACCCAGAGCCTTCCTCACATGGGCGAGCGCTCAACCAAAGGCCAAAAGTGAGGTGGTGTCAAGGGATTTTCAAATCAGCATTGGGAAAAAATTAAGGAGTAAAATCAACATTGAGTTTTAAAAATAGGGGGTAAAACCCTTTGACCTGAAATTTTATCTGGAGCTCTGGTAAGTGAAAGATGATCTACAACGGAGTTAATTATTCAAACAATTTGCATTAGAATAAGTCAATATAAGTTTGTTTGTTTGTTACAATTATAGTATCGAAAACTGACCTTGATTACATGCATACTGTGTTTTCCAAACAAATCCAACTCTCGCTTCGGTGGTCGCAACATCCGGCATTAACACAGTGGAGTTCGCCTAATGTGTGTAATGTATATCTCGTTGACAGAATATGACCAGGTGGGATGTGTTGCTTAGTGTCTTTGGCAGAATGCTTCAGTGATATACATTGTAGCACTATTAAAAAGGGCAAGATGTCCACTATATAATATAAGAAGACACAACACGAATATACCAGTCTCCCTCCCCCCCCCCCAAAAAAAAAATGAAATAAATAAAAAACAAAAAACAAAACAGAGGACAGAACCCAAAGCAAATTTCACAGGGGCAAGCGCTCATGATCAGCAGATGGCCAAAAAAGAGGCGGTGTCAAGGGAGACCTTAGGAAAAAGGGAAAAAAAAAAAGATGAGATCCTAAATTAAGTCGCCTTTTACGATCATTAGGGGCAGCAGATGCAATTATAAGGCTCCATCTGCAGGGCTTACGAACATCATATGATATATAAACCCAATCTAATAGTATTAAAGAACGTGCAAATAGAAACATTGAAAACATGCTCTCAGCTTTCGTGGATAAATTCTGGCTCCATTTTTGTGTGTGTAAAGTACCTCATATCTGGTCTCGATAAACCTATGAAGTTTGAAAACAATTGGCGGGAAAAATATGACGATTCATATGAATTGAGTATTAGAATGAAATAGCTATATTTATCGTTATAAGTGAGTATGAACGTGCAAGTTTACAATATTTGATTGTTAAATTATCTTATTTTACCATATAATCATACCTTTTAATAATTACAAAGTCCTTTTTAGACACGTTGAAATGCTTTATTCCTCCGGTAGCCACGCCTTGTACAGCGGCCGCCATCATTTTTCTATAGTTCACAAACCGGAAGTGACGTATAAAGTTGCGGAAATTTTAAAGATACTTTGTGCGCGAGTTTGCGTTCGATAGAGGTATAAAAGGCAGAATTCTCAGCATCGTCACCATTTCTCTAGCATAAGACGAAGCGATTAGCAGAATCAGATAACTATAGCACCGTTTAGATCTATTATCATTATGGCTGATTTGGAAAAATTGGCGAGTTTTGGTCAATACTTTGCAATGGATATTTATCCAGATATTGGAAAAATGTATACAAAATCTTAATGCTAAATTCAAATAAATCTTTTTCTAAAGTCTCAGATTCGGAGCACAGAATGGTTCCAAATCTGGAACTTTAGAAAATATTTTATAGCTATTAGGTTAGAATGCTGGGAATTAGCTGCCAAGTAAAAGAGTGGTATGTAAGTGCTGCGGGATTTCATTATACTGTATATATTTATATGTATCACATAATCCGCCTGATATCCAGTGATTTCGCCCGTGTAATATTTTTGCGTATGTCATTAGTGTAATATGACCTGAAGCGATTTTGATTGGCTAAAAATTCATTGTGACGTCAGAAAGAAACAGAAAAATAACGTGACGTCAGGATTACGATGACGGCGAACAAAATGGCAGCCTCTGCTGGATTTTCGGAATACATTTTGACGTGAAATTCTTTGTTATGTAGTTTTTTGTAGTTATGCGATTCAGGATTTCAAGATTTTATTTCTTACTCTCAAACACATGAAAATGTGTTACACGAGGACATAATAATGTACATAGACATCTAAATAAAAATATAATTGACAAGATGTACACAAAATCTACATGTACAAGAAATAAAAATACATAAGTTATAATTAATTTTTATTTGTTTTCATAGTTAATCCAACTTTCCGATTTGCAGATTCTTTTTCTTCATATACTACGAAGAAAAAATTCCGAGAATGACGCGAAAATCCGACGTAATCATGACGTCACAATAGAGACGTCGGCGTTGAGTATTGATTTAGAAAAAAAAATAATCCCTAGGAAAATCAAAAGAATCGTACGTTTAAACGTACATTATGTTATCAAGTAGTCTGAAAAAATAATTATAAGCATTGATGTACCTATTTATAAACTTCATAGGGTTATGAAAATAAATTTTGTTTGCAAACTTTTGTGAGAATCCGCCACGCTATGGTCAGGGAAGACGCCATTTATCATTTAGCAGATCTATTCTTTTCTATTATATACGTCCTGGGTACCACATGCCAAGGGCTTGTCTTTATTCCTGTCTCCGTCAAAGTGAATAATAAACATGTCATGAAACAAAGTCACTGCCGTTACTTGCTCCCCTCGGCCAAGGCTCCTCCGGAATCCCGACTCTGTTACATTGGCGCCCATGAAGGGGAGACTGTCATGTTTTGTCTGAATAGCTTCAGAAAACATATTTACTTTAGTCTCTCATCCCATCAGGTCACATTATACTGACAACGGGCGAACCAGTCGTCCCACTCCCTGTGTGCTGAGCGCCAAGCAGGAGCAGAAACTACCACTTTTATAGACTTTGGTGTGCCTCGGCCTTTCTCACAGGGGCGAACGCTCAACTCAAGGCCAAAAGTGAGGCGGTGCCAAGGCAGGCATTAGGAAGGATGAAGTGAGTTTAGGAAGAAGAGAAAACATAAGATCCTAAATTTAGTCGACTTTTACGATCATGCAATAGGGGCAGAAGGTACAATTCTAACGCCCTACCTGCAGGGCAGGTGTTTCATAAAACCCCGAAATGAACACTCATGTAAGTTTGTTTGTTTGATTATTTTAACGTCCTATTAACAGCCAGGATCATGTAAGTGCGGCCTCCAATGCATGAAGTGTGTAGCGTGTGTTTTTTGGAGACTGCGGTATGTTCTTGTTGTGTATTCTTGTATAGAGGAACTGTTGCACTTTTTATAGTACTATAACACTGAAGTATGCCGCCGAATACACCAAGCAACACACCCCACCCGTCACATTATACTGACAACGAGCTAACCAGTCGTCCTACTCCCTGTATGCTGAAGCACTAAGCAGGAGCAGAAACTACCACTTTTATAGACTTTGGTGTGTCTCGGCCACGGGAAAGAACCAGAGTCTTCCTCACAGGGGCGAACGCTCAACTCAAGGCCAAAAGATGAGGCGGTGTCAAGGGAGACGTTAGGAAGAACAAAGTTAGGAAGAAGAGAAAAGACAAAATCCTAAATTTAGTCGCCTTTTACGATCATGCATAGGGGCAGCAGGTACAATTCTAACGCCTAACCTGCAAACGATAAAGAAACGTGTTTTCCATGTGTTTTTTAATGGTGAAATAGGAAAACTTGCGTACACATGTTTTCTCCATCATTTTTGGAACATGCGACAGAATAACATTAGGCCCAATGGCATGTTAACAAGTAGACAAACCTTGATATGTTTGGTAAGTTCACTTAAGCTAACGACATAGTGAAACTGGGTGGACAAATAAATTTCTTCACCTATTCACCTTTAGTGCAGTCCTTAATAGCATGTCATGTAGAATATACATGTGGCTCAATATATACATTTCACTTCATGTGTTTTGTTTCAACCACCTTTTGACAGTTACCAGTATGCATTTTTATGTATTAAAAAATTTTCCATTATGTAGTTCAGATCTATAATATGCCATACTGTTGGTAACCATTTAAATTTTCTTATTCTTTTGATTTTTGTCCTATAGACAAACTACTGATCAAAAATTACGCTAATTTTTTTACTACTGTATGTTGTGTACGTGCTGGGAGAATGCATTATAATCAACATCTTGTATATTTATGTTACTACAGAAGTGCTGAACTAAAACGCAGTACAAGGTTATACCCAAGAGGTCAACGTCGGATTATTACCATGGGACAGTACAATGGAAAACATTTATTCTTGAGATCTTCAAAGCTATAAATACTTTAGATGCTTTTTGCAGCTTGAAGAATTGAAGTCTGTATATAACTGCATATTTTCAACACTGACATATTTTTCGAAATGTTGAAAATCGTTTATTTTCAACAGGAAAAATATCTTATAATTAGATCAAGAGATGTAAATGACAAATTACGACATTACCGACCGGTTATGGAAAATCTCTCATATGAAATACTGCCTTTATTATGAAAGCTTAAACACGATATCAACACCTTAGTAATTGTATTTGTTCTTTTAAAATTTAGTAGTAATGGATTTGAATAAAAAATAACTAAACTTGGAACATCAGCCATAAGGCCTCACCAAAGCCTTATAATGTGCTACTGTTATGATAAAGACTTTGTTGAATTCTTTCGAATACTGTTTGAAGTTATCACTTATAATATGTGCTAATATTTTCTCATCCTTTTGAACATAAGAAAACATCATGAACATTGGAATACTTACAATAAATTATTGAGAGGAAAAAACAACAAAAGGAAAGTTCAATTGTTGTTAGACTAAGTTCACTGCAACCTTGACCGGGGGGACACGATTTTTTTGTTTTCACTTGTTTTTTTTAAACATAATTGAAGATGAGACACTTGTATTAAGGTCCTTTGACAATTCCCACTTCTGCATGTGTTTTTGCACGGAGTGCTACATTATTAACGAAAGCTCAACAGGACGTGGCAAAGCTATTACTGTATAAAAAACTTTACAAACTAAACATTTTATTGTGCAATTCTCTCCATATTACTTATCAATGTAAACGTCCATGAAATAATCAAAACATTTACAGTGAAAGGACATGTATGAGATTATGTTCAGAAACTGAATCCGATGTTTCAAAACTGAAGGTGATAAAAGAGCCTTGAATATCCTTTGACCATTATACACTTTGGTGGAAATATCAAATATTGCTGCCATGAAATAGCTAAACTATGTCTTAAAAGATGTACATCTATATGATGAATTTGGTTCTCATGCAAACGGACAAGTCATGTATCACTCTACCATGACAAGGCAGCATTAACATTATGCAGTGAGTGTTTTACAGAAATACATGTCAAAGTGAACTGGAAGAATCAAATTGTAGAACAAGTTTCCATGATTTGATTGAAAACATTTATGAAGATTTTTCATATTGATTTATTAAACATGCTGACATGCACCACCACCGACATTAAAAATGCAACAACGTCTGACATTCATCTTCATTAAATAATAATTGGTGTTTGAAATGCATCGTGTACTTTATATATGTCTAATTAACACAAAAAAATACATTAATAAAATAATTCATTTTTGTCTTTGGTGCTGCGCAATCATATTTGAAAGGTGATACAGCGTGATTTTTTTCGATATGCAATTAATTATTTTTTTTATTTTTAATGTAAAATTAAGAGCTCAAACTTTTTTTTAAAATGTAAACCTAGTAAAAATAATACCAAATTCGTCTGCTTGCTCAATAACAGTTTTTGATAGTGAAAAAAATACTATTTGTCCAGCGGTGGAGCATCATATTTTAACCAACGTCCTATTAACAGCCAGGGTCATGTAAGGACGGCCTCTCATGAAATGTCCATGTCATTCTTGTTACTGTATGGTTTAGCCAATCAAGGCAGTCCGTAGCAGACAGGTTTAATGTTACAAAAATCTAGTGTGTGTTTACATTTTCAAAACCGGGTTATAAATGAATTGAAGACGGATGGAAACGACTTCATCATCTGGCCAACAGTTAAGTTTTATGCATAATTGATTTGCATCCTTTAATTTAATGTTTATGTCGTTGCCTCTGATAGTCTAGATCTATCATGTTATGTTTCGGATGGCATCATATTACAGAACTTCCGGTATCCTTGGTTAGTAAGTAGATACTACATATTAGAGTCGGACAGCTTGATTATAGTAACTGACACACAGGCAACATGTAAATCATACATTATATGTTTCTAATGAGTTCCAATTGTTGTTTGATTATTTTACGTCCTATTAACTGTAAGGAACGGCCTCCATGTATGCAGCGGTTTAGCGTGTGTGAAGTGAAGTGCGTTGTGTTTCAGAAGACTGCTGCGATATATTCATGTTGTGTCTTCTTGTTATAGTGGAACTATTTGCCCTTTTTATAGTGCTATATCACTGAAGCAATGCATGCCGCCGAAGACACCAAGTCAATCTTTACTGACACCCCGAATCTGTCTCATCTTATCGCTGAGCGCTTAAGAAACTTTCATTTTTACAGCTTTGGTGTGTAATTTCCATGACAAACCCTGTTCCTCACAGGGTACGTCGCTCAACTCTTTTGTACATGTGCAAGGGAGGCCAGTAAGATAAAAAAAGTTAGGAAGAAGAGAAACAATAAGATCCTAAATTTAGTCGCCTTTTACGATCATGCAATAGGGACAGCAGATACAATTACTTACGCCCTACCTACAGGGTACAATCTTTATTTTCTCACTTTTTCTATGTAATGTTTTGATACTGAAACTTGCAAGGGCGGCAACCTCCCAAGTTAGCAGTGTGTAGTGCGAAATGCGTGTTGTCTTCTTGTATAGTGGAACTTGCTGCTCTTTTTATTGTGCTATTCACTGAAAGCATGCTGTCAAAGATACAAACCCTAAATCCGGGCACATTATACTGACAACATTTGAACCATCGTCCCAATCCCGGTATGTTGGGAGCGTCTAAGCAAGAGCAGAAATTTAACCAACTTTTTTAAGACTTTGTGTGTCTACATCCACCAGGGAGCAGAACCCAGAGCCTACATACTGAGCGAGCGCTCAACAGGTCAAAAGCGATTTTACGGAGACGTTTAATCAAGAAACGCTAGAAAATGGTTTGTTTGATTGATAGTTTAACGTCCTATTAACAGACGGGTTCATGTTAGGAAAAGTGATAAGCGTGTGTGAATGTGCAATCAGGTGCGTGTTTTGGGAGCCATCGGTATGTACGTGTTGTGTCTTCTTGTACATGAATTGTTGCCCTTTTTATAGTGCTATATCACTTAAGCATAGTGCCGAAGACACCAAGCAAATTCCACACACACTATTACTACTTATAAGACAACGGGCGAACCAGTCGTCAAACAAGATACAAATTTTCCTCTAAACTTGATGTATGAAAAATTGAGAAAGGTGCCATAAATTATTATAGATTGTTGTTTCATTCGTACAGAGGTGACATGATAGAAAGGCTGATAAAGATTCCTAGCAAATGATAATATGCTGCGCCTATTGCATGATCGTAAAAGGCGACTAATGTGAAGCGGTGCCAAGACAAAGTGAGTTAGGATGGATTTTTTTACTAGTATTTTATTATGTTTGTTTGAGTTTATTTATGGAACTATTTTATTGGGGCGAAAGGATTTCATATTAGGGACTTTATTCCATTATGTTCTGTGAGTATAAGAATATTTTATTATGGAGTTAAAGGGAAACAATAGTAAGAATTCCAATAACACTGAAATATATGCAAATACTCATTTAGTAACTTGTGATTATTTCTAAGGGTGGGCATACCTCAGGATTGGCTGTTCGGAATATCAACAAATGGTTACATGGATTCGGAACTGTTCCAGAAATGGTTTCAGTAGATCTTTTCCTGCCACCGCATGAAGTTAAAAAATAGTTACAACAGTGCTTATTTTGATATATGAACATGGTGTTTTGATAATAACACTGGTTAATTTTATGTATGTATTTGATCAAAAAATATATTCCAAATTGACTCAAAAATGCGCGTTTCAATTTTTTTAAAATTTGGACAGAATGTGCACGTTCCAACCATGGAAGCCATTTGTCATTTGATAAAGCTAGCGATTGAAAATCAAGTGCTCCTTTTTTCCTGCCACCGTATGAAGTGTAAAAAAATTAGTTACATTAGTGCTTATTTTGAGATAATAATATGATGTTTTGATAATAACACTGGTTAATTTTATGTATGTATTTGATAAAAAAAATATATTCAAAATTGAATTAAAAATGCGCGTTTCAATTTCTTTTAAATTTGGACAGAATGTGCACGACAACACTAAATTAATTAACTGTTTAAAACTGAAAATTGGAAGTTGGGAATTTTTTTGACAATGCGAGACCACAGTATTTTGATTGCTTTGAGCGCTTATCTAAAGGTTATATACGCATTTTTTTTTACGAATTGTTATTTATTTTACACATCATGTAGTTTACATAATCTTACAATGGACCCTGGTGATCAGTGTCTTTCTTTAAATGATGTATCTATGTGGAAACTTGATGTACTCCAAGTCTTTTTTATCGCAAAGAGGTTTGAGGATCAAAGGTGCATCATATGAGCTCGTTGCTCTTTGTTTTGCTGCCCAAAAGTTATCTATATAGAAACACTACCCTCTGCTTCTTAGATACCTTAGTTTATAGTTATGAGATAAGATATGTTATAGAGTTTTTAGAGAGTGGAGTTAAGGGCTTCCAGTACTACTTTTTCATTGCTTTAAAGAGGTAGTGTAATGGAAATGTTCCTTCCTTTATTCAGAAAGAAAATTTTAATCCAACAAAAACAAAAAAATTATTATGAAAATCGATCCAGAAATCTTCGAGATATTTAGTGAGAGCGACCACCTGGCGGCACCGCGAACGAAGAAATAGCTTTTTATGAGGGGGAATCGCCATATTGCACACTTTTAAGAATGTTCGTTTTAGTATATTATTGATACTTTTCTTATATATGATACTTAATGCATTTTGACTAATTTTCAGTCGAATTTCACGTTCGTTTTTCAACGAATCTTCCATAAATTCTGTTGTTAGTGCTTAACAAAAAATTGACGTCAATATCACGTTCCGCTGGCGATAAAAATGCATGTAACATTAAAATATAAATTAAATAGACCACGGAAAATTATACCATTATTATGGAATCTGCAAATTTTTATCTACGATCATACGGAATTTAATTAAATTTGGTTGAATAACGAAACTGTGACAATCAAACTAAAAATATGTCAAAAGGCATGAAATATATTTAAAAAAATTATACAATACCAGGAAATCTGATTTTACAATTAATTGCAATTTGCAAACGTAAAGAATTGATTTCGACAATGTCAAAGACCCAATACACGTAACTTTTCAGTTGTTTTTTTTTAACCACAAACATATGTGTACAAGAAAATTTACCACGTTCTCTCTGCATAAAATGTTAACTGAAGCTAGGTATTTTTGTGAGTTGTTACTGAGAAAACATGAACGTGCCTCAGACATTGACATATCTGAGCTTTAATTTCCAATATCGCAAGATTTTACAGCAATCAACTTAAAGTTCGCTGTTCATTATTTACTCCGTTCATAGGGAGTTTACGGCGTATACATCAAAATTTAGTAGATTTTACAGTAATAGGTACATTGTATTTTGTTCTGGTTATGCAAAATACAAGTCCCGGAACGTAAATTAACGTTTTTTTTTGCAACATATACTTGAAGATTTCTTTATAGCGACACATTTCATATCATATGCTTCGGTTTGGTTGCAGAAACAAATGATTCAGTAACCAATGGAACACGCCTCGTCAATCAGTTGGTAATTATAATTGACTGACACGTGAACATCGAGGCTTGTAGCCAATGCTATGGCGGGGGCGGGGCCTAGCCTCTAGATCTAAGGCGACCTCCCGCAAAAAAAACATATACATGTACTTCGGTACAAGATTTATTACATAAAATGCATGTGTTCGTGTCAAATGACAGGTTGTTATAGACTTATAGCGATACGATGATCAATATGTTGCAAATATTCCAGTTGTGAATATCAGAAAAATAAATTACAGCCAATTTATTCAAGATGCTCCACCGCCGACAGAGTATAAACGATACTCACCATTTTGAACTATAATTGGTGTTTAATCGCGTATGTATATACAGGTATCTAATTAACACAAATGATAAATTAATTTGATTTGGTGCATACGTAATCAGTACTTCATTGCATATAGGACATAGTGCCACAGATTTTTTCGGGATGCAATTATTTTTTTTATATCTTTATCTTGAAGTAAAATTAGAAGCTCAAACTTTTCAATGGTGGTAATGATGTAAAGCAAGTAACTTTTGTAATACCAAGTGTAAAGTCGTCTGCTCTTGTTTTTGATAGAGAAAAAAATACCACTTGTCAGAGGTCATCTTCAAAAATGCTGAAATCAAGAAATTGAAGCATATTTTATTCTCTTACCGATTAACTAGTACTTAAGATCGGGATTAAGTCGATATTTTGTAAGTTCTACTACACGCTTCAAAAGTCTGTCGACAGCATAATTTACATTCCATGTATCTTTTACCATTAATCACTGACATATACTTTTAAGGATTTAATTTGCCGTAAACTAATTATTATATGATATGAAAGATAACTGCAGAGCTTATAATTAACCGACTTGAAAGAAAAATGTTAACATGCATTAAGGTTGTTAATGAATATTTATATGTATAAATATATCGTAAATTGACACATTCGGAAGTCTGAACTACAATGTACATTATTATTGTACCACGGAACACGTGTGTTTATGACATAAGATTTAGATCTTCGTCGTTGGTAGAGTTTTAAAAGAAAAGAGAAATATTCTTGTACATGTATAATTCTGTAAATTATAAAAGGGGTAGAATCTACTGCAGTATTTTCATATAACAAGGATTTATAATTGAGGCATTAAAGATTAGGCCAATGATGTATCTTTATATCAAGATACCGACAAGTGCCGAGATATCGGGAAAATGTCGAGGTGAAAAAACCCAAGTGCCGAGGTCTCCAAGTGCGAGATGTCCTGATACCGCTGCAGCCTGCTGCAACAATGCACCGTCATCCTTTGTGCCGAAACTTATCACATTTACAGGAAAAAAACTTAAGCTTAGGAATACAAAAAACTGTATACGTACGTAAAAAGATAAATTCAAATATAAAGAGGCGATGAGTTATAATGCAATGTTTTCAAATTGATACGCATCGAGCACGAAGCCATCGTGTTGTCACAACACAGACGTAATCTGTTGCTCACAGTACGTCACTTCCGGTAAAAAGGGGAATTCCTTAAAGTTGAAAATTCTAAAGGTATGTTTTTGAACGGAGATTACTTTTACGCCTTTTATATGTGAAATGACGCACCGGAAAATTTTTTGCTTCGTGTTACAGTATTTTTTATGGTTAATCAATGATTTTATTTAAGGTTTGCTTCCACATTACACTACCTCTTTAATTTACTAAATGTTACGGCAGGGCAGTGTGGGGTTAGAGTGGTAGTAATCGTTTTTTGTTGTTGTTTTTTGTAGGAATGATACATGCAATGCTTTGCTACGCCCAGGTTCAAACTTATTGGCAGAATGTAACATACCTACAATGAGCAAAAAAAACACTATACAGACATGAGAAAGGAGACTGATAGATCATGTGAGGCTGATCAACACCTAGAAAAAGAACTCACACAGAACAAGATAATATCAACACATACAATTTTTTAATATGTTCATATAGAATATTTTATATTTACCTATTTTTAATGTTTCAAGATTTCTGTTTGAGCGTAATAACAAAACTTTACAAGTAAATGGTTACAAAATAATTGAATATAAAGTTATGCTCAAAATTGGGGAATGAAAAAAACTGCAAATGATGGGTTACAATATATATTAATTTTAAATTGGTCAAATGATCCACAAAAATAAACACTGGATTGTATCATAATATCTATAATGGAATGAATGAACCTGCAGGGCACTATTTTCCTGTAAGTTTATTTGTTTGTTTGATTAATTCACGTCCTATTAACAACCATGTTCATGTAAGGACGGCCTCCCGTGTTGTGTTGCGTGTATGTTGTGCGAGGTGCGTGTTTTAGAGACTGCAGTATATTCATGTTATGTGTTCTTGTATAGTGAAACTGTTGCCCTTTTTATAGTGTTATATCACTGAAGCATGCCGCTGAAAACAACAAACAACACACCCCACTCGGTCATATTACCATTTTCCCCATGCACTGCTGCTTGTAAGCGTGGATTTACCGCAATGAATGTTGTGAAGACTAATCTTCTGGCCGGTTGTACTTACTGCCCCTGTTGCATGATCGTAAAAGGCGACTAAATTTACGAAATTGCCTTTTCTCTTCTTCATTTTGTTCCTTTGATTAGATTAACAGTTAGTGCCATGTAAGGACGCCCTCCAATGTATTCGGTGTTACTGTAAGAAGTGAATGATGTGTTGGGGAATGCGTCTGGTTTAGTTATGGTTCAGTAAAGATGAATTATTGTCTTGTTTGTTTGATTCAATTAGTGTCCTATTAATAGCTAGGGTCATGTAAGGACGGCCTTCCTTGGATGCTGTGTAGGTAGTGCGAGGTGCGTATTTTGGGAGACTGCGATATATTCGTGTTGTGTCTTCTTGTATAGTGGAACTATTGTACTTCTTATAGTGCTATATCACTGAAGCATACAGCCGAAGACACCAAGCAACACACCCCACCGGTCACATTATACTGACAACGGGCGAACCAGTCGTCCCAATCCCGGTTTGCTGAGTGCTAAGCAGGAGCAGAAACTACCACTTAGCACTATTGTAGACTTTGGGGTGTCTCGGCCAGGGGATAGAAACCAGAGCCTTCCTCACAGGGGTGAATGCTCAACTCAAGGCCAAAATTGAGGCGGTGCCAAAGCAGGCATTAGGAAAGATAAAGTTTGTTATGAAAAGATAAGATCCTAAATTTAGTCGCCTTTTACGATCATCCAAAAGGGGCAGCAGGTACAATTCTAACGCCCTACCTGCAGGGTCTAGGATGGATTAAAAAAAAAACCCAACCCGGCCACATTATACTTGTCAACGGGCGAACCAATCGTCAAAATCACGGTGCGCTGAGCGCTTAGCAGGAGCAGAAACTACTACTTTTAGGACTTTGGTGCGTCTCGGTCAGGGGACAGAACTCAGAACCTGCCTCATAGGGGCGAGCGCTCACTATTCTTAATTTAGTCATCATTACTTAATGATGTCAAGAACTCTCATCAGTTTTTCGCCACATGCCTCTTATCAGTAAAACTCGAAAAGTTTACATACACTCCGTTAGGGCGAAATAACAATTAATCTTTGTCTTAATAACTAAAGAATTTTAATAACATTAACATTTGAACTGCTGAGCCCTGCAGGTAGGGCGTTAGAATTGTACCTGCTGCCCCTATTGCATGATCGTAAAAGGCGACTAAATTTAGGATCTTATCTTTTCTTTTCTTCCTAACTGACTTTATCTTTCCTAATGCCTTCCTTGGCACCGCCTCACTTTTGGCCTTGCGATGAGCGTTTGCCCCTGTGAGGAAGGCTCTGGGTTCTGTCTCCTGGCCGAGACACACCAAAGTCTATAAAAGTGGTAGTTTCTGCTCCTGCTTAGCGCTCAGCAAACGGGAAGTGACCGGGTGGGGTGTGTTGTCAGTATAAGTGACCGGGTGGGGTGTGTTGCTTGGTGTCTTCGGCGGCATGCTTCAGTGATATAGCACTATAAAAAGGGCAATAGTTCCACTATACAAGAAGACATAACATGGATTTACCGCAGTCTCCCAAAACACGCACCTCGCACAACGTACACGCAACACACCGCATACATGGGAGGCCGTCCTTACATGACCATGGCTGTTAATAGGACGTTAATTAATCAAACAAACAAAACAAAAGCTAAGTTTAATTCATTGGCTTACAACGATCTGAAGTCATTCCTGCTTCCCTTTATCGCATAAACTTTAACACTTACATCGCGAATCATTAATCAACCATAAGCTTATACGGACGTTTGTAACAAAAACCAGGGCAGACTTATTCAGAATAAAGTACGATTAACGCCACCTACGGTAAAAAGAAAACAAAGACACGTGCACTGAAGATAAGTATATTTTTGTAGTTATTAAATATCAATTATAAACAATGTGCTAGTCAGTATGTATAATTAGCGTTAAATAACCTTTAATTTTCACACTCAATTACGTGTCTAGTTAGTAAATATATACAAAATATATATAATGTTCTTGCTTTTGCATTTACATGACCGTGATCAAAGAAGTACGATGTAACATTCTTTTTTTTATGTACATAGAACATAGCCTTAGTCGTGGCAGATGAAAAGTGACCCTACCTCCTATGAAATAATATCTGGAAAAATGTTCGTATCATATGCAGTGTCTGTCCTGTCCGTCTGTAAGAGTGTATGCACAGACAGATAAACAGACGAAAGGAAGGACATGACACTGGTAGATATATAAAATAATAATTTTACATTGGTTCTTTCTATTTTCGTTCGTTGACTCTTTCGTTCGCTCGTCAATTCTTTTTTAGATGCTGATAGTAGTTCATCCGTTTGTTCGTTATCTTGGTAAGTGGAAGAAAATTGATAATCTATTTAAGTGATCGTCTGTTCGATAACATTACTCTTATCATTACCTAGGTGGAATTTGGTATTATTCCGATTAATTAATCACAATTTCTTATATTTTATTTCTTTTTTTTAATAAATATCATATACTGTCACGTGCAGCGTTTATTAAAGCATCATTTGAATGGAGAGGTATATCTTGGAGTTGTTTTTGTCACGATGTGTCTTTATCTTATCTTATTATATGACGACATCCTATGGGTACTTATGATTGATATTCATATGATACCTTGAAGCTTCCACTCAAATAAAAGGTGGGCATTTATATATTAAAATTCTACAGAAATATTTAAAAGATAACCCCAATGTGGACTTTGAAAAGAGGATCTTACAGGAGTCGCTGTGTTATATAAAACGAATTCAATAACTTGATATGCAACGTGCCTAAAAATTCGTGGCACATCGCATCATTTTAAAGAGATTATATATGCACGAGTGTAAGATACTATTTATCACATAGCTTTCATTAATGATAAGATAAGCAAAACCTTTTATTTACTCTATATATAAAACAGTAATAACTCGGCTCGAATGTAACGTTAACGTCTACCGGGATAATCAGAAAACGTCATCTATTGGTTATGACATCATAACAACATGTAACGTCACAACAGTGCTATTACACGTGTGTGATATTGTTGGCCGTATGACAAGGCCGAACTGGTTAATTACATATGATAAAGCTATTGTAGTCATCACAACAATGTATTTCGTTTATTCAGATGAAATTGCTCTGTATGTTTTCCTTATTTGATTTTCAAAATTGTGAATCGTGAATACAATAATCGCTTGGAAAAAATATATTTGGAAGCAAATGCTATATTTGTTTAGCTAAAATAATTTCAGCAGCTGTGTTTAAATCATAAAACATAACACATTTATTATAGATAACAAAATGCAAAATTAATGTTTTCAGTCCTTTGAAAAATGTAATTCTCAGTCCTCTTTTATCAGTAATTGCTATATTTGTAGGATTGAAAGAGAAGTTAATGATTTATTTCTTTGATCAGAACACTATCAGCTGTGGTTGATATGTTTACTGTCATAACAGATGTGAACCATCAGAGGTTATAAATTAAACCGATACCACAGTCCTTCATTGCTTACAGGAGTGACTAGTCTTACACGCCCTTCTTATCGACTGGACGAGAAACTCTCTTTCCTTTAAGGTCAATTTCCGGAAGATTTGAGTAAGTACATAAATAATTACTTTAAATGTTACATTTACAAAGTTTTGTTTTGTTCACGCATAAACTCTTGTCTTTTATTCGGATCGCTTGAAGATGCTTCACCGCCGACAAAGCATAAAAATACTCATCATTTGAGCAATAGTTGGTGATTATTTTGTGTAACCTATATGTCTAATTAACAATAGAAATAATACAAAATAATTATTTTTGCTTTTAATGTATGCACAATCAGTACTTCATTCCATATGGGACATAGTCTCATGATTTTTTTTTCGTGACGCAATTAATTAATTTTAATATTTTCATCGTGAAATAGAATTATAAACTCAATATTTTCAATGGTGGCAATAGTGTAAATTAAGTCACTTTTGTAACTGAACTGAAGAAAAATACTTATTTGTCTTCTCCTGTTTTTGATAGAGAATCATTTATGAGCGGTAGCACTTTTAGATATCACATATTAACTTCTACGTATGTTTTCGTTCATTTCTGGTCAAATGATGTTCAACTTCTCACCAAGTTCCACCGACGTAATTTGTTTGTTGTTTTTCTACGTAAATTTGAGAATGGGAGAATCCGTAGAGTTATAAATGAATATAACGGTCCGTATTATTGGACAACAAATTGTGAGTATGTATTAAAATCAATAAAATAGGTTATAAGTTGGGATAATTCTCTTAGCTTTAAACATTATAAACTATTTTTTGTAATTATAACATTCCGAAATTTAGAATTTACTGCAGAAAAAATATAGTTCCAGCAAGTAATCGTAAAAGAAATTATGTATTCAGAAAAAAAAACCCATCTGATTTCATGGTTTTTAACAAGCCTTCAATGGTTGATAGAAACCAGTAGGATATCTCAATTTTATACATAATGCTATAATGGCCATGCAATATATGTCTAAGCTAAATGTATCTACCACAAATCATTAATTCATTTTATAGAGATATAAAAGGAAAAGTTCTTGTTTATTCTGAATAATCCCCAGAAATAGACTAGCCAGAAGTCAAGAAAAAATGAATTTTGTGTAAAACTACTTTCTAAGAAACAGACTTTATGACAGGGTTTCTATTTTGTAAAAATCTTGTATGAAAATATTTGACGAAACAGCGCCGAAGAATTACATGTTGTTGTGATTGCTATTTATTTATTTATTTATTTATTTATTTATTTATTGATGAGCGTTTAAAAGTAATTTATATGAACCAGTACCTTAATGTCAACCATGGTTTTTTTTTTATATCAAATCGGTCCATCTCCAATAATAAATCTCACAGCATCTTATCATTTTAATGTGAAGATCATGAAAGATTCCTATTCGAGTTCTGCTGCTATCTATTACTGAACCATGTAAATGTGTCAATTTTGTAAACTATTTATCAATGTTCCTGCTTTTATTATCCAGGAAAATGCGATTGGCTGCTGTAGTGCTCTCTTTTCAATATAACATAGGAGTCGCTTTCAATTTTACCCTTCCCCCACTTCCTTCCTCACCATGTTAGTTTCAATGTTTGGTGATAGACATCTTTACTGTTTACATTTTTTGTGTGTTTGAAAATGTTATAAAAATATGTAAATGCTCCTGTTTATATTCTTACAGGAGGATGACGTTGGTTATCGTTGTTCTCGCTGTCCTCCTCTGTGTAACAATAACACAAGGAGATAATATGGCGGAGAAGTCAGGCTTCGCTGTTAAAAGAAGGAATGTGATCAACGCCAAAAGATTGGTTCTCCAAGAAAATGGCAGAAGATTGACTAGGGCTGACAGTGGAAATCAATGTTATCTTATCTATTATTACGTATGCCCTTCCAAAAAATGAATTGATACGACCACATGTAGCATTCATTAAAGCATCTGAATGTTGATGTATATTTCAGTGTTTTTTTTGTTTGGATGTGTTTCTGTCTTATCTAAATACATGACGAATGGGTTACCTATGATCAATGGCTATACCCATCAAGGAAGAGCGTAGCTGTCAGAATTCAAAGACACCATGTTCTGATACAACACAAAACGCATGCTTATTACACGTCATTTCACATGCAAGCATGGTCACACAGACGCTTATGACTAGCTAAACATTGAAACATTGACATGACCTTAATAACTTCGTTGTACTGATTACCGACAATAACCGGCAAGAACAATACATACGTGACAAATACACATAGAGATGGGATCTATAAATTCACCACAAAGCACTGGCAATACAGAGGTATAGGGTCTTCAAGTCGGTGCTGAATATAAACGGACATCCCGATTTACAAAATCTGTTTGAAAACCATCAACCATTACATTGAAACATTATTAGTAATGTAACTTAAGAAAATAAAAATAAAGTTGCAATTAAAACATGTAACATCAAATTTGGTAATACCTGTTGCCACATATCGTTCCAGTGCATTAGATGTTTGAGTTTTGATGTCATTTTACTTAAGACATGCTTCAATGATATAGCACTATTAAAAGGGCAACAGTTCCACTATACAAGAAGACACAACAAGAACATACTGCAGTCTCCCAAAACACGCACCTCGCACAACATACACGCAACACACCGCATACATGGGAGGCCGTCCTTACATGACCATAGCTGTTAATAGGACGTTAATCAATCAAACAAACTTTAGACAGTAATGATAATTTTCAACAGACTTGAATCTATGGCGGTGTCTAGTGTTGTTTATATGATAAAATGTCGGTGTGACGGTTGATGTAAGTTTAAAAATGGTATATTAATATCATTATATCCATGTTTATATATACATTTCTGCTCGGGTACTTAAATCATTAATTGACAATTTCCACTATGATCATGTCAGCTTATCAGGTAGGCCATCACTTCGCCATTGAAACGTACTGGTTTGAGGTGTATTGGTGTAAGACGCATTGGTAACCCTGGTCAATACTAGCCGCAATATACCGCTCGGTTAAAGTTAAGGATTTTTGATGAAGGTGAGCCAAGAGCTATTTAAATTATATAAAATTGCTGACCAAGAAACACACATTACCAAAGGTAAAAATTATTATGCAAACAAAATTTGCGATCAGCATAGATAGAATTTTATAGTTGTCAGAAAAACGTAACAAATACTTGTTCGTCTCCGAGGCTTATTGTTTTACGGAGAATGAATATAATACTCAAATGCAATACGGGAGTTTCGAGATCCCAAAACGACGTGGGTAAAGTACTGCATTGTATTTACCGTCGATTAGTCTCACCTTCCACTGATTATGACATCATCATTTGACGTGATTTTGATGACGTCATAATCACATGAAGGAGGGACTAATCGATGGTAAATCGTACTTTACCCACGTCATTTTTGGATTTCGCAGCCCCCGTATTGAAAAAAATATCTCATTTGTATGAACGAGGAAGAACGATGAACAATTCGATTGACTATGTGACTGAAGAGTGTTAGATTTATCTTTACGAGCAAACCAGTGCATTTACTTATATTTTATATATAAAGATATATATAATAATTTGTTTATATCCCAGAAGGAATTAACGGATGAGATTAACCGGAAAAACACAAACACAAGACAAATCTGTCTATTACTATAACGACCACCCAATGGACAAGGGAAGGAAATTGGTAAATGTATAAATATGAAATTATATAAAATGTAAAAATATATGATTAATAATTATATGTTTTATATGGAGCCAGCCAATTTACCTATAATGTATACAGTGTATATGGAGGATACCACAATCACCAAAATAACATGGTCTATATAATTAAGTAGCCGTTATACACTAGTTATGTAAAGGATATTCCTTATTTCTCGAATGAAACCTGTTATATTTTATCGAGTTAGGTGGTAATATTGATATTTTTCACGAGTGTGAAATATAAATATTTACAGTTTGCACTCACATGGACTCAATAACCATTATTTCTAATATTATCATTATCATTGTTTAATGATAGTACAACACGTGTGGCGATTCTATTGTTACATAAATACTCGTAACCCCAATATTGATGGGAACATGTTAATGACTCGATTGCAATCAGCTGTTCAGTCGAATTCGTTGACGATGACGGGAGAGAAAAAATATGGGTATTTTAATAAAAATATACAACTGTCCCGAGAATAAATAATATTCATTTACGTGAAAAACTCAAAATATAAGGAACATATTTTTATTTTGTTGAGGATATGAGGGTATAATGATAATGGAGCACGTGTAAATTTTATGTAACCCCGGCGAAGCAGGGGTTACATAATTTATACGTGCTCCATTATCATTATATCCTCATAAGCTCAACAGTACATAATTCACACGTGTTCCATTATCATCATACCCTCATAACCTCAACAAAATAAAAACTTCACCGGGAATACATATTTCACACGTGCTCCATTATCATTATACCCTCATAACCAAATAAAAATCTATTGCTCAAGTAAAAAACATCAAAGTTTCCACCTCGCGAGATTATTACTAGTATTCATCAAGAAACAAGGAATATTATATTTATTACATTTTTCTCGCTTCCATTTACAGACAAAAATCCCTACTAGCTCTGCCAAAGATTATTCCGCCATTGTATTTTACAGAGTTATTTGAGATTATCACGTCGTATTTTTGTGAGATTAACGTCATATGTCTACACAAAAACATGACGTTATTTTCACGGACAAACTAATGAGCTAACAATAAAAATATTATTTTCACTGTCAATGCTGCATACACTGCGACAAATATAATAATTAAGCTTTAAGTTCGTTTTCCAAATCCCATTTTTTTCTCTATTTTGTATGTACACACATCGATAAATACTGTTTAAACTAGCTTGTGTTACGAATGACTTTTCGAGCTCCCTTAGAGATTAATGTTAATATACAGGTGGTCTTTTGGCCCTAAATGACCTTAGTTGTCAATGGGTCGTAAAACTCAAACAACAAAAAAACCAAAAGTCTTTATACAGCGGTGATCGTGAAGGCAACCTTCACAATATTACCGATTTTTATGACCACCCAAAGCCAGTTATAATAAAAGCAGCACTTGTATTTTCACCACCTCTATATCCGCTTTTCGAGTTAAATTACACCGTTTAAAATAGCGAATTTAGTGACGCCGTAAATATTTATATTCCAAATGAACATTAACGACTTACGTCCCTTTTCTTACTCTTTATCTAAATTGCATTTTTTGACAATATTGTTCCTTCAGGCTGTCCTGGAGCTTAAGAACCATCCGGGGTTTCAAGACCATAAGGAGTTTCAGTTTATTCAGGGCCAACAGGAGCTTCAGGGCTATCCGGGGCTTCAGTGACTTCTTGAGCTTCAGTTGATTCAGGACTATTAGGAACATGAGGAACTCCAGGACCTTCGGGAACATCAGTACCTTCGGGAACATCAGGACCTTCAGGAGGTCCATGACCATCAGGAGCATCGGGGCCTTCAGGACCAGTAAGGAGCATCGGGGCCTTGATTCAGGACCATCAGGAAACCCAGGACTTTCGGGAGCTTCAGGAACATCATGATCAGTACCATACGGGCAATCAGGATATCCAGGACCATCAGGAGCATCGGGGCCTTCAGGACCAGTAGGGACTTCTTGAGCTTCACGAGCCTCAAGGTGATCAAGGACTTCAGGACCAACAGTCACATGAGGAGCATCGAGGATTACATTATCTTCAGTCGGTGTCATGTTTCCATTTACCAACCCCAAAGTCGTTTGTCTTCGAGGTCGTTCCTGGTCTACATCGTCAATCTACATTATAGACAGCAATAAGATCGGAATTATTAAAGGTGATTAAAAGGAAGTTCTCATCTATCAAAAATAGGACCAGACGAATTCGGATTTTTCTTCAGTAACAAAGTTTATTTTATTCCAAAACAGTTCAGAATAATTATATATTTTAAATTATTAATTGCGTCAACAATTCATGGCTCTAAACCCTATATGGAATGAGGTACTGAATGCGCAGAAAACCAATTATGTTGTATGTATTTTAAGTTAATTAGACATATATACAAACACACACGATTAAACATCAAATATTGTTCAAATTGTAAATATTGCTTATGCTCTGTCGGCGGCGGTGGAGCATATTTAAGGGGAAATCAAATTGACAAGGCAATGCGGACCTTTTAATGTTTTAACTGGAAATAATATGAGGGGATGGTTGTTGAGAGGATTAGATGAAAATTAATATAAGGTAGGTTTGTGAGAACGTAAAGAAGGATGGATATGTGATATGTATAATATGATTCCTAAAACCTGAGTTTGTATTGAGCCTTGTGTCTAATCTCTGTGACCGTTATGTCTTTTCAGGCATCTACGGCGACAAAGAGGTGAATGTTTTGACAATGCAAAATGGTAACAACGCGAAAATGATTCTTCTGTATCTTGATTTCTTATTTGAAACGATTTATTAATTACATGTGCCGTATTTTCCACACTCACAAATCAGAAGAACTTTAAGTACAAGGACTGAAAATGATTTTTGCAGTACTGCATTATTGCATTTTTACATCTGAAAATGATTTTTGCAGTACTGCGTCATTGCATTGAACTAAAATTTTGTTGAATTTTGTGCATGCGTGATGGTATGACTGTATAGCCGACTAAAAAAATGTTAAAATGGCGGCTGTGGAAAAAGTGATGCTGTGCACCATTCTCGATATTCCAAGTGTTACTATACTAATCGTCATATCCATCCCTGGATATAGACAAACGGAAAACTTTGTGTTTTGACAACAAATGAGCAGTTTGGTTTGCCATTTGATGTTCATCAGGAGAATAAATAACTGTCCATTCTGGTAGACTGTCTTGCATTGAAGTTGGGCGTTACGCTCCTTGCACTCTTCAAAGGCAATCTCTGCAGGCCTGTGATTGGTCAGCTTTTTTTCTCCTGAACTACCTTCAGTTTACTATATGATAGTCTAGGGGTGGATATAACGACAGTGAAAGTAACTCATGGAGTATCGAGGAAGCCGCTACATTATCAGTAAAAGTTCTGATAATTAAACGAAGGGCACTGCATTCATGTACATAACATGTCTCGATCTACTCTAGTTTAAATATTGTAGTTACTATTTTTGGTTAAAATGTACTCACACTTAGGCAGCTGCTTACGACAGAGAACCAACATATTAAAGCGATAACAAAATGACGCATTTTGTCTCCTAGGCTGCCAGACTCCCAACCGACGTTTTTTTCACCTTGATTTGAATTAAATAAATAATTCACCTAATAAGATTTATATGTAAAATTCTGTCTACTTATCTGTATTGAATATCTGAAGTAATTTATTTGTAATCAAAATGTAATTACATGACTATACAGTGACATATTCCCGTTCTCATCGGTACATTTGTACCGCATTTATACCGCTCTAGGTTTCTGTCGAAAAAGTCTTCGTTAAAAAGGGCTAGAAAATGCCATCTTCATTTAAGCAGTAAACGTCTCTCAGTTTGCATTCATAGTCAATATGAAGATTTATTTGTAAAATTCTGACTACTTATCTGTATTGAATATCTGAAGTAATTTATTTGTAATCAAAATGTAATTACATGACTATACAGTGACATATTCCCGTTCTCATCGGCACATTTGTACCGCATTTATACCGCTCTAGGTTTCTGTCGAAAAAGTCTTCGTTAAAAAGGGCTAGAAAATGCCATCTTCATTTAAGCAGTGAACGTCTTTCAGTTTGCATTCATAGTCAATATGAATGCAAACTGGACAGAGGCAAATTCCATGGAGCGCGCTAACTATGCTTATATTTACTTTTTGTTACAATTTTTTAATGGATTCCCAATGGATTGTGCATTTATAATGAATCAATTGTTCGTTATCGTCACGGATGGAACAGCCATTTTGAGCCATTTTCCGTGATCGCTGTCACGACAATTGTGACGTCACAATGATAATAACGTCATAATAAGCGCTTGAAGTTAATAGACTTTATGAATGCAAACTGCGCTTGGTAGGGTTACATAGTGGGACTGGTGTGAAAACATAAATATTCGTAAAGAAAACAATCGGAATGTGAAAATATAAACATCGAATAATTTTATGACATGTGTCAAGGAACATCACCATAGAGACACCTCTGTTGAGGGAATCTGTTAGAGTACGCCAACAATTGATTAAGGCGGAATACACCTTAATTATGTATTTTATGATTGATAATTTCATATTGCATTGCTAATGGTGCTTTTATTATCTAATATAGAAAATTTAATGTAAATACTAATACATGTAGTAGATAAGTGGTATTATGAAATAAATCTGACTTACATATATTTTTAGAGATATGCTTCACCGCATTTATGGGATAATGTGCAACTAACCTGGGTGGACTTTTGCAGAAGCGTGCACTTGGCGTGTTCTCGCGTCTCTCCGTTGAATAGTCACTTGACTATGATGCCTTGAAGGCTGCTCTTCTAAAAAGAAATTAGGAAAGGAGGCTTTCGTAAATGTTTCAGGTCAGGACGACCAGAAACAAGGGAAACACATTTACGGTTCAATGTTCGCATGGGGAGTTGGAATGTCAGGCACTGGTCTAACTTTTGATAATTAAAGAAATTTGTCGTCAGAGATCAGTCTGGTTGTGCAATTCAATTCCTGCAATTCGTCTGGAGCAGTTATTGCAATATTAAAAAAGCATTTACCTTAAACGTTAGGTTTAATCTGTATCTATTTTGAGACAATTAATTTACAAAATTCTGGCATTAAATTATACTCTTTACTAGCCTTGATGTTTTCCGATGAACATGTGGTTTGAGATCCTTGTGTTTCACTTCAATATTGGCAGGTCATAATTATCATGTCAATGTAAATTATTTGAACACACTCGGTAGCCCATTTTGTTATAGACCCATAGACCCAAAATCAACTCCGGAATATAGACTCCAGGTCTATAATTGTTTCTGGATTTTTTGGATGTCAATATAAGCTAGATGAGACCTATTCACTCCGATGACCTTGAATAAAGGTAAAGGTCATACATTCTAAGGAATGTATTATACCCTCTACAAAGTATGGACAATGCTAATAGTTAGTATCTTGGAGCATTCTAGACCAATCTAACAACCTCACGTTTCAGCATCCCCTCCCCCAATAAACATTAATGTGACTAGCTTAAAAGAAATTTAAAAAAAAAATCAAAACATAGTGTGATAATCTAGACAATCATTTAAAATCAAAACATAGTGTGATAATCTAGAAAATCATCTGACTATCACTTAAGAATCCTTAAGGTTATAGATGTCAAAATACTCCATAATAATCGAATGCCTTACTTCTGCTGACATAAAATCCCAAATCCTCCAAATAAAACCATGCTTCAAATTTCCTTGATATGTTTTGTTACTATACAAACTGATGAGGTAATTAATGTTTAATTAGATGCCTTACTTCTTGTGAGATGCATCAACCACGAAGAAGAAATCCAAGGTTATCGTGTGAATCAATTGAAAATAATAAGAGTGATAAGAGAAATGCTTCTGAGGCACTGGAATTATGAAATATCTGCTGATATAAATGTCTTTGGAGAAGGAAGCTACATACCGCCATGGTATTTTAAACATGAAAATGCATTGAATTTATGACACGTCTGCAAATAGAAATGTCTTTTGATACATTCATTTATTGTCATACATTGGTAAACATTTAGAAATGATTTTAGATTTGGTCCTCTACTAATAAATGGGCAATTTGAATGCATTTTTAGACTGAATCGTCTCTTAAAAGTCATCTGAAAACAAGAAAATATCCTTAAAGGTATCAGTGAATACTCCGGGTATTTAATATTTACAATTGATAATAATCTTATTCATCTTACCAATAATCAATCGAGTGGTTTCATTTTTCTGCTCTTGTAAAACTTATATTGCAACTATAGGTTTTGTTTGATGTTTGTTTTGCAATCGATGTGATATAGTAGAGTTTAAATACAAAACGTTCACAAAGGTTTCAATAATCTAAGGGTTTGTGCAAAATATTTCAAATTCTATTTTACAGACGATGCCATGGCGTATCATAATAGACAGCCTTTCATGACTCCTGACAAATTCCCGTCAAGCTGTACGGAATTTTCCCGAGCAGGATTTTGGTTAGGCGCCTGTCACGAAGCTAATTTGAATTGTGTCTACGCGACGGATTCACAGCAAACTAACACTATATTTCCAATCACGTGGTTTTATTCTCAAGGCCCCATGATAAGAATACCGCTGAAAACGACCCGTATGATGATACGTCCGGGACTTTACATGATGGCGGATGTGACGTCATTATCTTTATTTACTAAGAAATTCGAAAGATCTGTGACACTATACATTAATGTTTGTCATGCCTAGGAGACTCACCTCGAACCATCTGGTTAATTCGATTAGCGTTAACTCTATAGCAGTGGTAATATTTTGGATTAATCATTGTTTGTAGGCTTTGTCATCCTCGATACTCCATGGGTTACTATCACTGTCATTAGATCAACGCATGGGCCATCATCGATACTCCTGGGAGTCGTTAAATCCACCTCTGGACCAGCTGTTAGTAATACCTTAGACAGTTCACAGGTAAAAACTGACCAATCAGAGGCATGAGGTTTCCTTTGTAAATTGCAGAGATAGTGATGCCCAACTTCACCATCAATCTCAGTGAACGATGTTCCTTTTTTTATTTACATCAAAGGGTCAAACTACATGTGCAACTGTTATCACAGATTCGTCAGTCCAGAGGTGGATAAAACGTTAAAGACATGTGGTATGTGTTATTCGCAGTGTCCAACTTGGTCATTTGTTATGGTACAACGCATCCTCGATACTCCAGGGGTTCCGATCACTTACAATCCCTATACCCCATAGTAAAAACTGGAGGCTACATAACAGAACAGGTAATTTAGTCCTTTGATATAAATCAAAAGAGCCGTATAACGGTACACTGTGGTTGACTGTATGGCTTTGAAGTTGAGCGTCGTTCTCTCTGTAGTCTTCAAAGAAAAGCTGATGTTCAAACTAATGGTAAAAATCTCATAGAAACTGCCCACAGCCCAATTCTCTTTACAATTTGCATATCGAAAGTACTTCTAGTTGCCCCTCTAAAATAAGGCTACTTTTTCCTTTTGTGATTTCAAACAGGCCCTTTCTTTGTTTTCATTTTCAATAAAACTATCTTCACAAAGTCAAAGTATGTCAACATTTTGTGTTCATAAATTATTTGAGCAGATCGTATACTTTATATCTCAGTCATTGGAAGAAACTGATGCATTCACTTAAGACTTAATCTAATTAATTCATTCAGTTATTAATGGACTCTATGACTGCTGTACAGTATCATATATCCGGAAACAAGGGGGTAGTAGGTCCCTTGAATGTAATGCTTTGGCTAGAAAAATATGGTCATGGGCTTATGCCTGGCACATCTGGTTAAGTTCTACTCACATTATTGGGAAATAGACCAGCTGATTACGAAAGTAGAAATTTCAATACAGAAACTGAGAGGGTGCTCCAAAAGAGTTTTCGAGAGATCAATGAAAAACTTTCATTATTATTAATTTCATTCCTGATATTGATCTTTTTACATCAAGGTTAAACCGACGCATTCAAAAATTGTGTCATGGAGGCCTGAATCTGAAGCATTTGCGGTAGATGTATTTACTATGTCATGGTCTAAATATAATTTTTAGGTCACCTGAGACGAATTCTCAAGACCTATTCTAATCGCCTTTTGTCGTCGTATGTCCGTAAGTCGTATGTCCGTAAACAATTTACATTTTCGACTTCTTCTCCAAAACTGCTGAAGCAATTTTGACATTTTGCACAAACCTTCTAAGGTATAAGGCCAATCAAAATTGTGAATTATATGGTCCCCACCCCCCAGGGGGCTGTGGTGGGAGGGGCCAAAAGGGGTAAAATTGAGTAAAATTTCAAAAATCTTCTTCTCTACTCACAGATGTGGTAGAATCAAATACTCTTCATAGATAGAAAGGTCTTAAGGTCCTTTACAAAAATTGTGAATTATATGACCCTGGGGTTTCTAGTTTCCCCCTGGGGAGGGGGTTAAGTTTACTATAGTTTATATTGGGAAAACACATTTTTGCGCATTATTTGGTCATTTGTAATAGGAAACGAGTCAAATGTTGTCAGAATTATCAGTATGAGAAGGCCATTTCATCCTATTAACAAATTTTCAATGACTGACCCCCAGGGGCCTTAGGGGCGGGGTCAAAATGGGTCAAATGGGCTAAAACTTCAAAAATCTTCTTCTGAAATTCTGGAAATGGTAGAATCAAATACTTTTCATAAATAGAAAGGTCTTAAGGTCCTTTACAAAAATTGTGAATTATATGACCCTGGGGTCTCACGTTTTCCCCTGGGGAGGGGGTCAAGTTTAATATAGTTTATATAGGGAAAACACATTTATGAGCATGTTTTGCTCAATTTTCATTGGAAACGAGTCAAACTTTCAGAATATTAGCTGAGATAGCAAAACACACATTTATGAGGGGCAGAGGGGCGGGCTAAAAAAAGGGTCAAATGTTTTGCTTCTCAATGGTTTTTTCATAAATAGGAAAGGTCTTAAGTTCGAATTGTCAAACCCCTTGGGTCAAGTTTACTATTTTATATAGGGAAAACACATGAGCATTTTTTGCTCAATTTTCATTGGAAACGATCAAACTTGGTCAGAATTATTAGCCTGAGATAGCATTTTAATATCATATCCATATTGGTCCAGGCCGACCCCCTGGGGGCAGAGAGGCGGGGCCAAAAAAGGTCAAATAGGCTAAAACTTCAAAAATATTCTTTTAAAATTCTGGAAATGGTATAATCAAATACACTTTATAGATGAAAAGGTCTTAAAGTTTGTTTATAAAAATTGTAAATTATATGACCCTGGGGTCTCCTGTTTCCCCTTGGGGAGGGGGTCAAGTTTACTATAGTTTATATAGGAAAAACACATTAATGAACATTTTTTGCTCAATTTTCATAGGAAATGAGTCAAACTTGGTTAGAATTATTAGCCTGAGATAGCATTTTAATATCATATCCACATTGGTCCTGGCCGACCCCCTGGGGGCAGAGGGGCGGGGCTAAAAATGGTAAAAATGATTAAAATTTCAAAAAATACCTCTAAGTTCACAGGTTTGATGGAAGCAAATACTCTTCATAGTCTAAAAAGTCAAATTTATAAATCACTAACCAACTTCAAGGCCCAGCATATGGTGTTTATATGTCATTAATTTGTTTCATTATTTGTTTCATTATATATTCTAACTCAGGTGACCGTAAAGGCCCATGGGCCTCTTGTTATTGTTTTCCTACTTTCAGCCTGCTACCAACAGTTCTTCAAAAGATTTCGATAGAACAAACGACGGGAATTGTGGTGCTTCCAAAGTGGCCAACACAACCATATTATGCAACAGCAATGAGCATACTTATATCATTTCAAAACCACTGTTGCTAAAACGGAACAAACAGTTACTCCAGTTGCCACTTCATCCAATGATTCCAAATCTGGGAGAAACTCGACCTTCTGGTTTGTCATTTATCCGGAAATCCATCGAGGGTCAAAACCTTTCACAACAAACTACTGATATCATTGTGTCCTCCCGGCGGCCAAAGACATCAAAGCAGTACCAGTGTAATCTCAAACAGTGGGAAGGGTTTTGCAGTCAACGGAATTTGGATCCCTTTCGATCTAATGTGCGAACAGTCCTAATGTTTTTAATACAGCTGTTAGCGAAAGGATTGGGGTATTCGGAAAATAACACCGCCAAGAGTGCCCTATCAACTGTAATTAATTTGGAAGACAGTGTAATTGGTACTTTGGGTCAACACGTGTTGGTTAAGCGATTCATTAGAGGTGTTTATAATCAATCATTCTACACTACCACCATATTTGCAATGGTGAACTTAACAATCCCGAGTAAAAAGTGAAAATAAAATATTAAGTTTCAAATGCAGATGTAAGTTGTTTGTTTTATCCATAGAAATACAAGGAAATTGAAATTTTAAAGATTCCAATGTGGATGCAAGATGGATTTTTTTTTTTTTTTTTTTTTATAGAAATCAACTTCATTTCTCTACCTGAGGGGAGATAGAAGATGATACGTAACATATTAAAATATTGAAACATGAAAATTTGACGTGAAATTTCGTGCATCCAACAAACCGCACCTTAAGAAAATACGTCATTTTGATTTGAAGGTTATTTGGTCTACTGTAAATATTGAATCTTAAATGAGTGTTCATCTCATCAGAGATGAAAATGAGAAATCTTAGCAAAGGCTGACTTAGAGGAAATGCATGTAACGTTACCAGATACCTATTTTGCGAAAGTCAAAAAAGTTGTAACCAGCCAATCGACTGAGGATTTTCATCTCTGTTTTTGATATGAAATTTTATGAGATGAGTCTTAGAGGTTTTTATTTTTGCAAGAAGAGTTTAATAATTTATTTGAAATGAACACAAATTTAAGATACAAACCTACATTTCAAAGACAATCAACTTTCAAACGCTAAAATGTGCTGCAAAAATCCATCGGAAACAAAGCATTTTGTCCTGCCGTCCTCGGAATCTCGACAACACTTCATTTTTCCAGACATGACTTTAACGTTCCTGTCATAGCATCAGTGTACTTTCTCCTTGGCACAGACAATGAAAGTCGATTCGGGTTATATTGCAATAGTGACATATGTAAAAATAGTACACGAAATCACTGGATATCGGATGGATTATGTGATACATATCAGTAAGGTGTTACTCAGATCGGTATCATTATTTATTTGTGAAGTGACTTTAGTGTAATTGCGTGTGTTTTAACGACATTTATGACCCTTATGAGTACGATATGTTCACGTTTACCACTGTCCAGGTCAAATGGGGTTCTCAAGTCTGGTCACTTGTCATTAATTTTGAAGAATGGATCTCGCATACCTGTGAATAAAAAGAAATTAAGATCTACCATCTTGCTAAACTTGAATGCGGGGGTGCCATCTTATGTTGAATTCCGCACCAAAAATTGACCTAAATTTTCATGAAATTCCAATAGGTTATATATATCCCCGTTAGAAACACACTTATCATAATTTTAAATTTCTTTGCTTATTTTACATCTACATGTATTGCCCAACACACACATTAAACATTTAAAACAGATGCATTCTGTAATACCCAATCATCAGGCTTCGAAACATTCACCTCTCTATGAAATCTTGTGCCCACAAGGGGATTTTCAGGAATCTATTTTTGATTTCATTCTGCGGTCCCTAATGTGTTTTGTGCTATCCTTGTGATTCTTCGTTGTTTTTGCTATTTTCCTGATAAAATTCAAAAACCCCTTCTGTATTTAATAAATATGTAACACATCTCTATAATATGTATTGAACTACTTGTGCAAAAAGCAAACGGCCAAGTGAAGTCTGACATTGAAATATTTTTTTCCTTAAAAAGACTCCTTAAGATTTTTTCCTTAACTTTTATAATGCTGATCTATTAAAATGTTAAAGTTAAAGATGATCCACCGCTCACAGAGCATAAACGATACTCATCATTTGAACAATGATTGGTGTATAATCGTGTTTATATGTGTCTTATAAAGACAAAATTGCATATAAAATAAATTGTTTTGTTTTTGGTGCATGCACAATCAGTACTTTATTCCATAGAGGGCATTGTGCCGTGGATTTTTTTCGGAATGCAATTAATTATTTTAAATTATTTTAATCATTAATTGAAACGAGAAGCTCTAACCTTTCAATGGTAGTAAAAGTGCAAATTCAGTAACTTTTGTAACTGAAGAAAAATCATAATTCGTCTGATCCTGTTTTTGATAGAGAAAAAATTCCATTCGTCTACCGTCGAGCATCTTTAGGGAAATCCGTAAAGTTAAACAGTGTTCGTAAAACTGGGCCCTGATATTTATAAACCTATTGTAAAGAAAAAAAAAACAAGAGGCCTATGGGGCCTTAAAGTGAACAGTCGGGCAAGGATGGCTTAAGTCGGTAAAATGGTGTGAATGTATCCAGTATAATTTCTTATAAAATGGAAAAATAAAATCTCTCGTCAAAATCTGTCTGCGTACGAAGAAATTAATTTAAAGTATGGAAATTCTAAAACGTCCTCCCGGCTCACTATGTCCGTGGTTACATTTCCACGCAGCCTCGTTTTCAATGCTTTCAACTTTTCTTTACTTTAATGGCCAGAACTGGGAAACTAAGTAGAACTTGACCGTCGTATTACTATGTGAGAACTTTTGGAAGGCCAATGACCGCATTTAAACTGGTTTTCTTTGCACGACTATTCACTTTAACGGTCACCTGAGACCTGAAGCAGCATATAACAAAGACATGTAGATGTTATATTGGCTTCTTACACTCATCTGGATCTGAAGTCGGTTGGGACTAATGACAGTGTATAGGTAATATTGTATAGTACCAAATTACTCAAATTAACAAAATATCTTTGGTGAAATACGAAAAAACTCTTAAAACTATCATATAAAGAAAGTGATTTATCAATTTTGCCTTTTAATCACTTGAGACTCAGTTGACCTAAACGCCTGACATGTCGAGATTGATCTCTCATCATTACAGAGAACAACCTAACGCCTGACATGTCGAGATTGATCTCTCATCATTACAGAGAACAACCTAACGCCTGACATGTCGAGATTGATCTCTCATCATTACAGAGAACAATCTAACGCCTGACATGTCGAGATTGATCTCTCATCATTACAGAGAACAACCTAACGCCTGACATGTCGAGATTGATCTCTCATCATTACAGAGAACAACCTAACGCCTGACATGTCGAGATTGATCTCTCATCATTACAGAGAACAACCTAACGCCTGACATGTCGAGATTGATCTCTCATCATTACAGAGAACAACCTAACGCCTGACATGTCGAGATTGATCTCTCATCATTACAGAGAACAACCTAACGCCTGACATGTCGAGATTGATCTCTCATCATTACAGAGAACAAAACGCCCGACATGTCGAGATTGATCTCTCATCATTACAGAGAACAACCTAACGCCTGACATGTCGAGATTGATCTCTCATCATTACAGAGAACAACCTAACGCCTGACATGTCGAGATTGATCTCTCATCATTACAGAGAACAACCTAACGCCTGACATGTCGAGATTGATCTCTCATCATTACAGAGAACAACCTAACGCCTGACATGTCGAGATTGATCTCTCATCATTACAGAGAACAAAAGAACATCAACATCCAATAATTTATTATCATCTTCAAAACTGAAATACATTATAAGTAAAATAGCATAAAATAACTCAAAACAAGAAAAAATAACAAAATATTACTTTCTACAAACGTAAGACTATGGACATTCCTCCCATTGATGATCAAGTATATTGTCGCCAAATTAAATGATAATTTTCTTGCAAAATCAACAAAAAGGAAGTGTTGGAAGAGCAATTGATACAGAGGAAATTCCATAAAAATATTTTCGTCAGTAAATAGTTTTTTCACTTACAAGCTGAATTACAGAATTATCAAACTTCCATTATTTTCATAAAAGTGTTATCAAAGATTTAATTCCAAGTTTTGCTATGTTTTAGTCTGGCACTTTTAATATGTGTCTTTCATTTCATTGGTATGAACCAAAGAATTTGTTTTTTATTTGGAATAGTTTTCAAACAAGAGAATAAATGAAAACAACTTCGCAAAAAAAGGGATTTTTTACCCTGAAACATGTTTGATTAAATCAGGATAACATTGCTGAATCAAGATAGCATTGCTACATCAAGATAGCATTTGATAGCATTGCTAATTCAAGTTAACATTGCTAAATCAAGACAATAGTGCTAAATGAATCAAGATAGCATTGCTTAATCAAGATAGCATTGCTAAATCAAGATAATATTGCTAAATCAAGATAGCATTGCTAAATCAAGATAGCATTGCTAAATCAAGATAGCATTGCTAAATCAAGATAGCATTGCTAAATCAAGATAGCATTGCTAAATCAAGATAGCATTGCTAAATCAAGATAGCATTGCTAAATCAAGATAGCATTGCTAAATCAAGATAACATTGCTAAATCAAGATAGCATTGCTAAATGCTAAATCAAGATAGCATTGCTCTATCAAAATAACATTGTTACAATTGCTAAATCAAGATAGCATTGCTAAATCAAGATAGCATTGCTACATCAAGATAACATTGCTAAATCAAGACAATATTGCTAATTCAAGTTAACATCGCTAAATCAAGATAACGTTGTATGACGTTATAAAGTCTATGTGTATTAAATAACTGAGATCACATAAACAACTAAAATAAAACCAGTCGCCGTCAAAGTAAGATAAAATTCAGTAACAAAATAAAAATTAGAACACATTGGAACATTTTTTCCACCGAAATGATTATTCCTATCCACTAAATAACAAAGTAATTGATAATATCGACTAACTGTAGTCACACGTCCAATTTATAATAAATACATTATCAATGTTAATGTAACTGAATCCTCGCCAAAAGACAGAGTTTACACGCATTCATTGGTTAAATGAATTCTTGGTGTTTAAAAATCACTAAATTCTATTTGCAATATACTGACTGTACGGCTGCAACATTTTGAAGAACTCTTTTTCCAAAAATTTCAGATAATAAAATGATAGCGAGAATCCGATAGATCATTAAAACAAATTCACAGTGAAATCATTGTGAGTTTTTGCAGTGTAAATGCTCAAAATTTTTTGGCCATAACAAAATATGGATGTACTGGTCATAATATTTGGAATCTAGAGTGGAGAGATATCTTTAGTATGAAATACTGTACGAGATTCACATCCTCGTCACTCCAGGGGTTACTATCATTATCGTTATATCCACCCCTGGAATATTTCAAATTACAACAGTGATAGTAATCCCTTGAGTATGGAGAATGATTCAGAATCAGAGTACAAACTTACATCAGAAAATCTATTTAACAAATGGATAGATTTCTTCATACATGATTGACTAACATCAGAAAACAAAGCTGCCCTTAACATAAACCATAAAATAAAAATGATTTCTAAAAGTGATCAAATTTCGAAAAAATTCACTAGAAGTCGTTCACATCTCTCACTCGGATTCATTTCACATAGGAAGAAACATTCGTAGCAGCTTAGGATTTCAATCAATATAAAATCAAATACTGACAGCTGTAGATATAACATTTACATGATAAGGAACAACTTAAATCTCTTAACCCACTCAGCCCTGAAATTTCATAATGAACTGTTCCTGTCTTTGAATTAGAAGAGTCCAAATATGTTTCCAGGGGGTGAATGATTAATGGTGTCTTTGGTAATAGGATTAGTTTATAATCCTGTATAAGGGACAATTATAAGCTAAAGGAGACGCACAAAAAATAATACCGTATTCGACCCAATAAGCGCCCATGTCCCTATAAGCACCCCTCCCCCTTTTTGAGGCCTCGATTTCAATCGCCCATGCATATAAGTAAGGACCAAAATTACATAAAACGGTATAAATTTGCAATAATTTCGACTTATTACCATCTTTTCATTTTTATTAATTTTTTTAAGCGCCCTGGGCGCTTATTGGGTCGAATACGTTAATTTCACTAATTTTCAGTATTACATATAGGAAAAGATCTGTAGCAAGAATTTTGACAAGAATATGGAAGACAGACATGACAATGAACTTCTTAATGTCACATGATACCTAATAAAGAAATTAGTCACTAAAACAGAAATACATAAACTTAAAGTGAACAGTCGGACAAGGATGGCTAAAGTCGGTAAAAATGGTGTGAATGTATCCAGTATAATTTCTTATGAAATGGAAAAATAAAATCTCTCGTCAAAATCTGTCTGGGTACAAAGAAATTGATTTAAAGTTTGGGAATTCTAAAACGTCCTCCCGGCTCACTATGTCCGTGGTTACATTTCCACGCAGCCTCGCTTTCAATGCTTTCAACTTTTCTTTACTTTAATGGTCAGAACTGGGAAACTAAGCAGAACTTGACCGTCGTATTAATATGTGAGAACTTTTGGAAGGCCAATGAACACATTTAGACTGGTTTTCTTTGCCCGAATATTCACTTTAAAGGCCAACTACCTTTCCGAAATGGCTGTTGATTTCTAAAATCGGAATATAAAACGAGATTGATAATTTTGTTGCAAAATTTATTAGCTTCCAATTAATTATACCCATATCGTCACCTTCTGAATAACTCAGTTAAAATAAATAAAATGTCTTTTTTCATAACATGTATTTTTCCTGCTACCATGTAAGTTGACTATCACTGCGCCAGACAACAAACAGCAAAATGGATCTTCTCTGGTAACATAGATTACACAGGAAATCTTGTATTTGTTTGGTGTTCTATAATCATAAACGCTCATACTTTATAATTGTTTTTAAGAAATGTTTGTCGTAAAGGTAGTGAGCCTTAAATATATGCTGATGAAAATGATAATGAAAATAAGCTTGACACATCCAGACTAATGGTATGATGTTAACAATGGTGAGTTAACAGTGATTTAGGTCCATGGCTGTCATAATCAAATAAATATCGACAGAAACACCAAGCGGACATTAACAAATAATTTGTTAGAATTTAATTGCTCAAAACTTTCAAATGAGATTGTTTAGGATTAATATGCCTGTTAATGATGATTTGGATTTGAAAATGAAGATTTAAATGATTTTCTCTAACACTCTATGGATGTATTACCGTTGATAAATATGACATGGCTACTTTTAATGATACAGTACACATCTCACTGGAATAACGTGTTACAGTTACAACCGACAACAAGATTCAACCATAGATAGCCCACACTATATTTTCAAGGGCTCGTCACACTGATATACTGGTACAAACTGGTTTTTAGCAGCTTCCAATTTTCACTCTGTATCGTTTTAACAACTTAACCCAATGTTTTCATTATCAAAATAGAATATTCCTGTCCAAACTCATTATTAAACATCGTTCAAGTACACGAATTTTATCTTATAATCAAACAAAAGGAAGTATCAAGCATGTGTCACTGAGACACATTGGACTGGAATTTTGTTACCATGAATACAACAGACCTTACCATGCAGGCATGATATTTGTAGCTATCCTATCAAAAATCATGTCAACAGAAAAAACCATATTGAAACTTCAAAATATAAAACTTTTTTCAAGCTCCAATGTATTGTCAATAAATATCGTATATTGTGTATTACCAATATGTATTTCATTGTTTTAACTCTTCCTATTCCAAGCCCTGATATTCGCAGAATCCAAGTCTAGATTAATATATTTCAACCTGTAGCGTATTTGTCCTCAAATAAGACACCCCCACCCACCAAGAGAAAAAATAAGGTAAAATACTGGAGTCCATATCCGTGTCTTTATATATATATTGTAGTAGTTTGTAATGAGCTGGTGAGTAATGTCGTATAGCAGGTTATTTTTGTGAGTTAAAATTTTCACGATTTGAATAAAAAATGAGAAAATGAAATTTTAGCAGTTTAAACATTTTTTTCTGAATCTGGCTTTATGGGTATATATATATGAATCAACCATTTCTCAATATTTCACAGATCAAGTTTTCACGTCAATATCAATGTCCTGGGAAATCGTGAAAATATCATCCCCTCGAAATCAACCAGCTACACTTTATCAGAGATTATAGTTTCTCTAAAGCAGGAAAGGTTATCTTGTGGCTCCATCTTCTTTGTTCTGTGCTTTTTTATGGTCCCTGAAACAGTGGAAATATTCCTCTGTAATTTTTCTTAATAAATCATGTTACAAAACTTATCTTATTCGAAATTTGGAACACCCATACAAGAGCATTAACACATAAATTGGATTTATTTATTTGTTTGATTAGTCAACGTCCTATTAACAACTAGGTTCACATTAGGACGGTCATAAATTGTAAATTTTTATAAGATGAACAATGCCTTCACAAGAAATCTTTACTAGACTTGACAGGATACAGCCCATCGACAGCCAGGGTCATTTAGGGCCTAATTAACACCAGCAATGGTACAGCTGTTTAAACATAGGTTAAGGTAAAATAAGCAAGTACAGTCCAAAATTTTTTCTATGTTTTGATGGGGTTTTGAAGGTTTTGAATGATAAGTTGTTTTTTTCTAATTGAAACATACTCGGTAATGATCATATGGAAAAGTGAATAAACTTGTTAAAAGAAAAAAAATATTGAAAAGCGACACTAAATGATAATTATGGTATAAACTTAATTCCTTTAGGTATATTACAATAACAGTCTCATGGCATGAAAATAGAGTTAGCATATAAGCAAAGTCGAAGAATTCATCGTAGCCCCTCGATAATTCAAACAAAAACAACAAGAGGCCCAGAGGGCCTGTATCGCTCACCTGGTTTGTAATGCCAAATAATTTTCTGAATACAGGTTCATTGTTCAGGCCTCAAAGTAGCACTTGGGAATGACTAGCCAATTGGCGAGTGACCTCTAAATTTTACTCGCCAAATGTTGTCAAGAGAAATTTATAAGATTCATATATTGATTTGATGTGTTAAGAGCTTTATTGAGACACCTTACACTATTGAGCAAGCAGATACACATGTACAAGTATTAAAAACATGAAAAACATAATTTTGTGTTGGTCAAAACTCTTTTTATTCAACAACTGCAATGTCCCACTAAACAGCCTCTGTACTTCAGCTTCCTTTTTGTTTTAAAACCATTTTTTCAATCTGTTTAAACTTTATATACGGTAATATAAGTAATTTATATATAAATGTATAGTAATTATCAATATATCTCAAATTTATTCAGTTACTAATTCATATCGCGCCGATTAGGGTTATTATATTTTATTTAAAATTGAATAAATTGGGCCTAATATCTCAGGCAGTAATGTACAAGCTTCCAAGAGTCCGTTTTTCGTTGCATATGTCTACCAGCGGCTTGGAATTTAGTTGTGGCTTGGCGATTCTATACATGTATGCATTGACGAACTTTATGTGCATATCTTGCAATGTTTTTGCAACACATTGTTTGCTTTGTTTGAAAGTTGTGTCCGACTGTACTTTCGTTTGAACTTGCAGCGATAACAATATCATGAATGTCTTACTGTCTTTCTGTGTCACACAAGCGTCTGTCTCTTTCGTAACAATCAGTAGTTGGACACAAAGTCTGTTTTTGCCGGCCATTGATCAATTAATAACCTGTTTACACATCTTTCAGAACATCGTACCTTCGTCATGTCTTGGCCACAACATTCGTTCAGCCATGTCGAAGCGTTTGCTTCCTGTTGATGTATTGGCTTCAGTCCCTTTTTTCACATGAATCCAGAGTCAAAACTGCCATTGTTCTCTGTTTGTTTTGACTTTTTAAAGCCAAAACAAGTCAGGGGGATTTGCCCCGGCCTTTTTGCCGCCATATTGCTACTGATACATGAGGTAGGGTCATCAAGACGCTTTACAGCAGGCAGTGATTATGCTCTTAAGCGCTTTTCTTACACAGATTAGATATGTGTAACTATTAAAAGAACCGAACACATAAAATAAATCCGGAAATATTAAGGAATTTTTTACTCGCCGTTTGGCGATACATTGTTAATTTTAACTCGCCTTTAGGAATATTTACTCGCATATGCGAGTAAATTTCTCTCAACTTTGAGGCCTGTTGTTTCTTTTCTGAAGGAATTTTAATATTTACCTCTATTTCCCCTATTGGGCCCCACCTCTCCTACCCCCGGGGGATCAGAGCCAAAATTTATACAAGTTCTGTTCCCCTTCCCCCAAGGATATTTCTGGCCAAATTTGGTTACAATCCATGCAGAACTTTATGAGAAGAAGTGATTTAAAGGATTTACCTCTATATCCCCTATTGGGCCCCACCCCTCCAGCCCCCGGGGGATCAGAGCCAAAATTTATACAAGTTCTGTTCTCCTACCCCCAAGGATGTTTGTGGCCAAATTTAGTTACAATCCATACAAAACTCTTGGACAATTAAGTAGCAATTTAAAGAATTTACCTATAATTCCCCTATTGGGCCCTGCCCCTCCTGCCCCGGGGACCAGAGCCAAAATTTTTACAAACTCAGTTCTTATTCTCCCAAGGATATTTCTGGCCAAATTTGGTTACATTCCATGCAGAACTCTATGACTAGTAGCGAATTATAGGATTTACCTCTATTTCCCCTATTGGGCCCCACCCCTCCTGCCCCCAGGGGACCAGAGCCAAAATTTATACAAGTTCTGTTCCCCTTCCCCCAAGGATGTTTCTGGCCAAATTTGGTTACAATCCATGCAGAACTCTATGAGAAGAAGTGATTTAAAGGATTTACCTCTATTTCCCCTATTGGGCCCCGCCCCTCCTGCCCCCGGGGGGTCAGAGCCAAAATTTATACAAGTTCTGTTCCCCTACCCCCACGGATGTTTGTGGCCAAATTTGGTTACAATCCATGTAGAACTCTAGGACAAGTAGCGATTGATAGAATTTACCTCTATTTCCCCTATTGGGCCCTGCCCCCCTGCCCCCTGGGGGTCAGAGCCAAAATTTATACAATTTCTGTTCTCCTACCCCCCAAGGATGTTTGTGGCCAAATTTAGTTACAATCCAAACAAAACTCTTGGACAATTAAGTAGCAATTAATAGAATTTACCTATAATTCCCCTATTGGGCCCCGCCCCTCCTGCCCCCGGGACCAGAGCCAAATTTTTTACAAACTCAGTTCTTATTCTCCCAAGGATATTTCTGGCCAAATTTGGTTACAATCCATGCAGAACTCTATGACTAGTAGCGAATTAAAGGATTTACCTCTATTTCCCCTAATGGGCCCCACCCCTCCAGCCCCCGGGGGGCCAGAGCCAAAATGTATACAAGTTCTGTTCCCCTTCCCCCAAGGATGTTTGTGGCAAAATTTAGTTACAATCGATGTAGAACTCTATGACTAATAGCGAATTAAAGGATTTACCTCTATTTCCCCTATTGGGCCCCATCCCTCCAGCCCCCGGGGGGCAAGAGCCAAAATTTATACAAGTTCTGTTCCCCTTCCCCCAAGGATGTTTGTGGCCAAATTTTGTTACATTCCATTCAGAACTCTATGACAAGTAGCGATTTAAAGGATTTACCTATATTTCCCCTATTGGGCCCCGCCCCTCCAGCCCCCGGGGGTCAGAGCCAAAATTTATACAAGTTCTATTCCCCTTCCCCAACGGATGTTTGTGGCCAAATTTGGTTACAATCCATGTAGAACTCTATGACAAGTAGCGATTTAAAGGATTTACCTCTATTTCCCCTATTGGGCCCCGCCCCTCCTGCCCCCGGGGGGTCAGAGCCAAAATTTATACAAGTTCTGTTCCCCTTCCCCCAAGGATGTTTGTGGCAAAATTTAGTTACAATCCATGTAGAACTCTATGACTAGTAGCGATTTAAAAGGATTTACCTCTATTTCCCCTATTGGGCTCCGCCCCTCCTTCCCCCGGGGGTCAGAGCCAAAATTTATACAAGTTCTGTTCCCCTTCCCCCAAGGATGTTTGTGGCCAAATTTTGTTACATTCCATTCAGAACTCTATGACAAGTAGCGATTTAAAGGATTTACCTATATTTCCCCTATTGGGCCCCGCCCCTCCTGCCCCCGGGGTGTCAGAGCCAAAATTTATACAAGTTCTGTTCCCCCTCCCCCAAGGATGTTTGTGGCCAAATTTGGTTACAATCCATGCAGAACTCTATGACTAGTAGCGATTTAAAGGAAATGTTGACGGACAGACGGACGACGGACGGACGGACGGACGGACGGACGGACGGACGACGACGGACGCCGCGCCATGACATAAGCTCACTGGCCCTTCGGGCCAGGTGAGCTAAAAACAATCCCAAACCATCCAGATTGCTAATTTTCAGTATTACTGAATTCCATTTGCTTAGCTAATAATCAATCCGGTCCCTGATAATTCCATCCGGACCATGAGTTTTCCATACATTGGTCGTCCAGATTATCATGCGTTCATTGTATACACTTCTGGATTTGGAAAAAGTTTCTTGATTTAAATAAGAATCAACAAAGTTTTGTTCAGTATTTTAGAGTTTGCTTTAATGTTTGGCTGAATGTGCTATTAGCAGCCAGGGTCATTTAAGTATGTGCTAGGATGACGAAAGCAGGAGTACCGGAGAATCAAAGTACTGAAAGTACTGAGAGTTTAAGGCGTGTGATGAAAGTAAATTTGTAAGTCTTCAGACAATAAGCCATAATAAAAACAACAACAAAAAATGTAGTTATCATTATTTGATAATTGATGTTGCAGCAAAGGAAACAAGCTAACTTTTCCTTAAAGGGACATGAACCCAAAATAAGTTGTTTTGTATGTTAAATATGATTTTCAGATGGTTTTTTTTAGTGTTTTCAATACAAAAATCGCTTATGTAAACCAATCGGAAAACTATTTAAGAAAAGACGTGATTATTTATTTGTGGAACATAAATGAGTCGGATCGAAAACGAGGCTTGTGTAGGAGAGAGACAACAGCACATATTTCGGATGCCAGTGACAAGGCAGATTTTCAAGTTGATGGTCGTTAACATATGATTATTAGTCATATTTTCCCAATCTATGCAAAACTGAACTTTGTCATATTCATTTTTCAGACGTTTCCTAGCGGAAAAAGTTTGTGTTTTTTTGCACAATTTTTCACTCACCATTTTTGTTTAAATTTTCTAATGCCCGAAGTGCATTGTAGGAGATATTCGACGCTACTATTTTAATCTCACACATCATGTTATTTAGACCAGACTGGTCCAAAATACTGTGTGATTGTGTAAACAGGTGTCGTGTCTATGTACGTCGTGTCTATGTACAGGTAAGTCAAAATTGTAGAGTAACACTAATCAGAAAGCCAGTTATTAAACAGTTAATAATTAGCAGTCATTGTTGTTGTATGTTCCCAGGCCTGCATTTACCGATCGCGATATGTGCAGGTAAACCATTCACATGTTATGACAAACCACAGGTGAATTTCTACTGTTTGTATCCATGTTATATTTACGTAATTGATTTTTTTTAATTTAAAATTTTGACTGAATTAAGTTAAATTCGAGATAGCGACTATTTTTTCGGCTGAATATCCGTTCTAGGGACCAGGAATTGACTTTGACTCAACAGGAGTTTAGAGTCATCCGATCTTAAAATATCTTGACCCCTTGCCTATTTGACCCCTGTGACCTAGAATGGCAGTTGAGGTCCTTCATTTGAACAAACTTGGTAGCTCTTCGTCCCAGCATGTCACAGGCCATATCTCAGGTCTCTAGACCTCTTAGTTATTCACAAGAAGTTGTTTAAAGATACTAGACTATATTACCCCTGTGACCTTGAAAGGAGGTCAAGGTCATTCATTTCAACACACTTGGTTGCCCTTCATCCCAGCATGTCACAGGCCCAATGTTTGTTATCTCGACCTCTTAAACTAGGGACAATTCAGGAAAGCTAATTCTCTTACATAACAACTAAGCAAAATATGTCCAAATATGTCCTGAGCCAAAGTCACGCAGGATAAACAAATGCAATATGAAATTATTTTAAACAATGTTATGCATCTTACAAGGTAAACGCGCTACTGTAAGAGCGATATGAGTAGTTCTTGACAAAAAAAATCTTTACTACACTGGCAATGGCCAATGTTTGGCATACAAGACATCCGAACACTAATGTGTAATGGCCGACAGTAAGCGAGTTTGAACATTTCTCATACATGTCACTACATTGACTATAGTGGGCTTTTCTGGCATATCACAGTAAATCCAAAGACCTTAATTTCTATTAGAACTGGTTTGTTTCCAAAATATGTGAAAATATAAGTGTACACTTAGACTCAATTGTCTCTTTAAGTTATTCACAACGTGAAGATCTTGTTTAGTTTTAACATTTTTGACCCCCTGTGACCTTGAATGGCGGTCAAGTTCATTAATTTGAAAAACTATGAAGCCCTTTATGTCAGCATGTCTTTAATGATTTTAGCCTTTTTTCACCCCTGTGACCTTAAATGTAGATAAATGTATTTATTTGAAAAAACTTGGTAGTCCTTTATTCCAGCATGCCGCAGGCCAAATATCAGTATCCTGGGACTTTCCGATATTGAGAAGAAGTCGTGTGAATTAAAAGTTCACGCACACCTGCCATGCACAATGACGAACGTTGCATGATCTACATGCCTTACACTACATGCCTTACAAACAATATGCAATAATTTGAATAAAAAGTTTCACAGTGGCTATTTCTGATCTTTATATCGACACAACATTCACTCACCTTATAAACTTTGGTTCGTGTGTCACAGTGGCTATTTCTGATCCTTATATCGACACAACATTCACTCACCTTATAAACTTGGGTTCGTGTGTCACAGTGGCTATTTCTGATCCTTTAACAGACACTTTCTTTTTCTTTATCACCGCGCAATCATCTGGTAAAGCCATGCTGAAAAAGATAACACATTTATAAGTTCATCATTTTATTGCTACTTTTAGGCAGCTGCAAAATCATTACTTATCTTGCTTCAATTTCACTTCAGATTATTGGTTTAGTTTACGTCTTATTAACAGTCAAGGTCATGCAAGGACCATGGATGAAATCAGAGTACCCAGAGAAATTACATCCACCAGTGGTCAGCACCTTGCAACTGCCCGACATTGGATATGAACTCATAACCCGCAGGTGGAGGGCTTGTGGTAATATATCGGGACATCTTAACCATTAGGCCACTGTATGAAGTAATTTTTCTTAAACATACCCATCCCTGTTGTAATGGTAAGTTGGTGTTTAACCTGACACACACTGACCTTTGTCCATCAGGCTCGTCCATCTGGTCAAACATGAGTCTTTTCTGGCTACGAGGAGTTACGCTTCCGTTTCGAGCTTTCACCATGGTCTCATTGATCCTCTGTAGTTTCTCCGACGACTGTAATTAAAACACATTCAAGTTATTCACCCTTGTAGGCACAAAGGACGATCAAAGAATGCAGGACATTTTACAAGAGCTGTTGGAGAACAGCAAAGCTCGCCTATTCAGAAGAAGTTGATGTTCAAGTATTTACTATTTAAACATGGAAATATGACAAATTAACAGACTCAAAAACCCCCTAAAGGGCCCCAAATTTGTTGTATTATCACGTTCAGCATCCATACACATTAGGAAAATAAAATCATAAACATTTATGATGACTTAAGCTTAAACAATTGACGAAACAGAAACTTGCTCAAAAACTTTAACGTGAAATGGGACGCCAACGCTGACGCCGACGCCGACGCCGGGTGACAATATTAGCTCCCCCTATTCTTCGAATAGGCGAGCTAAAAATTGATGCATTAAATAGAAATGATAGAGGCTCTTAGCCGTCATATATGTTGGGTGACTTTGCTGGAATTTTGAGGGATTTTAACAATCCCACACCCCTGATCCATCCCTGTTCTTACCCCAATTCGTTCACCAAAGCTGTAGAGTTGTCTGCTCCTAGGCGTAAGATGGCTTGGGGATGGAGGCGGTTTAAATGGCGAGTCTCGGAGTGGAGAGACATAGAAACCTCGTCTGCTAGGCACGCTACAATACAGAGGATTCCGCTTATTTGAATGTCGTTTTCCAGAAGAAAGAGTATTGGAATAGTATTGGAATAGGTGGAGATGGCATTTTGTACCTCTGTTTGACCCCCCACATACAAGTGAACAGGCAAAATAGATATTGTTTTGTTTACTTGATAAATACCTAACTTATTATACTTAAAACGAACAAAAAGTAATTATTTTCAAAGTTGTAAATCGATTTTAACTGTTTAATAACAAAAAATATTCAAATTTTAGATTCTTGTTTACATTAGATTTGAGAAAAAGCTAAACAATCGATATCAAATGCAATAACCAAACATGATTGAATTTGTGTCTGCAAATACTTACGTATCAATTCTGAACCAACGAAGTAAACATCGGAAAATATCACTGATTGCGTAATTGTACACATCGATTGTCGTTGTGACAATAATTATACATGTGTTTTTTATTATTTCAGGCTTGCTTAGCGTACCTATGATTGCTGCTTCACAGCATTAAAAACACAGGCTATTGATAAGGTTTCACCACTGCACCTACAATGTGTACTTGATAGGGAATATCTCCTGTACTTACGCATATACGGGTGAGCTCAATGGGGAAGTGCCTACTGCTGGTGATAGTTGAGAAACCTGGAAAATATACATTATTACTTATAAAAGAACTGCTTTTGACTTGTTCACCCCTGAAAATCAATAATGAACTATTTCAGTCTTTGAATCAGAAGAGTTCAAAAGTCTCTTCAGGGGTGGATAAGCTTATAAGGTAAAGACCAACATACCGGGGTGAATAAGCTTATAAGGTAAAGACCAACATACCGGGGTGAATAAGCTTATAAGGTAAAGACCAACATACCGGGGTGAATAAGCTTATAAGGTAAAGACCAACATACCGGGGTGAATAAGCTTATAAGGTAAAGACCAACATACTGGGGTGAATAAACTTATAAGGTAAAGACCAACATACCGGGGTGAATAAGCTTATAAGGTAAAGACCAACATACCGGGGTGAATAAGCTTATAAGGTAAAGACCAACATACCGGGGTGAATAAGCTTATAAGGTAAAGACCAACATACCGGGGTGAATAAGCTTATAAGGTAAAGATCAACATACCGGGGTGAATAAGCTTATAAGGCAAAGACCAACATACCGGGGTGATGGGGTGAATAAGCTTATAAGGTAAAGACCAACATACCGGGGTGAATAAGCTTATAAGGTAAAGACCAACATACCAGGGTGAATAAGCTTATAAGGCAAAGACCAACATACCGGGCTGAATAAGCTTATAAGGTAAAGACCAACATACCGCTAATATATTGCTATCCTAAAATGTTTAAGTATCATTAATAAGAGTCAGCTTCTTTAATTTGCGCCAGAATTATTAAATTAACGTCGATCTTTCTGGTCTGTGTACGTTATGATCCTTCAGTCATCGGAATTAAATACAGACCCTTATTTTTTTTATTATCGATCAGCAGTGTTGGGAATCGGTTGTAAAACACAATATTGATGATCATTTTGTGACAATCTATTAATTAATGATTTTATGATCGGATTCCATTTACAGAAAGCTCTCATATATTTAACTTTTTTTTTAGAAAGATATCCAGTGAACCAACAGTATAAAGGAGTAATTTTCTTTAATTCAAATTATTGTATATCTTAGATGTTTTAAGTGTTATGCACCAGTATATTCCGTCTTTGCATATTACAGAGTTAGCTCCCTTGCGGGTAGGTATTGATTCTAACGTCATTATTTTGTGAGCGCAATTTATGTCGTTTTCTCTGAAAAGTATGACGTTACGCTCGCAAACACATGAGGTCACAATCAATACTTACCCGCAAGGGCAGATTACTCTGTAATATGCAAATACAGAATAACATAATATGGGTTAATAACATTATAAAATAAATATGAGTTATCTCCCATTTCAAAAATAAATTATTTTTGGCCGAAACGATTCATCGCGATACACATTGAATCGCGATATTTTTATGTCGATACAATTTTACGATACAGCCTTGCCGTTTCGGTTCGATACGATGCAGTCTTTAGACTCACATTTGAAGCAATAAATCTTAGCCATATCAAGATTATCAGACACTGAGATCAGACCCAAAAGAGGTGTAAACACTCCCTGACCATTTCCACACTTGTTTTGATTAACAGTCTGAGCCTTTTAAGTCTGGTAGTGAGCTAATTATAAATATTAGTGTCACTATAATGTGTGTCTGTTGCAGAAGTCAACCAGCCGGCCGAGGCCGATTTGGAAAACAAGCTACCAACATTTAAAGCCTTTACAATTAAGCATTGATGTCACTATTTTTCAATTTTATCGGGGTATGAAAAAAAAAATTGTTTGCAAACTGTGTGAATCCGCGTAGCGGATTCTCACAAAAGTTTGCAAACATTTTGTTTTTTTCATAACCCGATAAAATTAAAAAATAGTGACATCAATACTTATAATTAATTTTGTACTCTATTTGATAAAATGAAGTATGTTTAAATGTAACATTATAGTGGTTTTTCAAGGGATTCTTTTTTCCGAATCATTACGCAACGTCAATGTCTCTATGGTGACGTCACGGTAACGTCGGGGTTTCGCACCATTCTCGGATTTTTTTTCATAGCGGTATGCAAAAACAATATTGGCCAATCAGAAAGCCAGAATTGGTATGAAAACAAAGAAAAATTAATTATTAAATATTATAACAATCTAGTAAGAATCACGTCAATAGCAACCACTTTTCACAACTGTTAATGATTTACTCACATTTTCAGTGTTAAATATGCCTGCACTCTCTTTTGTAATCGTAATAAAAGGAGTCAGATAGGTATAACAAATCTGGATTTAAATTAAATCTTATCAATCATATATACTAATCCGGATTTAAATTAAATGTCAATAAATTGTACAATTATAAAAAATGTCCAGAAATTTTATGGGCATAGATAATTTTGTTTTCTCTTAAAATATGTAATAATTTAATAAGTAGGTCAAAAATATTTTATTAGTACTTTAGGCCTATAGTTAGTTGCCATGAAAACAAGTCTATAATAGAATGATAATTATTTATAATTTTGAACCATGTTCAATCAATCTAAAGAAGTACATTATTACTTAAAAAATATTTCAAACTGTACAAATATATGAACCTAGTTTTATTATTTTTCCCGATTATGTCGGGAAATTCCCGATTTCAGACTCCCTATCCCGTTTCCCGATCGTATTGTTCAAAAAGACAGTAATCTCCCGATTTTGAAAGCCCATCTATCAAAACCCTGTATGGAGCCCCTTTCACCCTGGCAGAGCCAGAGATAACACTTGTCCGGTATGCACATGTACAGTTAGGTGTCCGCTAATGACCTGTTCACTGGACCCTAACGATACCTGACACTTCATTGACTGTAGGTATGACACTACCCCGGCTAATAAACACATTAATTTTAATCCAATTAGGCTCTGTTATCGGTAGGCAAAGCAGTCAGCTGTTGAGGGGAAGGTCAGTCATGGTTACGTAAACGTTTTATGGCTTCCCATTCAAGTTCTTTGAAGTTAACCACACAAACGACAGTGATTTAGACGGGGGAATTTTGGACAGAGAAAACATAAACAATGCCGATTAGAACGGACTGATCTGATACAGACTTGTTGATCATCTAATGGGGACAGTGGATTGTTTGTAATTGAGATAAAAGAACAGTATCTGTTTAATTTATGAAAATTATGTATGACCTGTGTAACATTTAAAGACTAACGATAGCAGTCCCTAAGTAATCAAGACAAGCAGTTAAGGTGTCAATCGTCATACAATCGTGTTGCTGGGGCTGTTTTAAGCATTTTAAATGCATGATTTAAAAGAAACACATTCAATTCTAAATTGATCAAAGAAATTACGGATGTTTTCTTGTTTTTACTCGGAGTTGTTCCATCATTTTCTGTGATGTGAATCGGTTCACAAAGTCAGGACTAAACATTCATTAATTGGTATATGATAATAGATACATTGTATAAGCTTACTCTGGAATTTGATCTAAAATTTATGCAGTATTTAATTAAATACAATTTTCAAAAAAGAAATGAAATATTTGTACCATTAATATTATACTATCAGCCATATTAACTCTTCACATGTATATGCATTTTACATTTAATGAAGAAAATAATATTTGAAAATAAATTCTGATTCTTTAATAAATTGATACAATTTTTATTAAGTTATGATATTTTTTATTCTGTCTTAAAGGGACAATTCACTCAGGCTAATTCTTTTACATAACCAACAAGCGAAATATGGCATAAATGTATTGTTCTACATTTCTTATGAAACATATAACATAAAATATTGACAAATTCCACGTCATTGTTTAGTATTTTTAATCTATACCGTTGTAATTATAAATCGTTGATCAATACGATTCAGCAGGTAAAATATGTTCGCTGTATCTATACCCGAGCCAACGTCACGCACGTTTAACAAATGAACTGCATAACCACTGAGGAGGTGATAAAATGATTTTTTTAGACGAACCAATTCACCTAATAAGGTAAACACACTATTGTCAGAGCGATTTGAGCAGTTCTAGACAAAAGTAGCATTACTCTACGAGCAAGGGACAGGGTTCGGCATACAAGAAGTTCGACCACAATGTGTAATGGTGGACAGCGAGCGAGTTTGAACACTCCACACGCATTTCACCACCATGGGCTTTTCTGTCATATTACAGTAAAACCAACTGATCTAATTTCCATAAGAACTGGGTTTTTCCCGATATATGTACAAATTTTAATGTTCTTTTAGCCTGAATTGTCCCTTTAAGTTTTCGCCTGCTTAATTTCTAAATTATATATTTGGCAGACTACTATTTTTAGATAAAAAGAGAGTACAAAACAACTTATATATATTTGCATATACACTGCATTAGATAGAAAAAAAGAAACAAAAACTTTTTCTTTATAATAATTAATATTATCTCCCCTTGATTTACGCTAAATTTTTAGCGTGCGCAGCGCATGTTTTGGTTGGAAAATGTCGTTCACGCAGTTTCTCCCCCATGAGAATTTTGAAAAGTTGGCAAGTATGTGAACTTAGTTTTATTATTTTTTGTTGCAGTAACATTGCCTACAGAGACTTATACTCAAGTCATAAATTGTTATTTATCTCTTTAATTTATTTATTGTTTATTTTATATCTGTCTTACCTTGTTTGTAATTTGAGATATTGATGTTTGTTTACATCAAACATAAAAAATGTCTTTAGGTATGATTTATTAATGCATTAGTTGTACATTGTAAAATCCAGATGTAAAAAAAAATTGTTGAAAACGCAAGATGGCACAAAACATAAGTATTGTATCGAAAATAATCGAAGCATGTATCGTGATACGTATTGTATCGGAGTACTGGTGTATCGTTGCAGCCCTACAATTATTACCTTTCATAACCTACTCTTATTAATTGTTCTGGCAACATTAATTACAATAGCATTCAGATAATTGAGAATGAACAGCTAAATACAATTGACACTTGATAATTCCCACACTTTCGTATCCAGCCTAAACTGTCCCTCTTGTGAATTTTCAAAACTGTCGGATTCTGTTTATTTTGTCAATCATCAAATTCGTTCCTTGATATTTCCATCCAGATTGTGAGTTTTTCGATCCATCAAATTATCGCAGGTCAACTGTAAATAATTAAGGAATTTTTACTTACTGTTTGCCTTGAAACAAACTGGAGGATGAAAGACTTCATGTTGTGCATAAATACTTTATTGTAGAAGCCGATGATCGAGTCGGATCTGTCGCCTTCTATCAGAGCACTTTTGTAGACCTGTAGAACACCAATTGGAAATATCAGTACGGGATGTATATAAACGTCTTTTTGCAATATGAATCCTATTCGAAATACTAGCTCATCAAAGTTTTTGTTACTTTGTTACAAGTATTCAACCTAAAATAAACTTTCTAGTATCATGTATAGATTATTCAGGCAATGGTTAATGACCAGCCCTGGATAAGGGGTGAAAAACGGCCAATTATCAAACGAAATGTTAATTGGGTTATAATTCCTGTATATGAAGTGAACAGGGACTTTTCTAGGTCCATTTTTTTCCATATATAGGAGTGATTTTGCAATTACTATATGGAAAACAGCACTGCAATAGCTTCACTATGGCAGACTAGTTATAATAGTATTGTATTCTGAATACTACTAAATTTCAGTCGATAAAACTGGTTGCCATTGTGCAGTTTTGATGAAGAGTTACTTCGCTTACCTTCTATCATCAGTAGTAATTCAAACATACTAATAATCGAAATCACCAAACAGCAGAGTAAATCATTCGTGTTGTTTTTAATCGAAAAAGCTATTACAATTTACAATGACAGTTAACCTGTTGTTGTGAACTTGGTAGGTAAACGAGAGGTACATACGTGTTGTTGTGAATGAGGTAGGTAACCAAGAGGTATGTACATGTTGTTGTGAATGAGGTAGGTAACCAAGAGGTATGTACATGTTGTTGTGAATGAGGTAGGTAACCAAGAGGTATGTACGTGTTGTTGTGAATGAGGTAGGTAACCAAGAGGTATGTACATGTTGTTGTGAATGAGGTAGGTAACCAAGAGGTATGTACATGTTGTTGTGAATGTGATAGGTAACCAAGAGGTACATACGTGTTGTTGTGAATGAGGTAGGTAACCAAGAGGTATGTAAGTGTTGTTGTGAATGAGGTAGGTAACCAAGAGGTATGTAAGTGTTGTTGTGAATGAGGTAGGTAACCAAGAGGTATGTACATGTTGTTGTGAATGTAATAGGTAACCAAGAGGTACATACGTGTTGTTGTGAATGAGGTAGGTAACCAAGAGGTATGTACGTGTTGTTGTGAATGAGGTAGGTAACCAAGAGGTATGTATGTGTTGTTGTGAATGAGGTAGGTAACCAAGAGGTATGTACATGTTGTTGTGAATGAGGTAGGTAACTAAGAGGTATGTAAGTGTTGTTGTGAATGAGGTAGGTAACCAAGAGGTATGTACATGTTGTTGTGAATGTAATAGGTAACCAAGAGGTACATACGTGTTGTGTTGTTGTGAATGAGGTAGGTAACCAAGAGGTATGTATGTGTTGTTGTGAATGAGGTAGGTAACCAAGAGGTATGTACGTGTTGTTGTGAATGAGGTAGGTAACCAAGAGGTATGTACATGTTGTTGTGAATGAGGTAGGTAACCAAGAGGTATGTATGTGTTGTTGTGAATGAGGTAGGTAACCAAGAGGTATGTAAGTGTTGTTGTGAATGAGGTATGTAACCAAGAGGTATGTACATGTTGTTGTGAATGAGGCAGGTAACCAAGAGGTACATAGTGTTGTTGTGAATGTGGTAGGTAACCAAGAGGTATGTATGTGTTGTTGTGAATGAGGTAGGTAACCAAGAGGTATGTAAGTGTTGTTGTGAATGTGATAGGTAACCAAGAGGTATGTAAATGTTGTTGTGAATGAGGTAGGTAACCAAGAGGTATGTAAATGTTGTTGTGAATGAGGTAGGTAACCAAGAGGTATGTACATGTTGTTGTGAATGAGGTAGGTAACCAAGAGGTATGTACGTGTTGTTGTGAATGAGGTAGGTAACCAAGAGGTATGTACGTGTTGTTGTGAATGAGGTAGGTAACCAAGAGGTATGTAAGTGTTGTTGTGAATGAGGTAGGTAACCAAGAGGTATGTACGTGTTGTTGTGAATGAGGTAGGTAACCAAGAGGTATGTATGTGTTGTTGTGAATGAGGTAGGTAACCAAGAGGTATGTGTGTGTTTGTTGTGAATGAGGTAGGTAACCAAGAGGTACGTACGTGTTGTTGTGAATGAGGTAGTTAACCAAGATGTACGAACGTGTTGTTGTGAATGAGGTAGTTAACCAAGATGTACGAACATGTTGTTGTGAATGAGGTAGGTAACCAAGAGGTACATACGTGTTGTTGTGAATGAGGTAGGTAACCAAGAGGTATGTACGTGTTGTTGTGAATGAGGTAGGTAACCAAGAGGTATGTACGTGTTGTTGTGAATGAGGTAGGTAACCAAGAGGTATGTAAATGTTGTTGTGAATGAGGTAGGTAACCAAGAGGTATGTAAATGTTGTGAATGAGGCAGGTAACCAAGAGGTATGTAAATGTTGTTGTGAACGTGGTAGGTAACCAAGAGGTACGTAAGTGTTGTTGTGAATGAGGTAGGTAACCAAGAGGTCTGTACATGTTGTTTTGAATGAGGTAGGTAACAAAGAGGTATGTAAATGTTGTTGTGAATGAGGCAAGTAACCAAGAGGTACATAATTGTTGTTGTGAATGAGGTAGGTAACCAAGAGGTATGTACGTGTTGTTGTGAATGAGGTAGGTAACCAAGAGGTCTGTAGATGTTGTTTTGAATGAGGTAGGTAACCAAGAGGTATGTAAATGTTGTTGTGAATGAGGCAGGTAATCAAGAGGTACATAATTGTTGTTGTGAATGAGGTAGGTAACCAAGAGGTATGTACATGTTGTTGTGAACGTGGTAGGTAACCAAGAGGTACATAGTGTTGTTGTGAATGAGGTTGGTAACCAAGAGGTCTGTACATGTTGTTTTGAATGAGGTAGGTAACCAAGAGGTATGTAAATGTTGTTGTGAATGAGGCAGGTAACCAAGAGGTACATAATTGTTGTTGTGAATGAGGTAGGTAACCAAGAGGTATGTACGTGTTGTTGTGAATGAGGTAGATAACCAAGAGGTATGTGTGTGTTGTTGTGAATGAGGTAGGTAACCAAGAGGTATGTACGTGTTGTTGTGAATGAGGTAGGTAACCAAGAGGTCTGTACATGTTGTTTTGAATGAGGTAGGTAACCAAGAGGTATGTAAATGTTGTTGTGAATGAGGTAGGTAACCAAGAGGTACATAATTGTTGTGAACGTGGTAGGTAACCAAGAGGTATTACATGTTGTTGTGAACGTGGTAGGTAACCAAGAGGTACATAGTGTTGTTGTGAATGAGGTTGGTAACCAAGAGGTATGTACATGTTGTTGTGAATGAGGTAGGTAACCAAGAGGTACATACATGTTGTTGTGAATGAGGCAGGTAACCAAGAGGTACATACGTGTTGTTGTGAATGAGGTAGGTCTTTGTAGGTCTGGACGATGGTCTTGAACTTGATTTCCTGTTCCATAACTTTACAGATGCCATAGAGGGAGCACAACATGATCTGAAACAAAATGAGAGGTAAGCCTTGGACATACCAGTGTGTAGTATTACTGACACACTTTTAAAACATATTAAAATAATTCAGTCTTTTTACATATGCAGAATTATCTCTCTTGTGAGACAATATCGATTGTGATGTTATTTTTACCCAGACTCCATACACGGCAGGGAATATAATAGTACGAGAGTAAGCTCGCACCAAAAATATGGCATCACTGTGGATATCTGCTAAGGAGAATAACTATGCTCATTACCATGCAATGTGCAAAACTGAGCACGCAAAAATTTAGGAATTTATTTACAGGGATTCTTTGTCGTAATTACCTTTGTAACCTTTGAAAGCATCATTTATATGACAGCCTTGTATCTTAATCCATGATTTTGATCAATTCTACTCCAACAAAAGGCCCAGAGGGCCTGTATCGCTCACCTGGTTTTTTTTTTTGTAATTATCACAAAGACTCTTACAATTAGAAACAAGAGATCCCAGAGGGATCTTGGCGCCCACCAAAGAATGATCTATATCTGACAAAGGAAAGATGGATCTTTTCTCTACTTTTAAACTTTTCAAACATACTACATATAAAATTTGAGACAGATCGCTTCAGTACCTTTTGAGAAATAGCGGTAACAAACTTAAACTTTCAAAATCCAAGATGACTCCTTGGCAGCCATCTTGTTGATCAATCGATCCCAAATCACAATATGCACAACTAGGGCCCTAGGGGAACCTACATGTGAAATTTGGGAAAGATTCATTCAATACTTTCTGAGAAATAGCGATAACAATCTTTGAATATAGAAATCCAAGATGGCTGCCTGGCAGCAATTTTGTTGACCAATCGGTCCCAAATCACAATATGCACAACTAGGGCCCTAGGGGAACCTACATATGAATTTTGAGACAGATCCCTTCAGTACTTTCTGAGAAATAGCGATAACAAACTTTGAATAACAAAATCCAAGATGGCTGCCTGGCGGCCATCTTGTTTACCAATCGGTCCCAAAATGCAATATACACAACCAGAGCCCTAGGGGAACCTACATATGAAATTTGAGACAGATCCCTTCAGTACAATCTGAGAAATAGCCATAACAAACTTTAACTATCAAAATCCAAGATGGCGGCCTGGCGGCCATCTTGTTCACCGTTTGGTCCAAAAATGCAATATGCACAACAAGGGCCCTAGGGGAACCTACATATTAAATTTGAGAAAGATCCCTTCAGCACTTTATGAGAAATGCGGATATCAAACCTTAACTATCAAAATCCAAGATGGCCGTCTGGCAGCCATCTTGTTTTTCCTTTAAGCCTCAAAATCTGTATGGCACAAATAGGGACCAAGGGTAACCTCCATGTGAAGTTTGAACAAAATCCCTACTGTAGTTCTCAAGAAATATCGATAACAAACTTCAACTGCCAAAATCAAAGATGGCTGCCTGGCGGCCATCTTGTTTTTCCGATCAGCCTCAAAATCTGTATGGCACAAATAGGGACCAAGGGTAACCTCCATGTGAAGTTTGAACAAAATCCCTACTGTAGTTCTCAAGAAATATCGATAACAAACTTCAACTGCCAAAATCAAAGATGGCTGCCTGGCGGCCATCTTGTTTTTCCGATCAGCCTCAAAATCTGTATGGCACAAATAGGGACCAAGGGTAACCTCCATTTGAAGTTTGAACAAAATTCCTTGAGTAGTTCTCAAGAAATATCGATAACAAACTTCAACTGTCGAAATCAAAGATGGCTGCCTGGCGGCCATCTTGTTTTTCCGATCAGCCTCAAAATCTGTATGGCACAAATAGGGACCAAGGGTAACCTCCATTTGAAGTTTGAACAAAATTCCTTGAGTAGTTCTCAAGAAATATCGATAACAAACTTCAACTGTCGAAATCAAAGATGGCTGCCTGGCGGCAATCTTGTTTTTCCGATCAGCCTCAAAATCTGTATGGCACAAATAGGGACCAAGGGTAACCTCCATGTGAAGTTTGAACAAAATCCCAACTGTAGTTCTCAAGAAATATCGATAACAAACTTCAACTGCCAAAATCAAAGATGGCTGCCTGGCGGCCATCTTGTTTTTCCGATCAGCCTCAAAATCTGTATGGCACAAATAGGGACCAAGGGTAACCTCCAAATGAAGTTTGAAAACAAAATTCCTTGAGTAGTTCTCAAGAAATATCGATAACAAACTTCAACTGCCAAAATCAAAGATGGCTGCCTGGCGGCCATCTTGTTTTTCCGATCGGCCTCAAAATCTGTATGGCACAACTAGGGACCAAGGGTAACCTCCATGTGAAGTTTGAACAAAATCCCTACTGTAGTTCTCAAGAAATATCGATAACAAACTTCAACTGCCAAAATCAAAGATGGCTGCCTGGCGGCCATCTTGTTTTTCCGATCAGCCTCAAAATCTGTATGGCACAACTAGGGACCAAGGGTAACCTCCATGTGAAGTTTGAACAAAATCCCTACTGTAATTCTCAAGAAATATCGATTATAAACTTCAACTGCCAAAATCAAAGATGGCTGCCTGTTGGCCATCTTGTTTTTCCGATCAGCCTCAAAATCTGTATGGCACAACTAGGGACCAAGGGTAACTCCCATTTGAAGTTTGAACAAAATTCCTTGAGTAGTTCTCAAGAAATATCGATAACAAACTTCAACTGCCAAAATCAAAGATGGCTGCCTGGCGGCCATCTTGTTTTTCCGATCAGCCTCAAAATCTGTATGGCACAAACATGGACCAAGGGGACCCTCCATGTGAAGTTTGAACAAAATCCCTGCAGCAGTTTTTAAGAAATAGTGATAACAAGCATTGTTTACGGACGGACGACGGACGGCGGACCACGGACGCAGGGCGATTTGAATAGCCCACCATCTGATGATGGTGGGCTAAAAATAGCAAAATTGACTCCAAAATTTGTTTAATTATTTAACTATATAATGATGCTATAGATACCATACAAATATGCTATCCAATACAAAGGTTCAGAGAGGAAGTAATTTGTATGAAAATAGTAGCCTAATTGACCTTTTTGGCCCCGCGTCTAAGGCCCCAGGGAGTCAGCCCTATACTGTGTACAATTTCAAATCCCCATCCTATAAGGATGCTACCATTGCATTATGAATGCTCTTCCATGTTTGGTTACAGAGAAGAAGTCATGTAATTGATAACAGCCAAATTGCTCCCTTTTGACCCAGCCCCTGAGAGGATCAGTCCCATCATTTGTACAATTTTGAATCCTCACCCTATAAGGATGCTACCATTGCATTATGGGTGCTATCCCATGCTTAGTTTCAGAGAAGAAGTCGTTTATATGGAAATAGCAAAACTGATCACTTTTGACCCCGCCCCTTAGGCCCCTGGGGGGGGTCAGCCCCATCATTTGCACAATTTTGAATCCCCACCTTAAAAGGATGCTACCATTGCATTATGAGAGTAATCCCATGTTTAGTTGCAGAGCAGAAGTCGTTTATACGGAAATAGTCATATTGACCACTTTTGACCCCGCCCCTCAGGCCCCTGGGGGGGGGGTCAGCCCTATCATTTGCAAAATTTGGAATCCCAACCCTATAACAATCGAGGCATGATTCACACGGCTCAAAAATGGGCTCGATATAAATTCAAAATTTCAAGTTGTGTTTACACTAACCTTTCATATCCTGAATGAATTATCCCAAATTGTGTTAAATCCAAAATTCAAAACGTCACTATTGCACTGTTATACCGAACTTAGACATTTCTTTACCCCCACCACTTTTTGTAAGTCTACCCGGTCGCCATTTTTACTCAATTGTTACAAATTACGGAATGGTGAGGGAAAATGAAAATATCATTATCTACAAAATATCTTGCAGTATTTCTACTACGATGCATTAATTTATTCAAATATTTCAAGAATCAATCAGAACTGATAAAAAATACTTGTTTCCATGCATATAAACAATTAACCTTGGTTACCACTGTTAATATTATCTTTCCACTGGATACACCGTACTATAACTTGATAAATCGGAAGTGACGAAAATTTGAATAGGGTTTAACCTAGATTATACAGCGATGCACATAATGGCTATGGGTGACCTATAAAATATGTGATCATTCCATGGATTTATATTTTGTCATTCCAGTTAACAGAGTTCATGGATAACTACTGATTCACGCTATACATGTTTTTTGACATTCTGGTAAGTTTTCACTCGTAATTAAGCGTTAAACTTATGCCCTAATTCGAGGGCTTAACTTGCAAAGACTCATATAGGGGTCGGGCATTAGATCTCGATATTGCACATCAGAAGTTTCTCAATATGGAGATTTAATATTATTGGATTAGGTATTTTCATGAATTCGGATGGCCACACGAACCCATGTGAATATCAGCAATTATACAGTAGAACTGACCTGATCAAGATGTCTGTTCTTTAGAAGGTCTGGCTTCCTGGTGATGCAGTATTCAAAGCATGTCCAAATCTTATGTTGCTGTAAGAAATAATCATAATGATTTAGAAGAACATTTGAACATGAGGAACGCTGACATGACAAACTGTTCACAAGTTAGAAACAGAACCTGATAGAGTGATTTCATAACTACTTACCAGGTCTCTGGGCACATTCAATAAATTACAGATCTGTTGGAGTCTGTGGAAGCCAAGGCGAGAAACTGAAAATTATAATACACAAGTTAATACCACAGTTTAACAAGCAGAAATTTCAGGAGCCAGAACACACACTTACAGGGAATACATGGTTATAATGTAGTTAACGTTTCTATAAGATATCTAATTATATTTAAAGAACTATGCTTATAATGAAGTGATTTTGTTGGTCCCCAGAGATTCGTTATAACTGTACTTTACTGTACATACAAACTTTATGTCAGATACCCGTTATTGCCTCGCATATAACATCTATGACCCTAACATGAAGTTCTAATGACCTAATTGTTTAAGACAGAGAGATAATGCCAGAATGAACAACACAAAACTGAAGTACAGCACTTGTTACCTTTGTTGAGGAAGATTTGTAAAGACTGTGAGCGTCTCGGTTTGTCAGGGCTGCCTTGTGTAACAGGAGCGGTCCTTAAGACGGATCCAGCTGGACTTACTCCTCGGCTCCTCAGCGGTGGACGCATCGGCGACAGGTAACTAAATAATGATCATCAGAGATAAGTAACGATCATCAGAGATAAGTAACGATCATCAGAGATAAGTAACGATCATCAGAGATAAGTAACGATCATCAGAGATAAGTAACGATCATCAGAGATAAGTAACGATCATCAGAGATAAGTAATGATCATCAGAGATAAGTAACGATCATCAGAGATAAGTAACGATCATCAGAGATAAGTAACGATCATCAGAGATAAGTAACGATCATCAGAGATAAGTAACGATCATCAGAGATAAGTAATGATCATCAGAGATAAGTAACGATCATCAGAGATAAGTAACGATCATCAGAGATAAGTAACGATCATCAGAGATAAGTAACGATCATCAGAGATAAGTAATGATCATCAGAGATAAGTAACGATCATCAGAAATAAGTTAAGATCATCACAGAAAATTAACTTCAGTTAAGATCATGCACACCTGCAATTTTGAAATTTTTTTGCATCTTTCCTTTATACAATAAATTGAAAATTTCTTTTAAAGGAAGCAATCATTAAATACAACTCATAGCAAAGTATTATTATAAGATAATTATTTTAATAATTGCAATGTTTGTGGAAATTTTGAGAAATGTATGAATCATCATAATAGCAGCCTTACAGGTCAGCACTAGATGGTGTTATCTCGTGGCAAGCATTTTCTGGAGGCGAGGCTGGAATACTGTCATACAGCAGATCAAACAGTGGTGATCCCTGGAAACAACATATGAAAATACTGATTGTACTGAACAAAATAACGCTATCTATAGACAATGTGACATCAAAGTACTGATGGTACTGATGCAAAGATTGTGTACTGTATACTACATGACATACAATTACTGAAAGTACTGATGACATCAAATTACTGAAGGTACTGAGGCACACATTGTCTACTGTATACAACATGACATCTGAAGGTACTGAGGCACACATTGTCTACTGTATACAACATGACATCTGAAGGTACTGAGGCACACATTGTCTACTGTATACAACATGACATCAAATTACTGAAGGTACTGAGGCACACATTGTCTACTGTATACAACATGACATCTGAAGGTACTGAGGCACACATTGTCTACTGTATACAACATGACATCTGAAGGTACTGAGGCACACATTGTCTACTGTATACAACATGACATCAAATTACTGAAGGTACTGAGGCACACATTGTCTACTGTATACAACATGACATCTGAAGGTACTGAGGCACACATTGTCTACTGTATACAACATGACATCTGAAGGTACTGAGGCACACACTGTCTACCGTATACAACATGACATCTGAAGGTACTGAGGCACACACTGTCTACTGTATACAACATGACATCAAATTACTGAAGGTACTGATGCACACATTGTCTATTGCATACAACATGATATCAAAGTACTGATGGTACTGAGGCACACATTGTCTACTGTATACAACATGACATCAAATTACTGAAGGTACTGAGGCACACATTGTCTACTGTATACAACATGACATCTGAAGGTACTGAGGCACACATTGTCTACTGTATACTACATGTAATCAAATTACTGAAGGTACAGAGACACACATTGTCTACTGTATACAACATGACATCAAAGTACTGATGGTACTGAGGCACACATTGTCTAATGTATATTACATGTCATCAAATTACTGATGGTACTCAGGCACACAATGTCTATTGTATTCAACATGACATCGAAGTACTGAAGGTACTGAGGCACACACTGTCTACTGTATACAACATGACATCAAATTACTGAAGGTAATGAGACACAAAGTGTCTACTGTGTACAACATGACATCAAAGTACTGATGTTACTGATGCACACATTGTCTATTGTATATAACATGACATCAAATTTTGAAGGTACTGAGGCACACATTGTCTACTGTATACAACATGACATCAAATTACTGAAGGTAATGAGGTACACATTGTCTACTGTATACTACATGTCATCTGAAGGTACTGAGGCACACATTGTCTACTGTATACAACATGACATCAAATTACTGAAGGTACTGAGACACACATTGTCTACTCTATACAACATGACATCAAATTACTGAAGGTACTGAGACACACATTGTCTACTCTATACATGACATCAAATTTCTGAAGGTACTGAGACACAAATTCCTTCCTTAATCTATACATTTTATGTTATTATTTTATTCAATTAGTTCAATATGTCTTGATTTCTAAATGAAAATTTCAGCGACATCGCTGACCGAGCCAACCTGTATAGATAATGTTTTTTCTATCCTTTATCCAGTCTCTATGGTAATCAGATTGTTTACAAAAAGATTTTATTACTGTTCCATGTGTCATTTCCCTATTCTGTTTCATCTTAAGCATTCATAATCATATGAAGTAATACTTTCATTTACCTCTTCCCATGCCAAGCTCTCCAGTATCTGAACCTCAATGCACTGCAGGTGCTGAAATAGTAACAATAAATTCATTATCATTTTTATTTTGCCATTGATTGCAAAAGCAGTTACATAATTAAGAAGAACCTAAATGTGTCTTTAATGGTCAACGAGTTAAATTAAGTTGATATTATTATTATCATAATTCACCTTCACTATCTCCTTTGTTAATATGGGTTCTGCTTTGATGAAACTATCCAAAACTTTGTAGAAATCATAAGAATGGATTTCAAAGACCTCCAGGATCCAGGGAAAGGCAAACTTGGAATCTCCAGCACCGATAGCTTTGGTCACAGTGTTCCCTGATAACAAGAAAACAATTAGTCATGTCATACCCGACAATTCCGTCCCCAGTTGAGACCGAAAGACATAAACAAATGCTTCTAAAGATGGTGACTTTGGTAGACAAAAACATCTTCTTTTTTTGTGGCTTAATATGACATCACCTTATGGGCTACCCTTCCTTTACACGCATACCTATTATCAGTACCAAAGCAGTAGAGAAATCTTAAAATGTGTTTTTTCAAGATTGGACCATGTCTGGATCACTTGTCTGGTAGAACTTTAAAGTTTAAAATGTGAAAAGTTTATTATGCATGGCACACAACAACAGACAAAGCTTGATAGTCATAGGTTAACCCAATTACTTACAAGACACACCATATGTCATGAGGACAATTTCCACAGAACAGGCAATCAGTGATTTATGGAGAGTCTCAATGTTCAGCAGCGTACTGAAGTCAGTTTTTGACAGTCTTTCTTTCTCCTGAAGCAGTAAATGATGGAAATATTTATTGTCATTTTGCTATCAGAATTGTCTTAAAACTTTTGGTATATTCTGACGAGCATTTAGTGTTTCCCACAGGAAAAAAAAGGGCATGGTGCTGGGTTTTGAAAAGGGCACCTTGACCGCAATAATAACGATCAGAGGGGCACAAAGGTTATATCGACAACTTCCAATACAAGGGGAAATCTTTAAAACTGTCTTGTTGTTTATTTAATTCTGGTTCAACTTAATATCATTTAAATGCTTTAAACTCTCTGTATTGCTAAGTAATATCAGGACATCTATTAAATTATTCTGAGTGAAAAAAATGATTTTGAAAATTGTAATCTGCAGATCATATGATCATGACTATAATTGATTCACAATAAAGATCTAAATTTCATTTATATTAATTAAAAGAATGGGGAAATTCAAAATGTATTCCTTTATTTCAATCCAGTCACCTTTATTTTAATATATATCTTTATTTGAATATTAAAAATACTGTATTGATTTGAATAAGATAACATGTTTCATAATAATGGACAATTAATTAAAACAATGTTCTAAATTTACAAGCACTAAATTAAGAAAATACAGATAAGTGTTAGAGTAGTATGCAAAATATTTCAAATTAATCTGATAGAGAAAAAAGTTGATTTCTTTTTAATTTGATTTATTTTAATTACTTTGCTATTAATAATTTTATTATTATTAAGATATCTTTTCTAAAAATAAATTCACACCGAAATTCTAAAAAAATAATACCGTTTTCATTTTTAAAAACGTGAATATTAGTAAAATCCTGAAATTCAATACCTCCGGATCTACTATTACAATACACCCAAAATGGCGGCCATTACGATTGCAAATCTTGTGACATCCATCCGATATAGATAGGCCTATTTAACATTAAAAACGTGAGTAAATCATTTACAGTTGTAAGCAGTATTTGTTTTTGAAGTAATGCTCACTAGCTGTAGTCATAAAACTTATTGAAAGGCCAGCTGATTGTTTTCTAGGCTGCCGGTCGGCTGCTTGACTTCAGCTTACGTAATACACAGACCTGAAAGTGACACCACAAGCCAAGGTGGAAATAGCCCAAGGCTGCTAATTAGGGTCACTGGGGTGTTGGTCAGGGGGTCAGGGAGTGGTCACACTTCTTTTGTTTACTTAATTATCAAGCCACTACCTGGTATTTTGGTAGTTTAGTAGAAGTGTACTGGGGACAAACAGGGCACGGCGTTATGTCATAGGGGCATGGCGTCAGGTAAAAAGGGCACGGCGCGGCGCCATGCTAATCGGGGCTGTGGTATATTCTGACGAGCATTCTTTTTCTCTAAACGACAGGGAGGAAACAATGTTCTCAGGATTCAAAATGGTTAATTTGAACACAATTAACCCTGTTTATGAAAATCAAAATCTTGGGTCTCTTGGGTGGGTGGTTTTTATGGACATATTTGACTGTAAATATGTCCTCTTTCACAAAGAATTTGCCCTTTTGATAGTCCTATTCTATATTTGCATATTGCAGAGTTATCTGCCTTTGCGGATAGGTATTGATTGCGATGTCATGTGTTTATGAACGGTACACCATACTTTTTGGAGTAAAATATGTGAATTGTGCTCACAAAATAATGACGTAACAATCGATACCTACCCGAAAGGGAGCTTACTCTGTAATATGCAAAGAGGGAATATCACAGAAGCATGCCACGAAGACAACAAGTAACAAACCACAACCAGTCACATTATACCGACATTAGGCAAACCAGTCGTCCCACTTCTTTAAGGCTGAGCGCTAAGCAGTAGACTTTTATAGACTTAAACAGGGAAGGAGAAAATGTAGCAGTCAGACCGAGATTCAAACCCGGGACCTTCCAAATACTAGCCGAGTGCTACTCAACTGAGTTACATGGTTACCATTGATCGACCCTGTCTAATACCGCTACACTCTTCCCTCCTTTCTCGAAGTCGAAGGAGAAAATATAGCGGTCAGACCGGGATTCGAACCCGAGACCATTCGAACACTAGCCGAGTGCTCTACCGAATGAGCGACATGGTTACTGATGATCGAACCTGTCCAATCCTGCTACAAGACTACAGTATAATTGCAAATTACAGAGTTATCTGCCCTTACAGAAAAATCTTGGAGATTCACTAGTCTAACCCTCAGCAAGCCTCGGGTTAGACAGTCATCAATCTCCTCCTTAGATAGAGATTTCTCTGTCCGACCCTCAAGATCCTGTTAGTCTTTCATTTTTATTATATAAATACCGTCTGCAGCATGGCCTCCAGTACTCTGTAATAAAGACTCTTGGCCAGGGTGAATCTCTGCTCAGCCACGGTTCGCTGATTTGAGCTCGTCAGATTTACGAATTGTTTTATAAATACTTCCTCCATACACACAACCCGTTCTGATATGTCTTTGCCTGGATTTGGTCCTGAGCATTTCTGTAAATCAAAACATTCTGTGAACTGAAAATACATCTTTGTGGAAAATACATGTTTTGCAAAACATTTCAAAGTGAATGATTTATTTTTATGAATTCATTCTTTCCTACAAAAATTCATTAACTCCTTTGAACATTTTCAACAAATCACCACTTAAACTTAATAACTAAAAAGGACACCTGATCTTCGTCAAGAATTTCTTGTTTTAATTATTATCCTCTCAATCATTATTAAAACATTCACCCCTGAAATTTCATAATGCACTGGTCTAGTTGTTGATTAAGAAGTGTCTAAATATGTCTACAGGGGAGAACAAGTTAAACCTGAAACACTCTATCTTAAGAAATCAGAAGAAATAAATTTTATTTTTGCATATAATACAAATGATCTGTTCTGGCGGAAAGATACTGATTTGGTTGTTTTCCTTGAAGAATATTACATTTTACTCACACAGACATGATCTAATCAGGGTTTGCGTTTACGCCCTTCCCATATACTTTTAAAAACCTAGAAAATCAAAAGGACCCCCTGGTAATTAGGGATGGGTATCGCGAAAAATTTTGTATCGCGATATATCACGATACATCATAAGTGTATTATGATACGTATCATGATATTTTGGTATTATTTTTGTACAATAAGAATTGCATGTTTTTTTCTGTCAATCACCTAAAAATAGTATGAAATAAATGTTTTGTCAATATATCACTTTTATTCTTGTTTTTATCTATGCGAGATAATGTCTGTGTTATTTCCGCTCGATGTTTTGCAAACACTTACTACTGGACGGGACTCAGTAGCTGGCTGATGGCGACGCAAGTGAGTCGTCAGGGTCGTTGTTCCGCCACTACATTTAACGATTGCCGTATACAATCGACATCAAGCAATGTTTTCCTCGCTATTTCTTTCCCCTTTACGTACTATAAGGCCAAAAAGCTGCCATACAACCGCTTTTGCTTGGGATTTTTTATGAGGTTATCATTCGAGCCTATGAAGGCCGCCATTTTGAAACGTTACTAAGCACAAGATCAATCATAATCTACATATAATAACATCCCAAAAATCCATCTTAACCTATACATTTGTCTGAAATGTTGTTAAAATATATATTTTAGTTTTAATTTTTATTCAAATTCTCATTTTAAAAATATTTCCCGTCAAAAATGAAATTTTCACGGAAATATACGGAAAATCCCCGAATGATTCCGAGTGAACCGATACGACTAAATCGTACCGCGATACGTATCGTTTTCAAAATGAACCTGGATATATCGGTATACCGATAATACCGCGCACCCCCTGGTAATCCATTAGGGGACCCCATTTTATATGACGAGGAACCCATTTATGCAACATCGAGCGTAAACCCTGGTAATTCTGTAAACCAACTTTCTTTAGCATGTGATTTACTTTTTAAGAATTTTGCAATCCAAGTTAATTCGTGAAAGTTTATCTCCGTGAATTAACATTTATATAAATGATTCTGATAGGAATTTCCAGATAATGTCAGTGTTTTTACTGCATATTTATTTGGGGCCGAATTTCTGCCAGATTCTCAATTGTATGTCTTGTCTAAATTTCCCAAATCAGTGATTCTGACACATATTTTGTGTTACGAAACAAAAAAATCTGGAAATTCCAATTTATAATTAGTATGTTCTTTCTTAGACTGGTTCTTAAGGAAACATAAATTGTTTATTCAAACTTTAAATAATTCCTTTGCCAAAATTTCCATCAACAGTTAAAATGTTTCCCAATTTCCTACTTAATCGCTCAAAAATTCCCAATTTTCACCAGGTGGCAAATTACCCAAAATACTCAGGAGAAAACGCTGAATGTTTTGAAATGGAAATCGTGAAATTTAGTAGCTACGAAAGAAAGTTGATTCACATTAATCAATGCTTTCCTGTATGTTAAGACAGAAATGATCATCATAATCTGTTCAGTATTTACCTCGTAAAATTCTTTTAATTTGACACTTGGTTCGTCCTGAGCAGAACTTAGAATGTTCTTCAGCTGTTGGACTGTGTTTAAAGCAGCCCTGTAACAAATGTGAGAAATATGCATTAAGTATCTTAAAAGTTAGTTTTTTCTAGATCAATAAAGTAAACTTCATAATTTATACAGTAAAACACGGCTATAACGAACATCTGAGGAGCAACAGAATTACTTTGTAATAAGTATAGTTTGTTAAATAAAATTTAATAGGAACTTCAAAGAGGAATTAGTTTTGTAGCATGTTTGTATTGATATAAACATGTTTTACTGTAACGAACATCTTGGAGCAACAGAGTTACTTTGTAATAAGTATAGTTTGTTAAATGTGAATTTAATAGGAACTTCGAAGAGGAATTAGTTTTGTAGCATGTTTGCTTTTATATAAACATGTTTTACCGGAGGAATTAGTTTTGTAGCATGTTTGTATTGATATAAACATGTTTTACTGTAACGAACATCTGAGGAGCAACAGAATTACTTTGTTATAAGTATAGTTTGTTAAATAACATTTAATAGGAACTTCAAAGAGGAATTAGTTTTGTAGCATGTTTGTATTGATATAAACATGTTTTACTGTACCTCAAGGCAACAGACCAGTATGTAGAACGCATCGACTATCTGTTCCTCAGTCAGTAAAACACCTGTTCGTTAGAATGTCACGTCAGTTACACATACAAAACTTCAATGATGTCATTAGAATGTCACACCAATTATGCAGATCAAACTTCAATAATTTTGTTAAAAACATAATTTATGATACTTATGATTTTTTGAAAAAGCACTATCTGATTGAAATACACAGAATCCTTATAACCACTTCGTTCAATATAGGATCTGACAATATCCCATATGGGGTCACATTCGGATGACCTTTTACCACGTGTACTCCAGATCAAATACATGTTCTACACATTTCTACATAAATTGTTAACACCATGCCGTCCCAGTAAGCATATACATTTAGCTTTGTTTTGCACTTTGGGTGAGATGACTAAGTACACAAAAATAATTCGGACAGCTGTTTCAAACTAGTTTGTCCCCAGCCAAGATTCTGGCAGTGCCAATTTGATTGGCCATTTCCAAAGTAGTTCATCACAACTGCATCTGTAAATGTCACAGTTGTTAAAATGCAGAATTTACACACAAAAAATCTACACAATAAGCATTAGCATGATAAATTCCAAAAGATTTCAGGATATTCTATTGCCTGTTACAAAATGAAAACAAAAACAATTTGATTGGCCATTTCCAAAGGTCATCCTGACATGACCCCTAATGGGATATTTTCAGATCCTCATATCAAACGTAGTGATAATAAGGATCTGTATTTTAATCAAATTGGAAAAAGCACGGCTTACATTATGAATATTTCTTGCTGCAGCAAAATGGAAAAAACATTTAGAAGTATATTTTTTTTTTGACAAATATACTATTGGTTAAATTATTTTCTAATTTTTCAGTGTAAACAAAATGAGGATTTTTTGGCATCCTGGGGTCAGGAATACATTGAAATAAATCATGTTTTTACCTACGTTTATATTGACTTACTTTTAGCATGAATGAAGAGCGTCCAACACAGTCGTTTTCTGACTTCCACGCCTTCTCTCAGGGGAATAGGTATAGATGCTGTCTCCCTACAACACAGATGTTTTACTATACTTGGGTTTCACATCATGGTGGCCCAATCACCTACATGTGGATGGTGATACCAATTGTATCCCAGTTACTTTATTCAACCACAATCAAACACATTTATCATATTATTCAACCACGATACAAATTGTATCACATTTACCGTATTCAACCAGGATACAGATTGTATCACATTTACCGTATTCAATCACGATACAAATTGTATTACATTTACCTTATTCAACCACGATACAAATTGTATCACATTTACCGTATTCAACCAGGATACAGATTGTATCACATTTACTTATTCAACCACAATACAAATTGTATCACATTTACCATATTCAACCAGAATACAGATTGTATCACATTTACTGTATTCAACCACGATACAAATTGTATCACATTTACCTTATTCAACCACGATACAAATTGTATTACATTTACCTTATTCAACCAGGATACAGATTGTATCACATTTACCGTATTCAATCACGATACAAATTGTATTACATTTACCTTATTCAACCACGATACAAATTGTATTACATTTACCTTATTCAACCACGATACAAATTGTATCAAATTTACCATATTCAATGACCATCACGTTTTTGTATCCAACCACGATACAAATTTCATTCTATTTACAATATTCAACCAGGATACAAATTATTACAATGTATTAATTTCTTTTGGGTTTTCTGAAAATGAAATAAGAAAAATTCAAAATTTTACTTTCAATTTCAACTAAACCTGATCAAAAGAATCGGTGTGTCTTTTCTCCTATACTTACTCTTTCTGGTCTTCATTAAAGACATTTTCACAAAGTCTGAAAATCAAAATAAGTTTTCTGTCACTGATACAATCAATTCAACAAGGACCATACACCTGGTCATTTTTGCGGAAATCATTTTTTTTTTTTTTTTTTTGTGTATACTGCTTTTTTAACAAGCAGTAAAAGTTGGTGACATTTTGGTCCAACAATATATAGTGTCCTAAAACTACCTAGAAGCTCAGAAATTAAGTTTCAGTCAATCATAGAATATCAAGTAGTTTAAGGATGAATATGAAGAAATCTACAACCAAAATGATGAAAATCATGTCAAAGGCGAAAATTTGTCAACCAAAACTAGTTTTTTAGCTTCATAAGAGAATTTTTTTCATTCTAGTGGGAAAGTCATTCCTTGAGGGAAAAGTACCCATAAATGGTATCTCAATATAATAACAAATGATTGGGTTACATAGGCCACGATAGCCAGGTCGCAAAAAATTAAAACCATGATAATTTAATTATTCCTTTTTATAATCTAATAGCTAAAATAGTATAATATTTTACCTGCATTAACAACCAGATATATGTTAGTTTAAAGAGAATTTTTCCAGCATTATCAACATTACAAATATGACTTTGCACAGAATTATTGATGAACCATTGCGGAGACAATACAGTATTTTTTATCTTTAATACTCGACAAACTAATGAGCCAGTGCCAAGAGGATGCAATATTTCTTATCTTACTTGTTAAACCGATGAGCAAGCGCCGAGACAATGCAGTATTTTTTCTCCAGAAATTTCAGATGATACTTGACTGCTTCACTTAGACTGATCACATCTCTTATCTGATGCATCTTTCTGAAGAGAGTCTGCACTCTGCGGTAAAGATAAGCATCATTAAATTCTGTAATATTTTGATAATCCAATCCCATAAATGTTTCCTAAACAAAGTGGCAAATGTTGTTAACTAACTTTTTTTCGCAGCTATTAATTTTCACAATTTTCCAATTCAAATCAAATTTGTGAAGATTAACATTCGCAAATTTTAAGTGAATGAAAATACCTGTCAATAGAAATGCTGTAGATATTTATTCGTGGAGACAAACCTTTGCAAAAATAAGTGGATCGCGAAATTTGCGAAAATAAATCGCAAGCAAAATAAAGTTTGTTTACTGACTGTACACTCAGGTTTAGGAATACAGTATACAATACATCAACTGTGTATTATATTCCCAAACCCGAGTTGTGTATAAAATACATCAACTGTGAAGAAGACCACAGATTACATGACGCTGGGGTCTCACGTTTCCCCCTGGGGAGGGTGTCAAATTTACTATAGTTCATATAGGGAAAACACATTTATGAGCATTTTTTGCTCAATTTTCATTGGAAACGAGTCAAACTTTGTAGGACTTAAAAATTCACATTTTGCTGCACACAAATCGAAGTGCTGTAAATAGAAACAAGAGGCCCCGAGGGCCTGTATTGCTCACCTGACTTGTGTCCTAACCAGGATGTCGGTGACTGTTACAGCAGGCTGTTCTAAAGATCCACACTGCAGCTGTGGATCAAAAGGCCCATAGGGCATTCTGAAAAGTAAACCAAACATTTTATAAGAAATATAAAAAAACAACATGTAGGTACACAAGATACATCTTTAAGAGAAATACAAAGTTTGTTCAAGGCGATGCACTATGATTTCTAGATGAAAAACCTCAAAAAAAATGGTTAATATTGACACACTTTTTGCATTTACAAAATGTATGAAATGCATGCTTAAAGATTTGCATCCAAATAGTAACACAAACACCCATGAATCAAAACTCAGCTGTACTAAATATTCAAAATCCAATTATTTTAACACTAAGTCGCATACTTCAAAAGTTGACAAATAGGGTACAAATCATATATAATTTTGGAATCAAACAAAGATGAAGACTACTCTAAATGCAATTCCTGGGAGTGTAGAATGCAACAGGGAAAACAAAATCAGGAAGATACAGTCTGAATCATTTTTACCTGGCGTCAACCACAGCTATGTAAACTGCACAGGCCAACATCTCCATTTTGGGGATCTGCAATAAGTAGATATATATATATATATTATTGTTAATTACATCACAAAATACAGTGAAACCTGTCATAGCGACCACCTGTGTATTAAGACCACTTACTATGGGTCTCAAATGGTCATTTATAACACAATTTGACCAGCTGTGTTAGACCACTTGGCAATAACTTTTATAAACAGGTTTGACTCCAAACATAACTTTGTTTTTCTGATTTTTGTGGTCCTCAGAATCGCTAACGTCATAAACACCTGTTTTTGTGTAATTACACAAAAAAAAACTCGCAAAAAATAAAGTGGTATACAGTTTTAATCTACAAGTTAAATATAGAGCTGGCTTAAGCAGAATGTAGCCCAGGTAATAGAAGATCTTAAATGAGTGGCTATGTATCAGATATGAAATTTATCAAACAAGTTCAAAAATTTGGAATTCCACGAGCCTTTAGGCAAGTTGCATATCAAATTATAACAAGTTTGATAAATTTTATATCACATAGTCACAAAGATTCTATTTATCACATAACTTTTATTAATAGAAATGTAAGTAAAGTCTCTATATAAAACAGTATGGGACAAAGAAGTAATTCCCAATTTATTCCTATATATACAATAATACATATACATAGAAAATCCTGTTGATATTACTTCTTTGACCCTTATATAAAGCAGTAGAAATCCGGCTTGGATCTGATGTTTCTGCTAGTGCATATATGTACTGTGACAATCATGCAACGTCATATAAAGATTATGACGTCAAAACTGCATGTGACGTCATAATAGTGTTATTACACAAGTACATGTGTCTTACATTATTTATGACATGGCCGTATGACATGGTTGGAAGGGCTAATTAGTTATGTGATAAGTGTATACATAGTGTTCCCTATTATATGAAATGCCGTTGTTAACCTGTAAAGTATCTCCCTGATTCTTGAGAAGATGCAGCATGTTGTAGGCCCGCTGTTGTACATCGTCAGTCATATCAAGGTCACTGCACAGCTTCTCTAGGTCTGGGTCAGACTTATCAATCTCCATTGTATCTACTGCAGATACACCGTTGGATACGCTGAAAAAATAAAATCATAGCTATACATGAATCACTCTAGGTTTTTGGGGGAATTATACTACATTCTTCATTAATATGGGGAAAAGTTTGATGACTTTTGGGGAAACAATTAGGGCTGAGACGATTAGTAATTTTTGTATTCGATTATTTGGTCACATGTAATCGATTACTAATCGATTAATCACTTGAATTGAAGGCAACTATATTGTCTCACTCGATTATTAACAATTAGTTTCATTAATCTAATTGCCTCCGATTATTCGACATATCGTTTCAGCCCTAGGAACAATAAATCTACCCAGTTTGGAGACTGCAACAGATTTAAAGTATTAAAGATGGAATATCTATGTAATGTACTGTGATACATGTATATATGAATACATTTACAATAGTGCTAGAACGGGTAACCGGATAACCAGTTCAACCAATCGGTTTCAGCTTGTATCTGGTTAGCATTTTAGCTATCTGATAACCGCCATATACATTTCGTATGGCAAAAATACTCCTCAAAGTAATGAATTTCCTGTACCAACGATCATCTCCACCTATAGTATAAAGTATACATGCTTTCAGAAGCACAATTTTGTAATGAAATTAAAAGTGTTACGACAACAGTGTTGTTATCGGAAACTGGGTAGTCACTAAAATGCTTATAGGTGTCACTTGGCTTCTATGCAAACGTTCCAGTGAGCGTGTTGTGCACAAGCTTTGCCGTGTGCAAAAGAAACCATGTGCAGGAAGTAGGCCTTCTTTGATATTTAAAGTGTTTACACCGATTTCAATTCACCGTCATGGTTTTATTAAAAACGAACAAAATAAATCTAATTCAAAGTAATGATTCTTTGTGTTAAATAAGTGTTTCCTTAAAGATATGATCAATTGTTATGGAATCCAGACAAAGTATGACTAATTTTTAATTCATGGCATTGATGTGCGACTGAACCGTTACTTTAAAACATCTACAAAATTGTATGGTTATCCGCTTATGGTTCGGTTAATCCGATCCGATTAACCTGGTTGGCATTTTTACTAACTGTTCCAGCACTAATTTACAACAATGCTGATATACAGTGCTGAATCACAAAAATGAGCGATGCATGGATTCAGAACAATTCACCTATTACGGCCACTCAAAATTACTTCTGGGGGATTTGAGATCTAGACCAACCATGCTATATATCTGTAACGTTTACGAGTTTTTTCTGGGATGAAATGTGGTGTGATAAACGACTTGAAAACATGGATACAGTTCCAAACTTTATTAATCCACAATGAATCCAAAGTACATACAGTTGACAAGTTAGAGGTTAAGACCGATACCAAACGGTGTCGGCTTATTCCAGGTTTTCGAGTACTACTGCGCTCTGGCCCTAAACCAGACAGGGCCAGAGTATCTCGGGCTACCCTGCTAGATTATATGTGTTTTTAATATAAAGAATGTATTTTGTCAAGCTCATGTGAAAAGATTTTATCGATTACAGATTAGTTGACGTTGGCGGTTTAACGATTTTATGCTCAGCAGTAAATTTGTCCGATCACTGTCTTAGAACCATAAATAGGGGTCATCGGGTTCAATGATGTTTACCAAAACATTACGTCATAACTTTTTGCGTTAAGAAAAATTGATTTGCAGCAAGTGAAAACTAATTGAGGATTTAACAAATTTCACACTGCAAATTAAAGTTTGTCATTAACTGTAAACACAACCGATAGCCAAACCTTTTTTGACAACAATACATACGAAAGAAATCAGCAATTTAATCCTTACGTCCCGTTGTGGGTCTAATCGCGGAGGGGGAGGTTGCACTCACATGCTTTGCTTTGTCTCATCACAGTGTCCGTTCGGTTCTGAAGCCATGTCGTTGCCCTTCAAATGTAGTGTTTGTAGTTCTTACTCCAATGTAGTGCTCCGCTCACAACAAAAGCGCCCTGTTTACATTTTTTCTTGTTTTTGTTGCCTCACAAACAAAAACTTTCCTATGATATTTCTACAAGAAAAAACCCGCGAAACTTCGGTGCGAATACCTAGATGGAATTTGATTGGTCAATCAATGTTGTCATTTCTCCCATGCAAAGGGACATAACTACGGTCGAATTAGCAGACGAATTTAGATAGGAATAACTCCTTCGTTGCAATATCGTATAATAATATATTAAAGATGCTCCTCTGCCGACAGAGCATAAATGATGTCCATCATTTGAACAATAATTGGTGTTTAATCGTGTATACATATGTCTAATTAACACAAAAATTAATTTAAAATAATTTATTTTGCTCATTCCATATAGGACATAGTGCCACGGAATTTTTTCGGGATGCAATTAATTATTTTGATATTTTTATCTTTAACTAAAATTAGAAGCTCATACTTTTGTAACCGAAAAAAAGTACTGCATCGTAAGCTCATACTTTTGTAACCGAAAAAAAGTACTGCATCGTGTGCTCCTGTTTTTGATAGAGAAATATACCATTAGTCAGCGGTGGAGCATCTTTAATGAAACTGAATAAAAAAACTTCTTAAGTTAAGTTACAGATGTATATGCGTCTGACAATTACATACAACCGAGATGACTTTGAATTAAGAAAAAATGTAAGTGCAATTTTATGAGAGGCTGATTAATATTACTTATAATAAATTTATTAAAGTGAACAGTCGGACAAGGATGGCTAAAGTCGGTAAAAATGGTGTGAATGTATCCAGTATAATTTCTTATGAAATGGAAAAATAAAATCTCTCGTCAAAATCTGTCTGCGTACGAAGAAATTAATTTAAAGTATGGGAATTCTAAAACGTCCTCCCGGCTCACTATATCCGTGGTTACATTTCCACGTAGTCCGCTAAACCTGCCTATATTATTAGGTTTTTTATTTTTTTTTTTTTTTTGCTTATATATATTAGGGAAAAAAATAAAAAAAAAAAAAAGAATAATAATATAGGCAGGTTTAGCGGACTAATTTCCACGCAGCCTCGCTTTCAATGCTTTCAACTTTACTTTAATGGTCAGAACTGGGAAACTAAGCAGAACTTGACCGTCGTATTAATATGTGAGAACTTTTGGAAGGCCAATGAAAGCATTTAGACTGGTTTTCTTTGCCCGACTATTCACTTTAAATGGGTCACAGGTTTACGACGTGCAAAAAATCGTGTTCCTTTTTTTTTGGGGTGGGGGGGGGGGGGGGGGGGGGGGGGTTTGCGCGTCGTAAACCTGTGAATGAATTAATGTTGTTGGTTTTTTTGTGTGTGTTTTTTTTTTATTTATTTATTTTTTTTTTGTAATTGTTTTATTTTTGAAGCAGATCATTCAATAATAAACACAAGCAAATCATACAGGCTCTTACATTCACTGACACAAACATCATACAATTTTTTATATATATATATTGTATCACACACATAACCCTTAACAAACCCTATTATAACACAGTTACATGTACAAAGAACGGACGAACAAGACAGTTTGCATACACTCCTATTCATAAAGTTTAAATTTCATAATCTACACCAAATATATACAGTCAATCTTACAATACGCATGCACTCACTTACACACACACACAAGGACATTAAAAGAGAGAAGATTGAGAAAAAGGGTGAATTTAAGAGCAATGAAAGTCATGTTAAAACAGTTTTATATACAAGATAGAGAAAGAAAGAAAGAAAGAAAGAAAGAAAGGAAGGAAGGAAGGAAGGAAGATGGCAAACCCATAAATATTTTCTATGCTGACACGTTGGCAAGGGGGGTGTGTGAAAATGTAAATGTAAAGCTGTGAAGGTTAAAAGGACTGTATGAATATACATATGACAGAGGAAAAATTGCAACAAATGAATACAATAAATAAACAACTTTAAAGGCGGGACTGTTGTTATTATTTAGCTTACCAAATAACAGAGTATGTTTATTTATTGTAAAAGGAATATAAAGTGTAACCAACAGCTCATCTAGAGGACTCCCAAAGTAAATACACAATTGTTTTTTCTATCAGAATTGCAAAAATTACAAAAAGAACGATTAACTATTTTTGATTTAAAAAGCAAGAAGTTGGTTGTTAAAATGTGATGAGAGATTCATCGTCGGAGACCCAAGGGTGATCGCACTACTTGTATATATCGCCTGGGTTACCGAGGATGTGAAAGATTCTGAATTGTAGCCACTGAAGTTTAGATTTTTTGTCACTCCATAAGGAATAGTATAAATAGAAATCCAATCTTCATCATAATATTCAAAGTGTTCTTCGCATTGTCCTTGCCCTTGGCTTCTAGTGTTTCTCTGGTATGTACTATAAGACTCTTTCATATGTGGATATGAAGGATAGGGATATTCTACCCGAGGGTCACAAAATGTAGTAAAACCCGAGGCTTGCAACGTATGAAAGAGTATTTTTCTTTCATACCTCGACGTTTTATTGCAATTTTACAACGATAATATCCCGCCATTTTTCAATAAATTCGAAGAAATCCACGACTGAAAGTCAAATTACTTGATATTTTCAACAAAAATTCCATTGTTTGCATCTTTTATAGTAAAACTAGTCAAGTTTGGGAGAAAAAATGTTAAAATTTTACCGAGGAAATAGAAATTTTGTTGACGTCATGACGTCACGAGGCTTTATTGCATGGGTAGCTATAGCCATGCAATATAGCCTCAGGCGACATGGGTGTATTGCCCTAGACCAGCCAGTATTACACTCGTAGGTATGAAAGAAATAATTCATACAATATTTCTACTCCCTATGTGTTTCCAATGAATAATGAGATATGTGTTGGTAAAACAGGGTAAAGCAATTCAATACCACTTGTGTCAAAAGTTTGTAAATATTTTCTAATGGCAGACAATATTCCATTATATTGCAATATATTTGTATCTATTTGATATCTAACTGTAAAATCTTCATACGGGAAGAAAGTTTTGGAGGTAATGTCTTTTAAAAAATCACTAATGAGATACACACCTTTTTCATGTCAGTTTGAATAACAAACAGTCCTACCCCAAATTTTTATATTATTATACCAGACTGAAGTTTGTATTGGTGTCTACCCTTGACTATTTGTCTATAATTATCACAGTTCTTCAGTCTTGACCATACCCTTGGACATCTTTCCAAAATTTCCTCCAAAACTTAACAGTTTATTCAAATTTGCAGTTTTTGACAACAGCGATTTCCATTTTCCTGCAGATGAATATTATCTTTTAATCCAGATGAGTTTTAAAGAATCAACAAAGTTGTGAATATTTATCATTTTAAGCCAACCTTATTATATTCCTTGACCACCACTGATCTTTTCACTTGATCTATTCTGCTGTTCCATAAAAATTCAAAAAGTAAATAATTGATATTTTTGAATATTTTTTTTTCATCTGGGTTTGGTAATGTTATGAATAAATGATTAAATTGTGATATCATAAGCGATTTTATTAAGTGGGTTTTCCCTTTTGGTGTTAGCTTTCGTCTTTTCCAGGCATTGATTATGTATTTTAGTTAACTATTTTTTTTGGTCAAAGTTCATTTTATGGAGATCCATACGGAAATCAATTCCTAATAAAGTAAACCTCTCTTTTCCCCATTGTAAATTTCTTGACAATACTTTTCACTACCAATCCACATGACCTCTGTTTTGTCAGTATTAATTGTTATACCTGAAATAGATGGAAAAACTTTCGATTCATGATTTTATCAGAGATTGTTCCGTTCCATCTAGAGTCAAATAAGTATCGTCTGCATATTTTGAGAGTAGAATATCTGTATTTTCAATATTAACACCATGTATACTTATATTATTCCTAAATCGAATTGCGAGTATTTCTGCACATAAAATAAAAATATACGGTGCAATTGGGTCGCCCTGTCTGCACCCTCTGTTAATTAAAAAAAATGAAAGATTCCCCTATTGATTTACAGAAGCCCCAACATTAAAATTAAAAAACTTTCATTCAATTTAATATATCATTTCCAAAACCAAAGAATCTTAAAACTTTATCTATAAAATTCTAAGAGACCGAGTCAAATGCTTTTTCAAAATCAACCATTAAAATCATACCTGCCGGAATTTCTTTTTCTTCTGTGTATTGCATTACATCAAATAATAATATAGTATTTTCCCCAATGTACCCCACAGCTAGAAATCCTCTTTGATCCTTGCTAATAATTTTTCCTAAAACTGACTTCATTCTATTGACGAATATGACTTAAGGCAATGCCTTAAGGGCGCAGCCAGATGTTTTAATATGAATCATGCACGGCCTCATAGGATGAGCGAAGCTCTACTTGTTTATTTTATTTTCTATTTCATGTAGAAGACATAATTTAGAAATAAAAGGTCACACTTTAAACTGTAGAAGTATATGATGTAATAATTGTCTAGCATAAACTTAAAGAAATGAACTCAAAGATTCGGATTTCCCTAGGCCTGTGTCCATTCAAGGCTTGGAGTACCGCGAATGGGAATCCCATGATTTCGCGTCCTGATTCCTTGTGCTCATATCCGCCTTGAAGGATATTTTGACTGCATTCTATAGCTTTTAACTTTCAAAGCGTTATTATCATTATTTAAGAAATAATAAAAATGTTTAGTTACCACTGTTATGCATTTGCATTAGTTAAATATATATTTACTGGGGAGAGCAATACCAGAGCAACGCACAACCTCCCCATATGTATGAAAAAATGGCGGCCGCAAACTGAAGCTGTCAGTGTGTTGGATTGAATTTTGAAGATTGTGTTTTTTCTTATATTTTCGTGTATCTGTTACCTTAGAAGTGCTTCGCACTGTATGTCTTCGGACACGAAGGGCTGCGCCCTTATAAACCCTAATGCTATTATAGATACAATGTTCAATAATGTTATAGGCCTTCAATTTTTGATGTATTGTCGTGGTTTGTCTTTCTTTGGAATGCAAGTTATGATCCCATGGCGCTGTATAATAGATCATTTTCACTTAATGTAGCCATAGTTCAGGTATCGTACAATACAGTTGCTTAACTGCTCCCAGAAGTATTTAAAACAGATCCAGGGCTTTTTTTTTATTTTTCATTTTTTTCAATGATGACTGAAGGCAAGTCCTTAAAAGGCGCAGCCAGATGTTTAAATATGAATCATGCACGGAAGAGCGAAGCTCTATTTGTTTATTTTATTTTCTATTTCAAGTAGAAGACATAATTTAGAAATAAAAGGACGCACTTTGAACTATAGAAGTATATGATGTAATAATTGTATAGCATAAATTCAAAGAAATGAACTCAAAGATTCTGATTTCTCTGTGTCCATTCAAGGCCTGGAGTGCCGCGTATGCGAATCCTATGATTTCGCTCCATTTGTTGACGTTATGTGACGTCATGATTCCTTGTGCTCATATTCGCCTTGGTGGATATTTTGACTGCATTCTATAGCTTTTATTTTTCAAAGTGTTATTATTCTTATTTAAAAAACAATAAAAAAATGTTTGATACTCCTCTTATGCATTTGCATTAGTTAAATATATATTTACTTGGGAGAGCAGTACCGGAGCAACGCACAACCTCCCCATATGTATGAAAAAATGGCGGCCGCAAACTGAAGCTGTCGGTGTGTAGGATTGAATGTTGAAGATTGTGTTTTGTCATATATTTTCGTGTATCCGTTACCTTAAAAGTGTTTCGCACTTCATGCCCTTCGGGCGCGAAGGGCTGCGCCCTTATTAATCCTTCTAAATATATAGACTCAACAACCACAGTAAGCCTTGGGATATTCTAAAAAAATCCAGTATAGAATCAAGATTTATATCTTCTAAAGAACCATCTGCACTATACAGCTTTTCATAAAAATCTCTTATTTTTTTTTAATTTCTTCTTGATTTGTTATAATTCTACCATCGTCAAGCTGAATTTGAGGAATAATTTTTGATGTGAAGTTACTCTTTTCCAAACTGAAGAAATAACTGGTTGATTTCTCCCCTTCTTCTTCCTATTTAGCCCAGGATCTTACAATACTGCCCTTAATCTTTTTATTCTGATTTCTTCTAGTTTTTTCTTCTTATTATTAATTTCTACCAAATTTAGTACTGTATATCCTGTTCTTCTGACTTTAATCGAATCTAATATGACTGAAGGCAAGCCCTTAAATGGCGCAGCCAGATGTTTTAATATGGGTCATGCACGGCATAGGAAGAGCGAAGCTCTACTTGTTTATTTTATTTTCTATTTCGTGTAGAAGACATAATTTAGAAATAAAAGGATTGTCTAGCATAAACTTAAAGAAATAAACTCAAAGATTAGGATTTTTCTGTGTCCATTCAAGACCTGGAGTGCCGCGTATGCGAATCCTGATTTTTGCGCCATTTGTTGACGTTATGTGACGTCATGATTCCTTGTGCTCATATTCGCCTTGGTGGATATTTTGACTGCATTCTATAGCTTTTAATTTTCAAAGTGTTATTATTATCATTTAAAAAATAATAAAAAAACATGTTTAATAACCCCTGTTATGCATTTGCATTAGTTAAATATATATTTACTGGAGAGAGCAGTAGGCCTACCGGAGCAACGCACAACCTCCCAAAATGGCGGCCGCAAACTGAAGCTGTCAGTGTGTAGGATTGAATTTTGAAGATCGTGTTTTTTCATATATTTTCGTGTATCCGTTACCTAGGGCTGTGCCCTTATAAGCTGGTTTTCATTCAAATTTTGTAGTTTTTTATGCACGGCATGAGATACAGTTTTGCCCCTTATATTCATTAACAATTTGCAGACAATCTTCATAATGCGAGCTAGCGCATTATGGGATGATTGTCTGGAAATCTCTGTCATCTATATAGACTATAGATGCCATAGGAA